>NC_081785.1:18972830-19303523 GCF_963082965.1 Carassius carassius | reverse complement strand
TTTTAAACTCCTATTACTAAAAGTTAATGTGTTAAGGTCTGCATGAAATTTTTGAGTATTTATTGTTTTGTATTAAATCATTTTTATGAATAAATATTATTTATAATGTAATGCATGATAATTTAAAATAGTTCTAATATTATTTTTAAAATGATGCAAGTGTTTTAAATAGTAAATAAAAAAATACGTTAAATAAGTTTTATACGTTTTTTTAATCTATTTTATGGAATTTAGGTTTTCCAATACATCTTTGTTGAGAACTTGATATTATATTAATATCTACTTATTTGGATGAAAAAGTATAGTTGTGGTAGTATTTGTATTTATAGTATTTAACCATGTATCAAAATTATTCATAATATAATATATGCTGAATAAAAATATTACATTTATATAACCAATAATATTTAAATATATTGATGGTTTTAATTATTTCATAATAATAAATATTATTACAATCATTATAAATTACAGCAATTTTTACAGTATTTTGAGATGAGATTGATTTTCCTTAAAAAAAAATTGTGCAATTCAATATATATTAAATGTGATCTTGATACATTCTTGAGAGATTTCTTGAGATTCAGCTGAATAATGTTGCAACCACCTGAATATATACAAGTTGCAAATAAAACAAAGATTATTGGAATACATTTTACAAGAAAAAAAGTGTTTCGGTTGTTAACTTAAACACTTCACGTTTTAAATTCAGTGCATTACTTCCAGCTTCTTTGTAATTAATTGTGAAATTAACAAGCAATTTTTGAGTGAAATGTTTTTCTACACCAATTTTGCTGTTGTTGTTGTTGTTGTTGCTGTTGTTTTTTCACTGGAATATACTGTATATGTCTTTGTTTGTGTCAGTTTATGTGTGAGATTTCACTCACCAACAGCCACCAGGTTATTTATGAAGGTGCAGAGAATGAGAAAGAGCAATTTCAGTCTCTCCTGCTCTGACCTCCTCTTGAACACTGCTTTGAAAGACAGCTTGGCGTATTTTAGGACAAACAGCCAGGACTTGTCTGAATGAGAACCTTGCTCAACTGTATTCTCTTCATAGGGAGCTATACAAGTATTTCTTCCCATCGTAGGGTCTCTGAGCCAAAGCACAATATAAAGCACTACCAGGACGTGGCAGCCAATGTAGGCCCCGAATGCTGCCTTGAGTCCAAATTCTTGCTCCAAGAATCCACCCAATAAGAAGCCCACTGAGCCTCCAACGAAGATCATGGACTCGGCCACTGCCATACGTAAAGTGCGACTGGAGCTGGAGCCCATGGTCAGGTCGGCCAGGTAGCTGAATGAGCTGAGGAAAATGGAGACATGGCCACCTGTCAGGCCTGTTAGGGCAGCAGCCATCAGGGTCCAGTAAACGCTGATGTTTTCCAACAAGTCTACAGCCAAGAGCAACCCCCCACTCAACAGGGACAACACAGACGGGAGAGCCATGACCCAGCGACGGCCAGCGCGGTCAGACCAGGAGCCCAGCATTATGGCAGGAGGGATGGAGACCAAGCTGAGGGTGACGTTGAACAGAAGCAGGATGTAGGAGGCTGTAGCCTGAACCTCCTCGTCTCCTTTGTGGTGTTCAGGGTTACTGCAGATAGTAGCATTCTTGAGCAATTGTAGACACACCTACAAAAGACAGAAGTTATTTAAAGAAGTTCACAATAAGTTCAAATATACATTTCAACATTCAAAATAAAGCACCACAGCACTGTTGAGTAAATGCAACAAGAAGTTATATAATTTATTCTATTTATCACTTTATTGCACCAAAAATCAAATCAATTCACATTTATTTATATAGCATTTTTCACATTAAATGAAAGTTTCTACATTACATTCAGGAGTAGTTTATCAGTGGAGTCTACATCAAGGCAGAAATGTACAGTCAAAATCATGCAGTTAGTCAATGACGTATTCAAACAAAAATGTTGATGATGATGAGCAGCAATGATTCAAACTTAAGAAAATTTAGTTGTTTTGTATGTTGGTTCAGGGTTGCTGTCATGTGAGGTCCTCGGAGGTGTAGATGCAATCTCAAAATGGGTTTTATATGGGTTTGAGTAAAATCACATTTGCTTTATTCTGTAAAGGTCTGTTAACATTTCTTCCAAATTTAAAAAAAAAAAATATTGTAATTTAGAGCGTTTTTTTGTGTGTGCATAAAATAAAAAATTGGTCCACGTTTTCATTTGTTGTGATTTAAAAAAAATGGGTCATTCCACCAAATATTGATTTCTTAACACTTCTGAACTTAAAACATTGGTGTTGTGTTGTCTAAAAATGAACATAAACATGTCTGAACTTTACTGAATACAACAAAAATTTCATTTTACACATAATTCACATATTCAACACATCAATAGAACTATAAATATAAACTGAGAATTTTCAAGTGGTCTCTTCATTTTATTCCATAGCTGTAAAGTATTTTGTTGAAATATTACTTACAAGTACAAAAATAATTTTTGCAGATTTGCTAGTAATGATACAGTCCTTCAAAAATAATGTCAAGATGCAGTAGGCTAATATTTGTAGCTCAGTAAGTGGTCAGACTGAGTTCGTTCAGTAAATGATTCATCAGACTGATTTAAACTCTTCAGTTTGTGAGTCGTTTTTAACGAGTCTAGTTGTTTGATTGTTACTATGACTACACAGGGAAGACATTGCTAATGCTAACAATTTAATTTTAATCATTGGGATACTAATTTCTGGGGGACTGGAATGTACAGTATTGTGATTTTCATAAGCCAATACAAAAATGTCCTGTATGACAAAAAAAAAAAAAAAAAAAAAAGCATTGGAGGTTTATAACATTGGCATTAAATTACAGAAAACGGGTCTAGTTATTTATAATAATTTTTCCCCCACCTTAGTAAAGTCCTAGAAACATTATCATGTATTTTGTTATTGGAGCAATTATGATGACTTCTGTTTCTAAGAACCTGGAAATGTGAAAAGGGTTCATGGTCAATAGCACTCCTGCTCATATGATTACATAGATAAGGGAACATGATTGTTCATAACATGTATATGAGAAAACAGCAAAAGCTGGTCTTATAAAATGTTAGACGGTTAGGTCACTGGTATTTTTAAGGTGAGGCTTAACACTTTAGACAAAACTAGACACACTGACATCTTGACATTTAACAGTCCTTTTCTAGTTAGTGGAAATGTTATCAAACGATAGTCGGGTATTGTGTCTTATAGGTCAGCTTTGAAGATTTTATATTTCTCTAAATTTTTAATTTCTCTAGTTTTTTTTATTTAATGTCAGTAATAATGCTCTAAGGCATTATGGGAATGATGCACAACCCGAGCAGTAAGTCATCGCGCTGGGGGACGCCCTCAGTTATTGTAAGAACAAGCCTTGGGGAAGCTCACGAGCTGCCACCTCACAAATATGATGATATCAAGGAGTAAATGGCAGGAATCGAGGCCATTAAGAGTGTCGTAAATGAGCACTTTGCAATAAATGATTGGACCCTCTTTAATCTTTGAACAGTTTTCACTGCGTAGAGTTATGCTCATTCATATGATATATTCATCCACATATTTCTGAAAGCTGTGATGTGTGGAGCCGCAGAGTTCATTGGAAGGGTAAGAGAATTTAAAGGAGAGAGGAAAGCAAGGAGACTCGTTCAGGAAAATAAAATGCAGGAACTACTGTAAAAACTGCTGCATGTTTTGGAAAGCGTCAACCTTAAGGGGTTAGTTCACCCAAATATTAAAATTATGTCATTAATGACTCACCCTCATGTTGTTCCAAACCCGTGAGACCTCCGTTCATCTTCGGAACACAGTTTAAGATATTTTAGATTTAGTCCGAGAGTTTAAGATATTTTAGATTTCTGTCCCTCCATTGAAACTGTGTGAATGGTCTACTGTCCATGTCCAGAAAGGTAATAAAACATCATCAAAGTAGTCCATGTGACATCAGAGGGTCAGTTAGAATTTTTTAGAATTTTCATTTTTGGATGAACTAACCCTTTAAGCACATGCATATATTCACTGTATTATTTATATTAGAAATGTATATAAATATATATATATATATATATATATATATATATATTATTTTTCCTGCATTTTCCATTTTACATTGATGATTTGTATTTATTTTTAGACATTTATTATTCTATTATTAGACAAAAATTATTATTAATGTAAAAAAAAATGTTTTACAAAGAACTGAAAAAAATATATATTTATTTAAACTCTCAAGTCCTCTCTGTTTAAAATTCAACAGGATGTAAATCTATTTAAACAGTAAAAAAAAAAAATAATAATAAAAAAAAAAAAGGATTTTATTCTAAAAGAATATTAAAATGCTACAGTAAAACCTCAGCCTAAAATGACGTACATAATTATATTAGATTTAAGTAGATATGTACTTTTACTTTTAAAAAAATAATTAAAAATTAAATAGAAAATGTGATCAGGGTATTAGCCAGGATGGATTTATTTGCAATTTATTTATCATCTTTTTGCCTTCACTTGTTTGTTTTATAATTGAAAATTAATGAATTTTGAAAGTTGTCCTACAAATATTCCATGTAGTCTCACAATTATTTCAAATATAATATAATATAATATAATATAATATAATATAATATAATATAATATAATATAATATAATATAATATAATATAATATAATATAATATAATATAATATAATATAATAAATTACTGAAAGCCTTTCTTTATTTCTTTCTTCTTTGCTATTGGAGCAGAAATTTTAAATGCATAAATTTCCCATGCAGTCTTCCCATTATTTTAAATTATACTTTAATTTAATTATTCTATTTAATATTCTATTTAATTATTAAGATTTTGATGTTGCATGTCACATGGCAGAACACATGGACATCTTGACATTTAGCAGTCATTTTCTAGTTAGAGCAAATGTTATCAAACGGTAGTCGGGTATTGTGTCTTAGGTCAGCTTTGAAGATTTCTTTTTTTTTTTTTATTCAATGTCAGCAGTGAAGCTCATGAGAGTAAAATTCCATGTTATTGCACAAGGTTGAAACAAAGATACTGAAGTTTCTCAAGCATAGCCAATGTTAAGTTCAGCAACAGAATACAGACTAATAACTGTCAACGATTGTTTAATCTGGTGCATGAGTGATCACAACGCCTGTTGTTTTGCTCTGGGACTGTCATGGCCAGTTCGGCTTGATTAATGCCTGCTGTAGTTTTGGGTTTTGAGTACATCTCGAGCTCCACTGCTATTCTCCCAGCCCCCGTGGCTCTGCTTCCGGCATTTCCGTTTTGTGTACTAAAACTGGACCCTGCTGACCTGTTTTCCAGTTCAAAGAACAAAACTCTGACTCGCCGGACTGACTTGATTAATGTCTCTGCCTTTCACTCTCTCTCTCTCTTTACTTTTCCTGTTTTAAATCACAACAGTAGCAGCTCTCTTACCTTTGTGATAATCATCTGTTGATATGCAGGTGTTAAGATGAAAGTGCTGGTCATGTAGAGGAAAATCACCGGCTCCACTGTAACAACTCTCCTTACTTTCTCTTTCCATGTCGACATATTCGACTGTGCAGTAACACAACAAGGAAGGACAAAGGAAACAGTCTCTTAAAATATTAAAGTCGTATTAGGTAGAGTAAACCCATGTCAAGCGTTCATATGGTCCAAAGGGAATAGTGGACGAAGGGACTCTGTTTTCTTGTTAAAGAACACTCTCTAAACTTAGTCACATGCACGTCAGCTGGAACAGGAGGAAATTGTCTCTCTCAACATTCTGTTATCAGGAATTGTTCTACTTTGTGGTTGTAAAAGCAGTTGGCCTTTATTTGCCCTATGAACACATCCCCCACAGATTCACACTTCCCCAGAAAGAAAGTTGTGAGAATACCATTCTTTTTCTGCAGTATATGCGTTTTCAGAATGTTAAACGTGCAAAGCGAAATGTCCTTTGAACAGTGCAACCATTTCCTCCAAATGGTTTTACTGCAGTGAGTACGGAAGTGCACAATGAAAATATTAATTTGCAGTGCTTCAGTTATAGCCTGCCAAAGGTCACTTTTTTGTAAACTTTTGCAAAAGTGTAGCATAATATTTTTAGTCCAATCGTTTTCAAACTTTTTGATGTCAAGAAATGTTCAAAATATACTGTACGCAAATATTCAAAAGACTTCCTATCTAAGCTGAAATGGACCTAATGTTATATATATGATGTCAGTTTAATGTTGAATTGTTGATATTTTAATATTATACGTATCTGCTGATTTGCTTCATCACTCTATTCTCCTCTCCACCAATAAGTTGGAGTGAGGTGGGCTTTCTGGCGCAATATGGCACCCACCAGATCTTGCAGAGACTGCGAACGTGAACAGGAGCAAATTTTGTTAAGTATTCTGATTAATTATTTTGTCATTTTGCATAGTGTTTATTTATTTAAAAATGTAACGCCAGTACGCCATATTAAGTTACTGCATAATATTAAAAAGTTATGTAAAATTACGATCAATTATATTATATTCATTGTTTTTGTGTGGTGTGGTTGGGTGTTTGTTTTGTTTTTTCTGTATGGCGTTATCCAGATTCCCTGGCTGTTTGGACCGGTTCACTCCTCATTCTCCCAGCTGTTCTAGTCTGTTTATTTAGAATACCCTTGTCTGCTCATTTGAATTTGGGTCCCATTTCTTGCAGATCCCTGACTGGTTTCTATTTAAAGAAAGTGATGTTCTTCCACTCAGCTGATGTTTCGCTGCTGTAGCTTTAACACAGTAAGCCCCTCCCTTTCTGCTATGTAGGGAAGGTTAACTGTGAACTGATAAAATGCCCATTTTCAGGGATGTAAATTTATCTAAAGGTAGCGAGGGGGGGGGGGGCAATAAACACAAAGTTTCACATGAGTGATTTTTGAAGGGGACACAAATAATACTTAATAGTTAAAATTGTACTTATAAGGATATGTATACAAGGAGGAGAGCACATGCACATGTGTACACGGAGGTTCTCTCGCCTATGACCATTCTTTACACTAGCTGCAGTTTATTCATGTCTTGTGATATCCAAACATGTTATGTTATATCCAAACAAGAACAATCAGCATTCCTGTAGGTACAGTATCATGTTATACAATGAGTGACAAATTAACAGAAGTGTTAGCGCTTCCTCATGTCATAACGTCCATTCGATTGTATTCACCTAGCTGTTTTACACAGTATATTACTGTCAAGATACATTACATTAAGCGTTAGTCATACTACTCATTAAATATTGGGGTCAACCTTTAAGTTGAGTCTTAAAAATGTTATTTTTTCCAGTTATAGAAACATCCAGCAAAATAATTTAACTCAAGAAGCAAAACTGCATATTAAGAATATTTTAAGCACAAACCTTTATTATTAGAAGCACCAAAATCTATTATTTGTTATTGCATTACATAACATCATTTGGCAGTGCAGAGAGATCTAAATTTAATTAAGACGTATAACACACAAAAAATACTGCGCAAACTAAAATGCCGGGGTTAAAGTAAAAAAAATGTCATACGGTAAAAACATTTATGTTAAACATTTATGATATGATCCCTCAGAATTTACCCTTTTTTACAACAGTCATATCTGTAATTCAGTAACATACATTTTGCACAGCACCCCCAATGGTTTCATTCTGTTTATACACTTATTATACCTCCAATCCATATACAGAGCGTGAATACACAAGCCGTGGGGATGTGTGGGAATGAACCCTTTCTCACCTGAACTAGTGTCTTTCTCTCCAGAGGCCCTGATATCTGCTGGGTAGAGTTCAAATATTTACACATGCATGCAGGCTGAAGAGTCTTATTTGTGTCTGCGCACTGGCCTGGTCTATCATACAGCACTTTCATAGATCTATCTTCTTCAATACTGCCTCAGTTCCTGTTCAAATGTTTAATGATGTTTATCGTTAAACATTCTCCAGCTTGAAAAACACGATACTCTCAGATGTGAGTGTGCTGTGTCATTTTGTGTACGTACATAAAATATGCTTATACTGTGCATATTACATCTGTTCTGCATTCTACATGTATAACTAGGGATGTCCAGATCCGATCTCGTGATCGGAAATCGGGCCCGATCGCGTGGTTTCAGACTCGATCGGAATCGGATGTTACCTCCCAATCAGGACTCGGATATATATTCTCATTATCTTTTAACACATCTTTAGTTATGCGGTGGCATAGAGTTAGACCCTTTTGACTCCACACAGAAACAGCAACGCGTGCGGCATGACATCACTTTGTTTTCAAGAGATGGTGTGAATAAATATAGATTCAAACTCAAAGAAACAGGATAGTCTGTGCATGACCTGATATTTCATTCGGACCCAGAATACAGCGAGATGAACATCACAGAGTGCTAAACTCTCATGCAGTGTGTGTTTCATTCATAATAGAAGCCGGAGCGCGCTCTCACGCTGATAGTCATATCCTGAAACTCCTAATATGGACAAAAGCGTCCAGCTATCGCTGTGGTTTTCACAGGATAACAGAAACTTATGCAAACATGAAGACATTAATATACGAACAAGACAATAAATTGTTTTTCAAGTCATCTCCAGCAGGTGATAAATAAAGTATATGAACAATGCAGTGCTAATTGCCATAGCATTTATTACAGTATAGAAACTATTCTGCCTTATTATGTGATAAACAGTGTTTGTAGTATATAAACAAATAATTATTATTTGTTATTGTCCAGCATTTATAGATTTCTAAGCCAATTAAAAGCTAGAAAATAAGAGAAAAATTTTAATTGCCTATACTACCAGTCAGAAGTTTTTGAACAGTAAGCTTGTTAATGTTTTTTTTTTTAAAGAAGTCTCTTCTGTTCACCAAGCCTGCATTTATTTGATCAAAAGTACAGCGAAACAGTAAAATTTTGAAATATTTTTACTAGCCTATTTAAAATAGTTTTATATTTGAATATATTTCAAAATGTAATTTATTGAAGATCCTGGATCTGTTTTTTCGCTCTTCTTTATTCTTTTTTTAATGTATTATAGAAGTATCGGATCGGGACTCGGTATCGGCAGATACTCAAAATCAAATGACTCGGACTCGGACTCGAGGGCAAAAAAACCTGATCGGGACATCCCTATGTATAACCATAATCAACACTTTTTTAAAAACCTAGCGTGCATGATGGGTTTCAGCAGCTAGGTAGCATTATTATGTTGTCTTCTGAGATGACAAAATCTAATAGTCACAACTAAGAAATACAGTACGAAGTTGCAATTATGAGTCAAAATCGTCAGAAATAACATTGCAGTTATGAGATATGAAGGCACACTGTGAGATATAAATGTGCAGTCATGAGAAATAAAGTCACAATTACAAGAAACAAGGTATGAAGTTTTAATTATGAGTTGAAATTGTGAAATATTAAGTCGCACTCTGAGATATAAATGTGCAGTCGTGAGAAATAAAGTCATAAATACAGGCAGTAAAGCATATAGTAGAAATTATGGTATAAAGAGATATAAAGTCAAGATTTTGAGAGATTTTGAAACAATTGTGAGACGCTCAATCATGAGAAATAAAGTTACAATAAGTTGCAAGCATGAGAAATTAAATAACAGTTGTGCGATATGAAGTCAGTGAGATAGAAATGTGTAAATCATTAGTCACAATTACAATAAATAAAGTATGACTGCAGTTATGACTTACAGTTATGAGTCATAACTATTAAAAAATAACATTGCTATTGTGAGATATAAAGTCACACTGGGAGGCATAAATCTGCAATCGTGAAAAAAAAAGTGACATTTGGAAGAAAGTATGCCGCTGCAATTATGAGAAATGAACTCAAAATTATGAGATACAAAGTCAAATGAATTAAAAAATAAAGACAAAGCTTTATATTTTATATTTTCTAGACAGCTTACTAGATAAAAAAATTCTGTAGCTGTCCCCACTTTTGGAGAGAGAATCTGTGCCCCTGTCTAAATGTGTCCACCCCCACTTTCAAATTATTTCTACACCATTGCATAGAATGCATACGGTGGTGAGGATCTGACTAGACAGTCATGAATAATGAATGCATATTCTACTAGGTGAAAAACTTAACTGTTTCAGATTACCTCATAAAATAGCAAGCATAAAAGCTCTGTAAAGGGAAATATTTTTCTTTTTTTTTTGGACCTCAGCCACACTATACATTAGGGCCGTGTGCTCACGTGCGAAACGATCTACACTGTAGCTCTTCTGAAGGGTGAGATTAATGGTCTGACCTTCACTGAATGGCCGACATTTAGCACAAAGTTTGTAATAGTGCTAATGCTGCACTTCTGATGAAAATGTCTCGATGCTGTTGGATGAACCAGACCTAAAGATACAAATTTAAGTGCATAAGAGCCACACACAAAATAAAAGAAATAGGAAATACCTCCTTGTAAACAGACCACTAGAAACAGTGACGTATGTACCCTTTATGAGAGAAAATCATTTTTGTTTTAAAACCTCTCTCGCTCATTTTATTCTTTTCAGATGGGCAGTGAATCATCTCCTGGTCTTAGTTCACTAATTTTGTTAAGAATTTATTATGTTTCCCTTTCCACTGAGAAAATGGTGTTCTCAGAAGAACAGGTTTCATATCACGCTACAGCACGTTTTGAATGGTTTTCAGTTATATCGCCAATTCAGTTTTAAAACTTGATCTTGACTCTAACTATATTGCTTTCAATTTATAAGTGATTTAAAAAAAAAAAAAAAACCCTTCGGGTTAGCTTTAAATTTGTTAATCGTATCATATTATATGTGAATTAGATGAGTCCATCAGTTAGGGTCTCTGATCTGGCAATGATCTTTTCTGCTCAAATGCTTTCATACATTATCTCTATTTCTTTTTGCTGTATTAATTCAGACAGGGTGGTGGGGAGGAAACGACTTTTGAAGTGTTGATGTGGTAAGCATTGTACTAGGTCTTTCTCTCTTTTTCATCATAATTCCCTCTGATCTCTCTCGTGGGATTCTGCTTCAAATCTACATAAAACAGTTTTTGGTCTCTCACCTAACTGCATTGACTCTGAGGCTGATGAATCCAAGAGGTTCTGGCTGCAGACTTGCACTTGCCCTCTCAGACTTGCATCTCAGACTTGCACTCTCAGACACTTGCACTTCCGCTAGTGATATCACTTGCAGTCTTTATTTTTTATTTTGTTGAATTTTTTTTCATTACTTTTTGTTTGAATCTCTCAAAATTTTATAACAGTAGCCAGGTGGTGAAGACAAGAAAAAATAAAATAAATTACAATGTCACTTGCAATCGCTACTTGCACTCGCCGCTACCTGTGACGTCACTTGCAATCAACACAAATCTTGTTTGTTGCCAATGGAGACAAGACGCTGTGGTGGTGATTGAACGATTAAACCTAATTTAGTACTATAATGTACAGGGTCCTGCAAGAAAAAGACAAGACCGGCAAATCTGTGGCCAAAACGCCAGAATATGAACGCTTGCGCAAAGTCTCTCGCTAAGCGTAGAAAAACATAAACACTTAACATTGCTTAATGTATTAAGATGCTATTAAAATATCAAATTAAATATACAGTTCATTATTTTAATGAATATGTATATAGTATTTTCCTCACATACCGCAAAATGTGGCATAATGGACTAAGATGATGAAGGCCAAACTCAGTATGCTTCTCTAGGCAAGCAGGTGAGCAGAATAAACGCAACACGCAACGTTTCGCGTTAAGCATTTTTGCATATAGAATAAACTGTCTACAACTCGCTGTTTATATCGCTGTCTTTGTCCATTAAGATACATTATGTGTAAAATTCATTTAAAATGATTTTCTATAGGAGGAAAATGTCCAATTTAACGCACTGCGTTCTGTACTCGTCTGCTTGCCTGTACGGAGTTGATCCTTTTAAAATCATTTAATGCATTTCATAATGCACGTTCATAATTGCTGGTCTGTATATTCGTTGAGTCAACAACAAGACATATAGACTAGGCCTAATGAATTGTCTTTATCATCTTAGTCTGTTATTGGGCCACATTAAGCGTTTTGCTGTATGGGAGGACAAAGTTTGCCCATCTGCTTGCCTTGTAGTACATTAAATAATAACTATATATCGAATTTGGTCTTTTAATTGAACTGAATGTATCTTAATACATTATGCCATATTAAGTGTTTGTTTTTTTCTACAGGAGGAAAACGCTTAACGAAAGACATTGTGCATTGCGTTCATATTCTGGTGTTCTGGCCACGGATTTGCCGTTTAATTAATTTAATCTTTTAATCACCACCACAGCGTCTTATATCCATTGGCAACACGCACGATTTGTGTTGATTGCAAGTGACGTCACAGGTAGCGGAGAGTGCAAGTGGTGATTGCAAGTGACATTGTAATTTAGTTTCTTTTTTCTTGTCTTCACCACCTGGCTACTGTTGTAAAATGTTGAGAGATTCAAACAAAAAGTTATGAATAAATAGAACATAATAAAAAAAATAAAGAAGACTGCAAGTGACGTCGCTAGCGGAAGCACAAGTGTCTGAGAATGCAAGTCTGAGAGTGCAAGTGCAAGTCTGCAGCCAGACCCTTCTCGATGAATCAGGAATTAATGCATGTATGTGTACTCATTTGTAAGTGTGTTTTAGGTTAATACCAATAGGTGATGAATCCCGTGAGATGAGTCTCTGATGGAGCATGAAACTGTTGATTAGATCTGAAAGGCAATGGTAAATAAATCCCATTGTTTGAAACACGAGTGTCATTTTAGATTTTCTATCTATCTATCTATCTATCTATCTATCTATCTATCTATCTATCTATCTATCTATCTATCTGTCTGTCTCTCTTTCTATCTGTCTGTCTGTCTGTCTGTCTATCCATCTGTCTATCTGTCTGTCCATCCACCCGTCCGTCCGTCTGTCGGTTTGTCCATCTGTCTGTCTGTCCATCTGTATATATATTTGTCTGTCCATCCATCTGTCCATCTATGTCTGTCTGTCTGTCCATCCCTCTGTGTCTTATGTTTGTTATTTGTATATATATTTGTCTGTCCATTCTATTCTATGTGTAGCGTGCTTGGAAAAGCAAGAGGACGTCATGCTGCTGACTATGGCTCCCAGAAGAACGGGTCATCCGACCTTCATCTATCTAGTCCATCTGTATGTGTGTCTATCTATCTGTCTGTCTGTCTGTCTATCTACCTATCCGTCTGCCGTCTGTCTGTCTATCCATCCGTCATTGCATCCATGACTGTCTGTCAATCCATCCATCTATATTGTTTATCTCTATCCATCTGTTCCTCCATCCATCCATCTCTACAGTTTATCTTTATCCATCTATCTGTCTGTCCATCTGTCTATCCACTTGTATATATATTTGTCTGTCCATCCATCTGTCCATCTATGACTGTCTGTCAATTCATCCATCGATACTGTTTATCTGTATCCATCTGTCCGTCCATCCATCCATCTCTACAGTTAATCTATATCCATCTGTCTGTCTGTCTGTCTGTCTGTCTGTTAATCTGTCTATCTTTTTGACAGTCTGTCCGTGTAGTTGTAAAGTCATCCATCCATCTAATCATTAATTTTCTCTAGCATTCTAATTAAATTTAAATTTAAATTTAAGTTTATATGACCTCAAAGTGTTCTTTTTCAAACCTATAAAGAGTTTACAGCGACAAATAGATAATGATGAGCTTCAGCAGATGCACTTTGGATCAAGAAGTCTTTGCACTTTGTCTTGATTGTATTACACTATTTTCTAAGTACTTAGTGTTAAACTAAGAAGAAATGTGCCTTAATACCACCAAATTGATGTCTGATGGTTTGGCCTCATCTTCAAAGGCTTTCTACATTTTTATTATGCCATTAGCTTCCACCAGCATATATCACACTGTACCAACTGTAATTACTTTTACAAATGAAAATTTGGTAGATTTCCAAGTACCAGCTATTATTTTCCCTGCATACACTTTCTCAATTTATATCACTTTCTTGGCATGCAAGAAATGTTCAATCCTAGAATACCTAAAGACCGCGGCAGTGCATAAAGATTTGGATGCATTGGATTAAGCTTTATGTTGTTCAAATAAAGAATAATACAGCAAATGAGTGCTATGATAAAAACAACAAAGGATATGAAACAGATCTGCTTAATGTGCTCTAGTTTATTTGCAGCCACAACGACAATGTTGATGCGTTATCTATCAGAGTAATATCCAACAAATAATATGTCTAGTAGCTGTATTGTTTGGTAATGATGTCCAAAAGGACTGTAAGAGGGTGCATTTATGCATGAGCAAAGCCCAAATGCACTGCAAGGTCAGGCACGCAGCAAACAGCTTGCCATAGCAGCTCTTATTACATGTGCATCACGTCTCGACAGGGTTCGAAACCTTATACAAAGACATTATACAAAAAAATTAAAATATCAAAACACATTAGAGACCCACCTGAAAGGGAGAAAATGTGCAAAAAATTGCACTGGAAATTGAGGCTCGAATTATATTTTATAACTGAATGGACTTTACATGTATGAATATCCTAATATAAAAGACAATGATTGCAGAACTAATGGACACAAAGTCCAAGGTTTCTCATTTTCTTGCTGTTAAACGTTAATTAGTGTATGTATGTCAGGGGACCTTTATGCATCATGTGGTGAATACATCACGAACCCTGCTGTGCACACATGAAGGTCGGATGACCCCTTCTTCTGGGAGCCACAGTCAGCAGCATGACGTCCTCTTGCTTTTCCAAGCACGCTACACATAGAGAACATGAGGAGGACCGGTGTCAGGCACCTATTTTGTTTAAGGCCACAGAATAAAAAATAATGTTTGAGGGTGGGAAGATGATGAATGAATTTTTAGTTATAAATCAAATGAAATCTGGAAGTTTCAATTCAAATTTAGATATATTATTGTGAATGTTACACACTTAAAATATAATAATCATGCTGGGCTATTCCCAAAGGTATAGAAGTATGTTTTTCTTGTATGTTTTCTGTTTTTTGGAAATTGCAAAATTTGGCAGTCAACTTAAAATGTGACCCTGGACAACAAAACAAGTCATAAGAGTAAATTTTTCGAAATTGAGATTTATATATCATCTGAATAAACAAGCTTTCCATTGATGTAGGGTTTGTTAGGATCTGACAATATTTGGCTGAGATACAACTATTTGAAAATCTGGAATCTGAGGCTGCAAAAAAATCTAAATACTGAGAAAATCACCTTTAAAGTTGTCTGAACATAAACACTGAACATGATCTTTACTTAAAATCCTAATGATTTTTGGCATAAAAGAAAAATCAATATTTTTAACCCATACAATGTATTTGTATGTATTACTGCAAATGCAACCCAGAGACTGGTTTTGTGGTCCAGGGCCACGAATGTTCTTCATGTGGTCATCTAAGTTAACTAGTGTTATTCAAGTTATTTTATTTGAAACAATATTATGTGATACCAACTGTAAGTATTTCAAATGAAAATGCTTTTATGGGTCATTTTTTGTTATGTGATTTTTAAGACTCTAATCCATCTCACTGCTGAAAGAGACAGAATTATACAAAGACATGATGCTGAATTTATCAGCATTTACAAATGCATTATTAAAATCAAAAGTTGTGCTTGTAAACATTAGTTAATGCACTGTGAATTAACATGAACTAACAATGAAAAACTGTAATTTCATTAACTTACATTAACAAAGATGAATAACTATTGTAATAAATGTATTGTCCGTTGTTTGTACATTACATCAACTAACATTAACTAGTGGAACTTTATTGTAAACTGTTACCCATTATGCGGAATTTAAAATAAATAAATACATAAATACATACATATACTGCCATCATTACACATTTTAAAGTGGCCTCTCTCTTAAAAGCGTGCGTTATTTTATTATTCACTGATTACTTTTGAATGGCCATCTCTATAGCTTGATGGTGTAGTAATGACATCTGTCAGCAGGGGATAACTGCAAACTAATGCATTCAGGATATACATTTTGCTTTATGTGTATGTGAATGTGTGTTACCTGGGGCTTGAGTCTGTGACCTTGGTTGCTAGTTCCATACTTTACCATTTGAGATATGGGAACATTTTAAAATCCATTTTCATGGACGAGAAATAATGTACATTTATCAAGTTTGTTTTATTATTTGTAAGGATTATGCTAGCATAATTAGACATTCTTGGCGAGATGAGCTACTGTTAGTGTAATAGAAATATTAAAATGAACATAAACAAGACTAGAAAAATAGGAACTTAAATCCAAATAATGTCTGCATGTATATACATACATACATACATACATGCATATATATATATATATATATATATATATATATATATATATAGACATAAACCAAGACATGGCATGAAGACAACCCAAAAGAGACACTTTTAAGCTAAGAGACACAAAAGCATAACAAAACTATCCCTGTAAAGCCTGACATATAAAATAATAGTCAGAAAAATCAATATCTGCAGTATATATATTTTTGAACCCACTTTATATTAAGTGTCTTTAACTACTGTTTACTTACATTTAATAATTTGATACAACGTAATTATTGTGTACATGCATGTTTTTACATTGTACTTAATTAGATAAAGACAAAATCAGGTGGGACGAAATTTGTTAAAGGAATCAGTTTATTGAACCTTTTTAATATTAATGTATTTTATATTTTGTTTCATATTTAATACATCATAGCCCATATAGTATGATACAGTAAACATATTGAGGAAAAAAAAGAGCAACAATATACACACTGTAAAAAAAAACTGTAAAAAAACAGAGATTTTCCAACAGTAAAGCACTGTTATTCAAAAATACAGTTGAATACTGTGAATGCAAACCGTTTTTGGAAAAAAAACTTTTAATCGCAAACTGCTGTTTAATTCAACGGTACAGAACAGTATTTTTTAAGTCTAGTCACGTGTCCAAAGCTGTTTCGAATGCTCACAACTCCTCAGAAGAGAAACCTGCAGGTCTAATCTGAGCAAGATCATCAAATCTAGCCTCATCTTTTCACCTGGTGTACGTAAATATTGCAGAACGAAGGATAAAGAGTTTTAGAACACAACAATTTTGAGGTTTGTCCCGAGTCGACTATGAACTGAACGGCTGAAGCTGAACTGGTCGAGATAAACGGCATTCCCGCACTGGGTTTTCCCTCCTTGCTTGAGGTAAATGCAATTTTATCATTTTCAATGTTACACTGTACTAACCTTTATTATATTATTTGCTAATAACAAATCGATTTTTCTGAGTATTATGTACTGAATTAGCAACATGTTAGCTACGTTTGCATTCGACGTAAGTTTAGTTTATTTTAGCTCAAAGAGGGCTTGTGTTAAACTAGCATGGTTATTTTGCCGTTGATATTTGCTGACTGCATTATAAAATGTTAATCTGCAATATTTGCAATAAAACCTGCAGCAATTCCTTTACGCATGTCAGGCACATGCGGATGCATAGTTTTTTGCCTAATGCAACGTTTAAGTGCGGTTTCCCTCAGTGCACAAGAGTTTTTTCAAAATTTTCAGCCTTTAAGTGTCACACATATGGTCATAAATTTGGAAAGAATAAGACTAAACTGCATAAAACTGATGATTTAACGTGTCACGTTGACTTTTGTAGCTCGAAGTGTGAGGATATCCGGGGTCTAATCTTACACCTGAAAAACCACATTACTGAAGGTAAGACTGTTACATGCCCATTCAGAAAATGTAACCAAAAATTTACTGTCAAGTCTACATTCACATCACATGTCTCAAGAAAGCATAAACATTGTTCTAATGAAAGTCTACTTGACTCAGTTGCAAATCCTGCCAGTACTAGTGATGGTAATAATACAAGTTGTGATATGCAAACTGACGATTTCTGTCCTGAAGAAATGGATGTGTTCCCAGAAAAGGAAGATGAAGGAGAATTTATAAGACATTTGGCCTTGTTTTATCTGAAACTTCAATCTAAATTGCTCCTTCCATCTTCTACTATTCAAACCATCATTGAACACTATCAGGAAATACATGACATAAATCAGTCACATCTAATTTCCAAACTTGTGGATAAATTGACATTGCTTGGACTAACTAAAGATGACATAAACACTGTGATTGATACCATGAAAAGTGAGGATCTCCACAGGGCTTGTAATACTCATGCACTTAAATCTGACCATAAGAGAAAAAAATTTTTCAAAAATAACTTTAGTTATGTAGAGCCCGAATCCATTTGTCTTGGTAAAAATGAGTCGGGCAACGAATGTTTTGTGCAATATATTCCTGTGAAAAACACGATTGTGTCCCTTTTGTCCTCAGAGTCAGTGAGAGACCAGCTACAGCAAATACAAACTAGAGTCCAGACTGATAATATTTTTCAGGATTTGTGGGATGGCACAAACATTAAAAAGAACTTACTACTCAAGCACACAACATCTTCAATTGGCATAATCCTTTATCAGGATGCCTTTGAAGTAGTAAACCCCCTAGGGTCAGGGAGGAAAAAGCACAAGATTTTAGCCATGTATCTGACACTTGCAAACATTTTACCACACAACAGATTGAGTCTTGATCAGATGCAACTTGTACTGTTATGTCGAGAACAAGACTATAAGCATTTTGGACAGAATCTAGTGTTTGGCTCTCTGGTGAAAGATTTAAAGGATTTTGAGACAAATGGAGTAATACTGCCAGATGGCCAGCTCTGCAAAGGAACCCTTTATGCAATTTCAGGTGACAATTTGGGTTCACACAATATTGGGGGCTTCACTGAAAATTTTAGCAGAAGCTCATATTTTTGCAGGTATTGTGAGATTAATCGGGAAGCATTTCTGGCAGACCCTCTGGCCAAGGGCCCTGACCGCACACCACAGTCATTTCAGAAACATGTTGAGGATCTGAGTTGTAACGTAGAATCACGTGACTGTGGTGGTGTTAAATTTGACTCCATCTTCAATGAGCTCACATATTTTCATGTATGTCAGCCCGGATTACCTCCTTGCCTTGGTCATGACCTTTTTGAGGGCGTTGTCTCAACTGATTTGGTGTTATACCTCAACCACCTTGTGTCAAAAGATAAAAACTTTACTTATGTTCAGTTGAATCGGCGCATAAATCAATTTAAATATCTAGGCAATGATGCTAACAACAAACCTTCTGAGGTGAACCCAGGGGCTGGAAAACTCTCCGGACATGCAGTTCAAAATTGGTGTTTCCTGCGAATGTTGCCAGTGTTAATTGGTGATAAAATAAAATGTCCTGAAGATAGTGTAGCATGGCAACTTATCTTACAGCTGAGAGAAATTGTAGAGCTTGTTTGTGCACCAGCAATTTCCACAGGTCAGGTAGCCTATTTACGAGTTCTGATAGATGAATATTTGCATACCAGAACACAGAGTTTTGGGGAACATCCACTTAAGCCTAAGCATCACTACCTAAATCATTATCCAGAACTTATCATTCAGTTTGGGCCACTCATCCGTTTATGCACATTAAGGTTTGAAAGTAAGCATACTTACTTCAAACAATGTGCAAGGAAGCTTCATAACTTCAAAAACCTCTGCAAAACTCTTGCTGAAAGACATCAACTTTTACAATCTTTTCTAAGTACTGGGTCACTGTTCCCACCCTCTGTAGTAGTAGAGAAGGGAACTGAATTCATTGCTGGAGACTACAATGCCAAGATAATACAGTCAGTTGGTCATCTGAACTTTGATCCTCTTCATACACTTATAAGTCATAGTGTGACTGTAAAAGGGACAACTTATAAGAGCAACATGTTTGTGGTGATAGGCCATAATGATGACGGACTTATAGTAGGACAAATCAAAAAGGCTATCATTCATAACAATTCAGCTGTGTATTTTATCACTGAGGTATACCAGGCTGTTCGTCAACCTTACAGTAACAGTTATTGCACTACACCAATGCAGGAGGCCTATTACTGTGTCAGTCAATCAGAGCTTCTTGATTATTACCCACTGCCTAAATATTCAGTTTGTGGCATGTCTTTGGTAACTCTTCACCACTCTGTCCCCACATTTTAGATTCCTTTCCTACATGTCAATCCATAACGAGATAAAGGCTATCATCCTCAGGGCTTTGCCCAGTCTGACTGAGGAGATTCGAGAACATGTCATCACTTCACTTGAACGCTCAGGTGTGGAATCTATAGAAGACCTCGTATATGTACAACAGGAAGATCTCAAAGATGTCCTGCCTATTATACAGCAAAGGAAACTTTTGGAGGCATTCAAACTTGGTAAGGTTTTGTTTCTATTTGTAATAATTATTATTATTAATTGTTTTGTTTTACATGTATATGCTTTTTATTGTCAAAGGGATGCTAACCATTGATTTTCTATCATTCAATTTTCATTGTTATATTGAAAAAAAAAAATTAACCTACATCTTGGTAAGAAATTGGATTAGCTTTTAAAAAATTGTATTTTAATTGTATGTGTTTCAGAAACTACAAAAGTCACACTTGATCTCCAAATATTGCCAGATGAGTCAACAGATACAAGTATGTCTTCACTCTCCAGTCCACAGCCTTGCACATCTTCAAGCTCAAGCTCTTCACGAGCATCAACACCTTGTACTTTAAGCAAGGCAAGCCAATCACCCAACATATCCAGTAAGTGGTATGAAAATTTTGAGATTCCTTGGGATAAAATGCCTGTGGAAGTGCAGTCAGCTATTGCCAACAGCAAGCGCCCTGCTCCTGACAAGCGACGCCAGATGATACGTATCCTAGCTGATGAAATCAGGAAATGTGAGAATAACCCCACACGCAATGAATGTCTCATCATCTGCCGCAACATTGTTAAGCATTTCCCCAACAGTTTTGCAGATATGACACCAAGCGGTGTCATCATTGGTAGTGGATGTACTTCACTGCTTTGTCAATTAAAAACAAGAATTGAGAACATGAACCGTGCAGGGACAAAGAACAGACTCCGAACTTCAAAAGTGCCTGGACAACAGCATCAGAGGCCAAGTGATTCTTATGGATGCACACAATTTAACCCTGAACTGCCACCAGAAGAAACATATGAAACACTGGAGCAGAAGAGGCAACAGTTGGAGACCATTTATAGACAAGAAGGTATTCGCAGTGGTGAGAAGGGGGAAGTGATTAACCTTATGAAAACAACATTCTGTCTTCAGCGTAGACACATAAATCAGGCTCCATCACCGTCCATCGAAGATATGAGAATCCAGTGGCCTTACCTTTTTACACAAAGAGGTATCTTCATTCACTTCGAGTTACTAACTGACATTAACGTGTTACGTGTCTTGGACCTATCCATTAAGGAATGTGGACAGGGAATCAGGAAGTACCTGCAGACCAAATCAAAGAACAAAGATGTGCAGTCTATCGTCACCCAGGATGAAGATGGAGAGTTGACTCTAATACAGCTGCTGATGGCCTACTTCGATGAAGGGATAGAGGGACTAATACTCCGTGCTGATGTATGTTTGTTTACATTTACATAATACTTGCTATTACTGGGTTTGTTATTCTGTCATGTATAATTTTTATACAATTGTCTGTGTTCTGCAGATATCTGCCACGGCAGCAGATGTTGAGAGCACTCTGACCATCCCCGCCTCTCCACGACTGATACTGCTGTGTAAGTGTCAGATAAGCAAGGTTCTCACATCAGTCTACCTCATCAACATTGTTTTAGCCATCCCAGGCCATGACAACTTCTGATCTGCAAAAAATGTATTTAATTTACAATGAATAAAGTACTGATGACCATATTAGACACTGTTTTAGCTGCAATTTGTTGTCTTTATCAGTTGCCGGTGATGAAGCCACAATTGGAGGATGGATGATCACCATCGAAAATCATGTAATCTGTGAAGGTGTCGACCAAAGCATCATCACAGGGCTAGCTGCAGTTTTCTCTACTTACTACATCTTTAATCTACAGTACCAAGAAGAAGCTTCAAGGACCCTGGAGTTTGTACAAAGGTAAATATTGTTTTGGTATTGTGCCTTATTTCCCAGATCTGTTAAGAGCTTGTCATTTAAATGGCTAGTTCACTTTGAAATTAAATGTTGATGTGTTTTACCCCAAGGGCATCCAAGATGTAGGTGTCTTTGTTTCCGCAGTAGTTTCAATTTTGATGTTTTTAGGTCCAACCGTTCTTGTCTGTCAGTCATATAATACATGCCTATGGTCACCTCATAAAAGAAAATACACAGATTCAAATTAAACCGTAAGTACACATTTATGAATTAAGACACGAAACGAGCGGTTTGTGTGAGAAAACCAACAGTATTTATATCATTTTTTACCTCTTGAAAAACATAATGTCCATGTTGCAGTGAACGAGCTTCTTTGTGATTTGCGCGTACTGGCTTGTTGATGCGCCGGCGCGACTCCTGGCTGTATGTGCCTCTCGCGCGAGCATACGCAATTCTTTTCTTTTTAAACATCCCTAAACATATATTTTTTTAAAAAACATTTCTTGTTTAAAACATCCCGGATAAGCCGAACGCGCTCACACACCAAGAAGCTCATGCCCTCAACATGGATATGATGTTTTTCAAGAGGTAAAAAACTATATAAATACTGTTGGTTTTCTCACACAAACCGCTCGTTTCATGTCTTAGGTCATCAATGTGTACTTACGATGTGGAATTGTTTAATTTGGACTGTTTAATTTGAACCTGTGTATTTTCTTTTATGAGGTGACCATAGGCATGCATTATATGACTGACAGACAAGAACGGCTGGACCTAAAAACATCCAAATTGAAACTACTGTGGAAACAAAGACACCTACATCTTGGATGCCCTTGGGGTAAGCTAAAACATATCAAAATTTAATTTCAAAGTGAATTAGCCCTTTAATATAAATTGTGCAATGATTTAACAGAAAGCAGAGAACTGTCAATAACATAAACCATGCACCACCATAATTTAATGTTTGTTCTCATACATATTATGTTTGGAAAAAATATATTATCCATATTTAATACAAGTCTCTTTTATTTATGTAGTGCTTTATCAATACACATTGTTACACTCATATGGCAGAAATGTCCAAAATACAAATCATGCAGTTAGTTCATGCACATGTTGTGTGCACTTAATGTAAAATAATAAAGATATTAAATTAGTAGTTACATTACAGTTGAGAAAAAATATGTCAGTTTCATTTGATTCCGAGGTGGCTTTTTACATCCGTCACAGGTGTCAGTCAGGACTCTGAAATGAGATCATTCTTTCATAATGAATATACACAGAGGTTATTATCATGAGTAAACCTCTTCGAATAGTCTTATATAAAATTCATCATGACTTACCAAGCCTAATATATGTTATTTCTACATTGCTTTTTAGGCGCTTCATTGGTTTGAATCCAGAGAGAGGGACAAAGGCCAGCCAGGTGAAGGTGATCTCCAAAAAGACGGGGAAACTTGTCCATAAAAAGACTGCAACTGTGAATGTCCACGTAGCCAACCTGATAAAAAATCTTTTGGACTTTGAGTGGGGTTTTGTGCAGTAATACAAAGCCAGTACAGCTGATGTTCAACATCCTGTTTCAGAGCTGAAGTCGCTGCTGTGCTCTGCAGTTGAGTGTTAATGCAAAGTCAGTACATTGTTCTGCATTTGAGTGTTCAGTTGAAGTCAGTGCAGTATTCTGCGATTGAGTGTTAATGCAAAGTCAGTACATTGTTCTGCATTTGAGTGTTCAGTTGAAGTCAGTGCAGTATTCTGCGATTGAGTGTTAATGCAAAGTCAGTACATTGTTCTGCATTTGAGTGTTCAGTTGAAGTCAGTGCAGTATTCTGCGATTGAGTGTTAATGCAAAGTCAGTGCAGTGTTCTGCTGTTGAATTCTTATGTGAAATCTGAAATGACAGCACTTTTTGCAACAACATATTTAAATTCACAGGATTTCAGTATGCTGCTCTTCAGTGTGCATGTACATTGCAGAAAAAAGTATTGCTGTTTTACAGTACATGTTCAGAGAATTGTATTTTGTCCATTATTTTAATGTCCACATATTTGTTAAGTGGAAACAATGTTAAATGTATTTTATATATTGGCTTTAATAAAAGTCCAAAGTTTTAAGGCCATCTTTTGTGTTTAAGAAATTTTCTTTTTAGAATACAAATTTTAAATCATAAATAACAAACATTTTTAATATAAACTAATACATAAAAAACTGTATAATACCAACCAATAAATTACAGTATTACACTGTACATAATATTTTTTTTACAGTTCAGTACTGTAATATATTTTACAGTAATAAACTGTCATTCCATATTACAGTACATGCACTGTAAAATTACAGCTCAAAGCCGGAAAATTTAGCTGCCAGCTGTTTACTGTAAATTAACAGGATTTTTTTTTTACAGTGCAACTAGGTGCTGATGTTGTTAATTATACTGCAAAAGTAAGATGATATTCTGAGAGTTTGTACAGTAGAAGTTAACCTTAAATTCACTTTATTGATGATTTTACTGCAAAAAGACGTGTGCTACAACCTGAAAGACATTTTTAGAATTATACTCCGTTGTGTACATTTTGGGACTGATATAGACTTGTTCCCCATATCCCACATCACTATATCGAATGCAGAAACTTTGAAGCTCAATATCTCAAAACTGCTCAGAATGCAGATAGAACCTTATAATTCCAAGGTGACAATATGCTACAAAAGGCTTTATGGGATTAAAGACTAACAACTTCACAACCTTGGTTGATTGATAGAAAGAGCCCAAATATTTGAATAGAGACTGGTTTTTAAGCAGCAAAAGCAAATTCTGAGAAGACAAATAAGGTTGATTAGCTAAAGAAAATAGAGGGGCACAGAGCTGCCTCTGGCGCTTTGTTAAAGAGAACATATCTAATTATATCACTTTGACAATACACCATCCACAAAACAGGGAATTCTGTCTTCTGAAATGTGACAAGCAACACGACTTTTCATTATAAATAGCAAAGGATGTATATTACAACAGTATACAAGCTGAATAAAAATGTTATTGCCACAGCAATTCAGCGAGTTTATGAAGGTTTGTGATGTTATGGAGTGCCTTAAAAGACCTGAGATATATTGACTGCCTATCATAAAAGTACATTAGAGTGTAACACAGAAACAAAAATGTGTGATGTACAAATAGCTTTTATTATAGTTCTTTTTTTTTGTGATGGTTATTATAAGGTTATACTATCAGAGAAATAACTAAATAAATTGAGGAGACTTTCTGGTCTCTGTGAAGCAAAAGTCTTTGACTGATGGCACATTTGAATGTATTTTAGAAGGACGGGTGAAGTGAATCAAACTTGATGAAATGATCCTCTCTTTGACTTTACCAGGCCAGAAACAAACATCATCTATGTCCATATTGTTCCGATGTTGTGAAGCTTCACGTCTCCATGCACACGAAAAAGAGAGGGAAAAAGCATCATTACTGCATAGCTGCCCAGTCAAGCTTACTATGAGGTCCCAACACATTAGCAAATTATGGGTTTGTTTTTGGCTACTGTTATTCATTATGTGTCAAGAGAAGAATGAACCTGAGTGACTGTTCTAATAGCATCTCAGAATCTCCAGCGGAATGAGCACTTTGACTTATTTTAATTCTTTCAACTTTCAGAGCTGTTTCAGGATGAATCCGACCTCAAGCTATGAGTAAAGGTGGTGCAGCACTCCAATGTAACAAAGAAAGAAGCGCTGAGTGCTCTGCCTGCATTTCTTTTTTTACTGTCGTTTAAGGCTTTGTTGCTGTGCCGAGAGGTTCGGAGAAGGTTAACCCAGTAGGGCTAGAAAAAAAAAAAAGAGTAGGCATTAGTTCAGCAATTTCTTTATTTTGTTTTTTGCTTTGTTTAGTTTTTCCTGATGTGAAGGCACAGAATTTTATTATACATTAAAACTGCAAATATAAGAGTAAAATAATGCATTTACAATATACTAAATAATGCATACTAATATAATGCATTGTGTACAACATACTAAAGCTAAACCTAGAGAACATAAGTTTTATGAATAACACTGACTAGCTTTTTCAGGAAAATGAATTCAACACAGCGTGAAGGTTAAATAAATATTTATTTTTAATAATTAGATATAGGTAGACACAATATATCATGGCAGCAGTATATTCAGTATATATTCAGGCAAAAAGCTTATTAAAAAATTAACTGTTTTCAGTGCAAGGCTGCCTGAGCCGAAACATGTGGGAACTATATAATTTACTTTACATAAAAAAGTCTAAAATGCTGCACTAGATTGAATGAAGACTGAGGCAATGGTGAAAGATTACCTTTTTGCAAGAAAACACATTTTCCACATGGTGAATTTGAAAAGATCAAATAATGGCAAATATGCGATTTGAATTTTATCTGCACGGAATGTAAAATTCAATTTAATCTTCTTTTAGAGAATCTGAATGAACTGCCATCTATGACCAAGACTGAATGGCATGCATTACCAGAGGGGGAACCTTGGATTCATCACCCTGAACTTCACATAGGATAAAAGGCTGACCTACCCTAAAGCTGTTTATGAAATGGAGACCTTTGTTTGTGTTCCTCCATTTGATCTCAGACTCATTTTCACCCTGCAACATCTTTTGTTTTGGGTTTTAACAGACCACTAACTAATAGACAAATTGACTAAGAATATTGCAATGCTGTTTCTTTCCATAATATCAATTTAAAAATCACACATAAAATAATATGTTCAGTAAAGCATTCTTTTCTACATTTTTTATCATTCAAAATTCTAATAGAGCTCATGTTTTGTTTCAGAATGTGACCTCTATATGCACTTGAAGAAATGATGTCATACAGCTTGATGCTTTTACTGGTCTGATTCATAGACTTTTCCTGTAACTGCATACTTTCAAGTGATGTATACGTCCTGGATTTGGGGATGTGTTTCCCCTCTTCAGTTTTTATGTCTCTTTCCTAATGTCTTTAATCCTGTCTCTTTACAAAGTGAGAGGAGGTTTAGTTTGCCAGTCAGGCTGTGGAATGTACTACTTTATATGGAAAAAAGCAGTAATTTCCCCAAACACAGTAAAGAAAGCCCAGTCTCTAGGCTCAACCCCACCTTCCTCCTCGCAGTTCTCATCGGTCAGTGCTACTGGAAACATTGCTGGCGCCCCGCTCACTGGCATTCCATGCATTCTTTTATCATGTGCTCACAAAAAGACGAGGGAAAAAAGGTATGAGTCATAAGGGGAAAATTACAGTTAGGGTTAACCCATTCTGCTTTACAGTGTGTCAGAGTGTTTGCATGTGGATGGTGTTTCAAAGGAGAACCACATTTGAAATATAACCAAGGATGTGGTCATGTTTTTTAAGCAACCTTGAAATAAATATGTTTATGTTTATTGTACCTTTAAATCTGGGAGCATTTTTATTGTCTTTTATACATGTGAGTCTGCATCTTATCATGGGCTGTGAATAAAGAACAATGTGTTTAACTGTACAGTCTAAAATCATCAGATTCACAGTTATGTCGATAATTATCAGGCCCATTTTGCTTGCATTCCAGTGTATAAACATTGGACCGTTGGGAAATGGTTGAGATGTTTGGAATGCTCTGATGAGTGCAGATGAATGCTGGCTGTCATTTGAATGAAAGCCATTAGCCCAAGCTTTCTGTGCCTCACGGACAATGAGCCTTAAATTCAATTATGAAGTAATTGTTCTGTCATCACAAAACATTTATTCAGCGCAGATGCTTTCAAGACAGTTTCTGCAGGGGTTATTCTTAGTGTACTGCCTCATGGTTCACATGCTTGTGAAAGTGAGTCTAGATAAGAGGAGGCACAGCCATGTTTTGAATTAGTAAAATAGGGGCACAAGTTTACATGTAATATCTACCTTGTCAGGACTGTGAATGTACATGTTAAAAGGGAAACTGGACACAAAAAACAACCTCATGCTGTTCCAGATGTTTGACTTTCTTTTTTTCTGTGGAAGACGAGTTTTAGAATTTGAGAGAATCTATAGACCTTATGCATGAAGGTAAGGTCGTACAAATTCAAAAACCCCACAAAAACAAACACAGTGGTAACCCACACAACCCAATATGACAGCTGTCCAGAAGTGATATTTTATAGTTGAAAGTTTAAAATAGCAATATTTTTCTCTCTCTCTCTCACACACACACACACGAGTCGCTTCAGCAGACTCTGATTCACCAACTAGAAATTTATGGGCTGTCAGGTTTGTTTTGTGTGGTTTTTTTAAGCATCAACTTTGAGGGTGTCCACATAATGGAAGTTTGTGTTAGACAGACAGACAGATAGATAGATATTGTCTTTATTATCATCTAGAGTTCACACAGAACAATTGGAATTACATTTTGAGCCATTGAAATGGAAATATTTAATTGAGGAACTAAGACCATCTGAAGCAGGTTCCAGTACACCTTCCATTTAGAGATAAACACATGTTTTTTTATGCTGCTGTGTATTTGTGTGTGGGGGGGGGGGGGGTGAACAGGCCTGTGTGGATGATTAATGGAGCAGTTAGCCCAGCGGCTGCAGAGACATAGCTCCAGTCACAATGAGTCCACTGGCTGTCATCAGTGCTCCTCTGCACCCTCATGCTGCTCTCTGGCTCAACGTTTACAGCTTATGCATGTCTCAGCAGCCAGGGAATAAAACTGCTTCATGAATTGGAGCCATCACTCCTTTTGTAACATTAATTATTAGTTTTATTCTCTCTCTGTCTTTCATTTTGCCATATTCTGAGCAGATTGCACTTAGCTTTTTTTTATTTAATTTATGTCATTAATCTTAGCCATTGTTGTGATGCACAAGCAGAAAAAGCTAAGAAGTAAATTCCAAAGTAAAACACTTGCTGTGCAGAAAGACCATAGGAGGGGGAAATGAGAATAACAGCTATTAATGTAGTACTTGTCTAATCAACCGAAACATTGTTTGTGCACCTCAAACACACATTTGCACAAATGACACTGAAGGCTGTGCGAGAAAGAACGAGGCTGTTAAATATTTGGAAATGGACCTGATAGTAATAGTGGGATCAGCCACTGATTACACACAAACGGCTGCAAATCTCCATAAAACATCAGACGCTTCATTGCTTTATCCAACACTCCATCTCTCTTCTCCCACTGACCTCCATGAATTTGATACAGGCTTACAAGGTCCACCGCTGGGAGACAATATCAAATCATCTGCTTTAAATACAGAAGCACCAACAAAGGAGATGCCACAGAGATTATAATTAACATATAACACAATACATCCACTGACTGAAAAGCACTGTCCAGGGCATTGTCTGGCGTACAATAGCCAACAGTCATTCACTACCAGGAAACCACAAAGAGGCTGAGAGGTAAAAGAGAAAGCACTTAATGATTACTGAAAGAAGGCTGGTGAGTGCCGAGCCACTGCGTTGGTGAAATTTTGAGGAAGGTGGCGTTAATGGTGTTAGACAATGACGGACGTCTGTATTGCTGGGGGTAAACACTCAGAGTTAAATTTTGACATGACAGCCTAGACAGGTAAACATGTCAGTACTTTGCAGGAAAATTAGTTGAGTCTTGAGTTATGAAAGACAGTTTTATTAGTTTTAATGTAAAATCTAATCTTGTTCCTCAACAGGATTGCCACCTACATATTTGAGCTGTTGATGGCTACAGCTGTTAAATAACTGCTAAATGAGATCGGGTTGGTTTGACTAAAAACTAGCTGTTTCCCCAAGATGTTTGAGAGATTCTTCCCTCATTTGAACACGATACATGGGGGCTGATGACCAAGATTATGCTGAGCGCACAAGGGACCTTTCGATAGGAAGCATTCCTCACCGTCCTTGGCATATATAATGTTGTCAGTTACGAGAGAGGACTTCTGAGGGTCATATTCAGACTAAAAAGGAGATAGCCGATAAGACCTAGCTCATCAGGGCTAATTCAATGGGGTGCAGGAAAACCGGTGGCTGATTCCCTAGGAACTTTCACAACAAACAGTGGAACAGGAACAGTGGGTGTTCAATTAGCCAGCAACTAACATCATTAAACAATTAGACACATCCAAATTAAAACAACCAGGAGCATTGTGCCAGTTAACTCCTTCTAACAATGTCAGTGTCGTTTCCTAAAGAAAATCGTGCCCTAAGAAAACCTGTACAAACAAAACACTTCTTAAAAGTAATCAACAATAATAATAATAAAATTAGTGCTATTTTTCTTTCTAAAAAAGCCTATAAACTCAAACTGAACAAAATGAGTTTAAATTTAGAACCAACATTGTTCATCTGTCTCACTTTGGTTTAAAGAGAAATTGTTATAAGATTTCTCTTATTGTATACACTCTCGCAGTTCTGTGTCCATTGGCTCCAAGAACTGCTACCAATTTTATGCCTTTTGGGAAATAATGTCAAAGGCTAGGCCACATGTGCACGAACTGCGTGTTTAATACAGTTTGTAACATCCCGCCCCATCCCCGCCCATTTTTTAAAAAATACTCACATTGGGTTCTGCTGCATTCAAATAGTCTCTGAAACAAAAGTAAGGATCTTAAATCTCACTGAAAAGATCCAATTTGATTTTATAAGAGGAAGGAAAAAAGGTAAATAAAATTGAAGGTAGCCAAGACTATGGTTTATCGATCAATAAAAACATAATTTCCACATCAAAACGGCTTTTTGTCTTACGTTCAAGCCCCTCTGGAGCATGTCCTGCATAAAAGATAGAACTAACAGAGGCAATGTGTGTGCAATCATATCCATTTTGCAGCAACCAAACAGCCTAAAACTATATCGAAATGACAACTCCAGCCTCTCATCTTGGGCTTGGCGATGATTTTCATAGCTAACTTGTATAAAGGCTATTGCTAATTGGCTACCACCCAAAGCCATGACACCACTGAGGTAAAAAGAGAAGAGATGAAAGAACAGCAAATATAATCCAAAGATATCTGATTTCCTCAGAGATTGCTGTACAAATGGTTTCCCAAGGCAAGAAGAGAGGCCCTGTTCTTGGCTTTTACCACATATATCACTCATCATCTACAGGATTATGACATCTGATAGCACTGATGTAACTCTGCAGAGAAAAGCTTCAGTATGGGGTGTCAAATGTATGATAAAGCATACTGCAGATAACTGCAGTTGCACAATTGTGATTTTAAAATCACCACCAAATCAAAATATGCATTTTTTTTTCTTTAATCAAAAACATTAATGTCCCCCCCTCCTCCTCACAAAGACACGTCTTCTCTGATATTGTGTACACCGGCCGATAATCCATCCCCTCCAGCAACCTGTCATTCACATGAGATCAGCAAATTATCCAATAAGTTCCCGGTGGACAAAATTCCCAAAAAGTCCCACCCTACATTTTTTACTAACAATTTTTTTTTCTTTCTTTCTTTCTTTTTTTTTTTTACAGAGAAAGAGCAAGCTATTACATTTTTCTGAATGATTATGATGAAAACTTTTTTTTTTCTTCTATTTACTTATTTATTTTTTATTAAGAATAATATACACCCATGGATCGTTCCAGTGTTCGAATTGAGTCAAAGCTCTTGGGGGGTCCCCAACCCCCCCAACCCCCCCCCCCCCCCCCCCCCCAAAAAAAAACAACTAATAATATACATATTAGTATTTATTTATTTCATATAATAATATAATTTACTTTACTTTACTTGTGAATTTAATTTACTTTGTGTGTTTCATAACATGTTTTTGCAGCTGAGCATTTACTATGTAAAATTAAATAAAAATCTATGAAATAACAAGATGGCTCTTCTCTTCTTTCCCTTGTCCATATCTGAGAAAATAATGTAAGATGTAAGTTGTAATATTATATTTGTTGTCGTTACTGTGAATATATTTAAGAAAGCACTCCATGTTATTCATGCTACTTATTAAGGTTATTAATGGTGATATACTTTGAACAGTGCACATGTAGGCATTTTATTTCATTAAAAAAACTAATTTATCTTGAATGTAGTTACATAACCCTTTCATATTTTCAAGCAGAAGTTGTCATAGTTGGGTAAACTTCTATAGTGGTGAATGAGAGTATATGTTTAAATATATGTTTTGTCACAATAGTGTTTCTACAAGAGGGAAAAAATAGAAATAATTTGATACGATTACGATGCTGATGACCATTAATCAATTTTGATCTCTTGATTCACTATCAATTCACATGAATAGGCCTACTGTACTTACTTTTCTTGGGTTAAACTCAGTATTTTCTTGCATTAATTAATATTCACTTGTGTGTGCTTATACGAGTATCTTTTTAAAATGTATAATCTAGTGTTTGATCATGTCTAAATATTTATTTAAATGCAAAACCTAAAAATAAGTAAGCAGTTATGACCTGCAATACTCTTTTGAGCAACTAGAGTATGTATATTTATTAGAGTGGGTAAACAATGGCATTGCAAATGGAAATTATTATTTTTCTGGCCACAAAATGACTTTAATTTGCCTCTTTGCATTGAATTTAAAACCCTTTTCTCCACTTAACCTTAAATAATACACTAATTGTATTAGGCTATACATAATAATGGAAAATAGGATACAATTCATAACAAAAACGGTTGATCTGCATGTTTGTCTTCGGCGTAATAATCAATGCATGTGTGTCTCACGCACAATTCGTGAGAGTTAGCAACCCTGCTGTATCATCGTTGACACAAAAAAAGCCTTCACCTGATGAACATTTTCATCAGATTCAGTAATAATGTCCTTAATTAAATTAACACTGTTTTTGAGCAGTTAAGGTTACTAGATTTAAAATGATTTGTTTAATTCAGAATGGGTGCAATGCTAGCTCCAAACAAGATTCTATTTTTCTCAGAATTACGTTAGATGGCTAATTACAACTAACAAGCCGATAGTGAGCTAGCATCATAAGATAAAAAAAAACAACTATTGACAGACCAAGATTATAAGTGATTCTCTGATTCTAAGATAAACACTTATTCAGTAGCAATAAATTAGGTGTACCAAACAATCATAAAACAAAGAAATATTATCTTACCGTTATCGTGAGGTAAAATAATGACGAAGGATCACTCTGTCAGCCAATCACACAGCGACGTCGCGCCCGCAGTCTGTAAATTCCTTCAGAAAACAGCGTGTGGCGCACTTGAGCGTATTTTCAGATGCACATCTAATTTGAAGTAGCTTTTTATGGGAGCGGCACTTTTTACAGTCTATGGAGCGGCAGCGCAATACTTTGGTAAAAAATAGATAGATAGGGCTATGTCAAATATTGTTTCTATTTTAGTTTTAATGAAAAACCAGGGGACCCCCCAAGGTCATTTTTTTGGGCCTTATGGGGGGTCCCTTGATGCTTATGGGGGGTCCCGGACCCCCCCAGCCCCCCCTCAATTCGAACACTGGATCGTTCACAATATGACCAGGAACAAGTAATATTTATGAAAGTATATAAGGACGTTTTGTGTTCATGTTGACTTTAAATATTTACTTAACCATATAAAAATGACAAATTATATAATATTGTTGATGCTTGTTTCTAGTATAAACATGCAGGTTTATGGACACTTAGAGTACATTCAGCTGCCCAGTGTTCAATGAGTCAATGAGTGAGTTCACTGGCCACTACACATGTACAATGCCACATGAAAAAAATGTGCAAATTTTGTACCATTACAGGTACGACAGCTTATCTATGGGACAGTACTCTCAAGGGGACACCTTTGTACCTTCTCTATCCCTAAAGCTTGTATATTAGTACCTTAGAGTAATAATAAGCTATGTACCCTTAAGTTAATAATATATACTCTTATGATACTATAATGAATCCTTTAGGGGTAAAGAAGGTACAAAAACATCCCTTTGAGGGTATACTAGCCCCAAAGGACAGGCTGTTGTTCCCCCGAAGGATGTTTTTGCACTTTATTATTATTATTTATTAAAATAATAATAATGTACTAAGCCAATAAAAATTGCAATGGGCATAATATAGCAAAGGGCTTGTCCAAGACCTTGATAAGATTAAGAATTATTTTAAACCTAGGCTCCAGATTATGATCTCTGATAATATTTTGTCATATTTAGCCTACGTTTATGTTTATGTGAAGATTTGTTTTAGCATGGCTGTCTCACTGATATCATGTTTAAATATAAATACATATGTAAATAAAACTTTGTTTTTGGGAAACAATTGTAATCAAGCCATAACAATCCTTTTCACAAAACCGTACTAAAGGTCGAGATTCTTTCAAAGTTATGCGGGCCCCACATTCCACACGTGCACCTTCACCAGCGGGAACCATATCACAGAGTCCTGCGTCTGACCGCGCGTCGTGTTACTAGCATTTCCTGTGTCTCATATCTGGAAGCTACGAACTCTCCAATGGAGCGAAGTAATGCGAGATGGGAGTGGTTCCGTTATGAGGTCACGGCGAGGGAGCCGTACGCTCAGCAGCGAGCGCAAGCTGTAGACACGAGACGGACGCGATAGCTGGAAACGTTTATTCACACAGCTGAATGAATCTCAGTTGGCAACAGAAAAATAACAGGACCGCGTTTCCTTCGACAGGGAACTATTGAGAAAAATCAGGCGTTGGCTTTATATGCGCAGGACAGGCTTGCATACGAAAGACTCCAAGGAAGAAACGCGTGAGGAAAGTTTTCCTACGCGAAAACAAACTGGACGGAGCAGTGCAGAAATCGTGACGCATAAGCCATGCACTGGTTGTACAGCGTGGGATAGTTCTTCTGGTGTCGTTCGTTTGAAGGCGATGTCTTTTTGGTGGCTTTCATCAACAAAAGTTTGACGCCAGGAACGCTGTATTATTCTGTTCGACAAGAAAACGCGAAACATTTCTCGCGCTCGTCCAGGGTCGCTGTTTTCTTCTGTTATTTGTTGGTTTGGCTGGAGGATCTGTTCCTCGTCATTGTAGTTTGGGGGACAGGGGGTGGTTTGGATAACTATATTTTTTCACTTTTCCTTCATGGCCTCCTCCAGGATGTATCTTATAAAATGCATGCTGATTTCCCAACTTGTGGTGCTGATCGCGAAGAACAGTCGGGCGCTCATTTGTTTGCCCTGTGATAAGTCCAAATGCGAGGAGCCCAAGCACTGTACGGGAACCGTGGTGTTGGGGATCTGCGGCTGTTGCTCGGTTTGTGCCAAGCAGAAGAACGAGAGCTGCGGCGGCGTTTACGGTCTGTACGGGACCTGCGACCGCGGACTCCGGTGCGTGATCAGACCCCCGTTAAACGGCGGCTCCATCACGCAGTACGAGGTTGGAGTTTGTGAAGGTCTGTATACACATTTCATTTACTCTTTGAAAAGTGTTCATCGGTGTTCGTTGCTTTTATGGATCCTTATGATGGTGAAAGGAATTAAATAAATCACATCAGAATTCTGTCTCCGTCTGTATTTACTGGGGTAACTAAACCAAAGCGGATGTGTTATGGCAAGCCATTTTAACACACTGTTTCATAAAGCAGTTACATAAAGCAGTTTACTTATTTTGATTAGATGTAAGAATATGTATTCAAGTATACCTAGTCAATCAAATTCAACACCTAGAAAAGTTTTTAAATTTCATATTATTTCTAGTCATATCCCAATAGTGGCAAGTAGCCACTGTTCCACGTAGGTAGCCTACTGTTACTTCTAACAAATAACAAATCTGTGGTTCAGATATGAACTTTTCACTTCTATTCCCATTGGTGTTTACTAGTAGTAGTATAATCTATTATAGTTAGCTATCAGACATTCAAGTTTTACTATACATTATTTATTAGATGCTAGTACATATTTGTGTGACTTTAGAATAGGTATATCCCAGTTACTTACTAGTTTTGCATTCATCCCACTAGTTACAATTCTTACTAGTAAGATTACAATGTAATTCCAACTGTGTATTCCAATTGCAACAAGTTGGAATGAACGTTTTATCATCTAATTAGTAGTTACTAATAAAATGTAGTGAAATACAACAGTGGAATACATAGAAATACATACAATACACAGCTCCCTATAGAATACAACAAAATAAATTACCAGTAATGGTTAACTTGATGCTCACCTCTATATATATTGTATTTAGTAGATAGTATGTACTAGCGAAACTGAAAATCTTTCATTGTCACTATTGGAGTATTTACTTAATAGGTAGGGCTACTTACTATACACACTGCTCCGGGTGTGTGCTCACAGTGTGTGTGTGTGTTCACTGCTCTGTGTGTGTGCATTTCGGATGGGTTAAATGCAGAGCACAAATTCTGAGTATGGGTCACCATACTTGGCTGAATGTCACTTCACTTACTTGTAACATTTAATAGATTAGCTTTGAAAAAAATAATAATAAGTGTTAAAGCGGCTTGCCACAGTATCTGTCCAAATGGAAAGGAAAATAAAATAGTGTAAAGTAGGCGCTAAATTAGCGACGCAATGAGTTGTTCATGATTTTGACCTGGTTAACAGTACGTTAGCTTATCTTTGAGAGAAGACAAACTCCTGAACATTACGAGTCCACCTATTCTTATACCACCTAATTTGAGTAGAAATGAACCATTAATATGATTGTAAAGCCATTATGGAGGGGGAAGTGTCAGTGCTGTCTAGTGCACAATAACACATTTCTTCAAACATGAAGGTCGTATGGAGTGAACGAGAGGCACAGCATGTCGGTTTTCCTTTTCTAACGGACTCCGTGCTGTTTTTGTACGTGGTGCCAGCCTCGCTCTTTCGCCGAGGCTTGTTGGTTTTTCATCGGAATGTCTGCTATGCAACTTCACTTGCGCCTCAGCCAGTTTATTTGACATCGGGCCATTGAGGGACGTGCGCTTCTAATAGCCTACCTTCAGTCGTGAGGCTTTGCTTCTCATGGTGCGTTTTACTCCCCTCACCTTGATTCAGTTAACTTAATGGTGCTGTCAAGCGTTTGTCTTAGCTCGGGGACTTCTCTGTAGGGGGTTTATCTCTCTCTTAAACATTCTTTTTAAACCTGGCTTAGTATAGCCTAATTCAGTTTGCAAGGGTATTATTAAATCCTGGGTTATGAACCCCTACTCAAATGTATGTTTTCAGTTTGAAACCATATGGTCGTTTATAGATAGATGCACGTTGTTTCGCGTCATTGCCTACCTGATTAAGTATTCATGAGCTCTTGTACTGTCAAATAAACGTTCAATTACTGTTTGGTTCCTGCGTCTGAGATAAATTAATTGCAAAACGCCTTAACTGGAGCGAAGAAAAGATTATATTGTTTGTTCAAGTAGTATTTTTTGGAAACCTAGAAGAGCCAGAGCCGATTTTCCGTGACATTTCACAGATGGACAAACCTGTTTAAATCTATTTGTCCAGTAAATGTTACTGACCTCATAAATAAGCAAATGAAAAAGCAGATATTCTGCAGTAGTTGCTCAAATTTGAAAACTGTTGAAAACTGAAGTCGTTTCTATTTTCACAGTGATGTCAAATATCAGCCAATTTTTCGACCCATCACCATTTTTTAAGTCGTGTTTCTGCTCCTGAAGAAAGAATCAAAGCCATAAATCTTAACTGAAACTTTGCAGACCGTGTAAACTAATAAACCTTGTAAACAACTACCAGAATATGTTATCATCTCAGGACAATTGCCCTAGAGATCTAAAAACTGGCACAGCAATGATCAAAACTGTCATATTAACTATTTAGACAGACTTCGAACAGACAATGTATCAGTGTACTTTTTCTCTGAAGAGTCCCATTGCTTGTTAGGCCTAGTCCAAGTTGGAACAAGACTTGGTCGGAGGACAGAGGACATGCAATGTCATGGGTCAGGTTTCAGCATGGCTGGCTATGAAAATTGAAGAGGTCTCGACCATTTGACATGTAACTGCCGGGTTGACATCTGCTGTAATTCAGCCAAGAAAACATTGCTGCATTGAGTGCCACAGCTACGGCTGTCAGATAAATGAGTCAGATGAGAGAGCACAGAGAATGCCAGTATAGGCCATGTCCTCCTCACCTCCTAACAAACTAAGACCTCAGAGGGTCTTAGCAGTGAATTAGTTTCTAAAGTACATCTGCTGTGGACTGTGTCTGCCATGAGACATCAAAGATTTGTTCCGGCCTTTAAAGGAGAAGTTCACCCAAAAATGAAAATTCTGTCATCATTATTCATCATTGTGTTATTACAAACCTGTATGAATTGCTTCCCTTTTTCTGGGTAACACAAAAGGTACATTTCTGGAGAATATCCTGGCCGTGATTTCAGTTAAATTAGACTGATTGACAACTAGGCTGTCAGCCTTCAAAAAAGACCAGTAATGTGGCTCGTATCAGTTTTCTGAAGCTGAATAGACAAGATTTGAAGTTATATTATCATTATTAGTTATATAATTAATATAATTACTTTTGTGTTTCACAGAAGAAATAAATACATTCATTTAGGTGACACAGTGGGTGAGTAAATAACAAAATTTTCATTTTTGGGTGAACTGTTCCTTTAAATTGAGCACCACAGCACAGTGGTTAGAGGTGAAAACAACAAAAGCCTTTTTCTGTTCGAACTGACCGTACACTTCACATCCAAGTCCATAAATTCCTGTGCATTCCAAAGCATGAGATTACTTTGGACAGGCTGTTTACAGTGAACACATACATTCAATATGATGGTCTTGAAATGCCCTGCAGGCTTCTCTGGAGATGGGCTTACCAGGCACATCACATAGAACACCCAGGGGGTTTAGTGTCAGGACCTTCCAGGTGAGCTTTCCCTGGGAAGTGAAGTATGATGTCTTGCTTCTCTATTCAGAGAAAGCAGTCAGCGGTCCCTGTGTGAAGCTGTTTTACATCCACTGTTATACTTAACATAAATTATTTATTTGTTGGTTTGGCTGGAGGATCCGTTCCCCTAAAAATTATTTTTCAAGAGACATTCCAAATCGCATATGTTTAAAATCTATGAAACGCATTGATTATTTATGGTTTACTGTGGTTTTCTTGTAGAACTGCTTTATAGGTTTTGTTGACATTCATATGTTTTCTGATGATTCTAACCGATTTTACTAGTGTTAGAAAAAAAATGTGCCTTGTAAAGCACAGATTGAACTATTTTTATGAAGCCTGTCAACGGAAGACCTAGTATGGAGCCAGAAATCAACATCTAAATTGAACTTGATGGATCTGGAAATATAAAGACTTTGCATGCTGCTTTTTAGGGATGCTTTATGTATATATATATGTATATATATATGTGTGTGTGTGTGTGTGTGTGTGTGTATATATATGTATATTTTACTAATTAAAAAAGAAATAAAAAAATTCTTACTTTTTCAGATAACATAGTTGGTTCTATAGCAGTTTTAAATATACATCTGTCATATTGTATGCTGTAATATGTTGAAATGTGTGTACAATTTGTTTGTAGAATTTTTACATAAATTTGTGCCTACATATTTACTCTTACAACCAATATATAATCGCCATTGGCTAGTAAATAGTATGTATATATATATATTACATATATATATATATATGATTTCAATCATCTTATCTTTGTAAAATGGAACAGCTTTTTTAAATCTTAGCTTCTTAATCAGTCAGTCAAGCATTGTATTATGGTATTAACACTATTTAATGATATAACTTTAGTGATTAGAACTAAAACTTGAAAACCATGTATGAATGCATATTTGTCATTTTAACTGAACTTTAGACCGGTGGTGATGCTTAAAATATTTTTGGTCATTGAGGGTTTCGGTAAAAAAAAAAAAAAAATAGTAATAGATCATATTAATTATTATTAAAAGATAATACTACTACTAATTCTACTACCTTACTAATTTACAATGCACTATGGATTGATGGGCTGCTGGGTTCATGAATATTAATCACGTTGTCTTTGTTCGGTCGAACTGATTTGCTGAAATCAAAACAGGGACGGTAATAGATGAGCACCAGCCAATGAAATTGCCATTTGTGCATTAGCTCCGCCCACTACCGGAGAAACCGGCATATCTTCTGCTTGTTCGAAAAGGTTGAATAATTCTAATTGAACTCCATTATTTTGACAGGAAAATATATATCTGTGCTAATCTTATAATAGCCTCGAACACACACACTGGCGAGTAAAATCTAAGAATTTATTAGGCAATGGCTAACAATAGACATAATTTAGTCACCCAGAGTAAAATTTAGTCGCATATGCGAGTGATTTACTCGCAATGGAGAGGGTTGTCTTAGTTTTAGTTTTGTTGTTGTTGTTGTTTTAACATTGGAAATTACATTTACCTTGCTCTAGTTCTGTTGTGCTGTAAGAAAATAATTTGTTCATCTCTGCGGCTGACATCCTTCTACATGACAACATGGTTGAAATTTCTGACATACTCGAGTTGACCATTTATGCTGCAATATATTTTCTGAAGCTTCACCTTGTCCACCCATCTGGAATTGGAGCCCTGAGCTTGACAGTGTTAATATAGCACAGGGCTCAAATCATAATCTTCTGGACTAAGAGAAAAGCAGTGGTTTTTATCATTGAAATGGCTTCATACTGGGAAGAATGAAACTTGATTATACACAATCTGTTTGCAAAGAACACCTGGAGAATGAAGCGTGCCTGCCCTTATTAATGTCATCCATACAAACCCTGGACTCTGCCTGCTAACAAAGCAGCTCCACATTGGCCGTAATCACTGTCAGATGGAGTGCTTTTTGTCTAAGGCAATCCTCTGCCAAAACACTAAATGAGCCATCTAAATAAAGGTTATGTGATGATTGGCTAAACATAATACCATTTATGATACAAGTAAACTATGAAGATAATCCGAGTTAGAGAGATAGCAACAGTTCCAAACATTTTAACATGTATATATTTTTTATATAGATTATTTTTCATCAATAGCAGGCAGAGTTTTGTTATTAAAAAAGAAATGAGCTATCCCAGCCCAGATGTCAGAAAGTAACACAAAAGTAACGTAATGAATTACTTTCCATAAATTTAACTACTGTAAGAAGCACAATTAATTATTTTTTATCAAGCATACATTTACATTACATTTACATTTATTCATTTAGCAGACGCTTTTATCCAAAGTGACTTACAGATGAGGACAGTGGAAGCAATCAAAAACAACAAAAAGAGCAATGATATATAAGTGCTATAACAAGTCTCAGTTAGGTTAACACAGTACACCTAGCATGGGATTTTAAATAATATAATAAATAAAAAGAAAACAGATAGAATAGAAAAGAATAGAGCAAGCTAGTGTTAGAGATCTTTACGCACACACACACACACACACACACACACACACACACAATTGCATAATAAATGAAAAGAAAATAGAATACAAAAAGATTAGAAAGGTAGTTGGATTTTAAGTATAAACTGCTAGCAGGTGTACTTAGAATTTGCAGAACAGATTTGACTAGATTTTTTTTATTTATTTTTAAAGACCATTAGGGTGGTGGTGACCTGCAAAGGTTGTAATTATGCTAGGATGGTCGTCAGGGTGTTGCTATTAGGTTGCAAGGATCTTCTACATGGTTCATTCCTTCAAGATGTTCCAAACCTTCTCCTGTTTCATTTGCTAAACCCAAAAGGAGATATTCTGAAGAATGAACCAGTTGTTTCTGCAACAATTGAAGCTTCCAAGCTTTAAAAAGAATGCAAAAGCATTGTAAATATGTCATAATAATGTTTTACATGAAATGTGTGCTATATTCCAAGTTTTCTGAAAAACAGACTGAAATTAAAGTCATTATTTATTGATATTCTTCCCCTCCAGTGAGCTATTAACTGACGGATCGTAGAGTTAGTGAATTGAACAAACTCAATATCTGGATGACCGTTTTGAAGCTCTAGTCCCCATTCTTTGTAATTGCCTGGAATAAAAGACCAGAACAGTAATACAGGTTTAAAGTAACATGGAGAGGCTGAGTAAATTATGAACTAGAGACTAGAGTAGACTAGACTAGAGATCTAAATCAGGTGACTATTTTGAAGCTTTAGTCCCTATTCATTCTGCAATAAAAGTCTTTTATGCTTTCACTTTTCCTTAATCCCTCCCTGTTGTAGCCAGTATTATTCTAAATAATGTCTGAAACTTTGTATGAGTGTTTGGAATAACATGGTGAGGGTGTGTAAATGGTGACAACATTTTTGTTTGAAATATTTCTTCAAAGCAGAGCATTGCTGCCAGTTCACGTCTTTGCCTATGTTTTTCATTTTTTCACAAAAAGGCAGAGTGCAAGCAGGCTGAAATTTGTTGAGAGAAACCGCATGTCTGGTATAGTCAGTGAAGACAAGCAGAAATGTGTGCCCCCGCTTGGCAGCCTCCCTGAAGTCTCTCTTCAGCTCCTCGGAGTAGTAAGTGTCCTCAGGGAGTGCTGCGTAGGGGCCGGCAGGACTTTTCAGGGTTATAATTCAGAGACTGAAAAGTTGGTGTCACAAAGGGAACAATGAACAGATGACACAGATTTTAGTCATTTTTACAAAAAAAACAAAAAGTCCTCTATTGCTGAAGTCAACTCTGAATTGGCTTTGCAGCCCATTCACTTCTATAATGTAACATATTTCTGCTTGAACTGGGATATTCAATGAGGAAAAAGGAGCAGGAATTCACTGGATTGTGAAAGTGGGCAATACGTACATATACAAAAAGAGTTAGCTCTACACCTAATAACTATTTCAGCTCAATGTCATGAGAAAACATAGTTATTTTATATGTTGGTCATTTCTTATGAATGTGTACAACGTGACTCGTACAAAAATTTGGGATAAAATGTAAGCATAAAATTAATTTCAGAATCTCACCTTAAATCAAACCATTATTGGGTTGTAAGCATATCGTAAAAAAAAAATGTATGACTGAGATATATTTTAGTCACCAAATTGCCATGAGAGTTTGTTGGCTATTTTTACTTTTTGTTTTTATCCAGTGCAATAAATGGCTTAAATTGTTTTTATTATTTATACATTTATTATTTTATATCATGAAATAATAGATTATAGAGCTTAGATCGGGCCCAACAAATCAAGCCGGACCCTACCCGAGCCCGAGCACATATATATATGCGTGCCGCATTTAATGCACGAGACAAAGCCAACACATATGTTGTCACTCCCCACCACTAGTTTAAAATGTTTCCATACCTCCGATTTTCCTCCAAACTTGCTCAAAGTTAATTCTCCTGTTTTCATTTTTTTCTTTTCTTCTTCAAGCTCCATGTTGCACTTAAGCTACTGAATAGTACAGCACGCACAGCAGGTGTGATGCGTCACGCATGCGAGACTGCGAGTGGACGAGACGCTGCGCATGACACGTGACGTGCTTTATAAAGGGCCCAACCCGACCCAGCCTGAGGACGGTGGCGGGAAATATGCTGAGCTCAGGCAGAGAATCTAAGCTCTAATACATTATTTGTAATTTGTTATTTAATACATTATTTTAGTGTCTTCTAATATATATCAGTATTATTTGCCTTTTTTCCGACAGAGTAATTAATTGGTTTAGTTGCAAATTAGTAAGCATCTCTTGCTTCAGGAAGGACTCCTGCCTTGATAACAACTAGGTGCCACTGCAAAGTACAGCAGGGAGGCCATGTATCAGCCAGCAGAGGATGAGCAGCGATTTGATATCATGCCTTGATATCAGCAAAACAACACTTTTCACTGTGTTTGTTTATGAAGAACCGCTGTGTTTAATGTAGGCTCATTTTATTCTTCCAGTTTTTGTGATTTCATAAGCTTTTTTTTTGTGAGCTTGTTTTAGCTGCCTCTTCATCTACCAGACAGTCTATATTAGATATTGTGAGAGAATGGTGTTTTCTCTTAGTACAAGGTTATAATACAAATACTGAGTTGAATGGAATTCCGTAGATATTGTAATAAGAGCAGTCACACTTTCTAAAACTGTTATTGCTATAACACATCTCTGACTATATTAATCTTTTGCAGGCTTCGAACAGTGTGAAGATATTTTAAAATTTGCATGAAGTGGAAATTCACTGTCTATTTTCTTAATGATTTAATATAATTATTTTTGAGCTCGTTATTTAATCAAAATATCACAACTCATCCTTCCAGGAAAATTACAGACTTCTCTCTTGTGACTTCCTGTATTGGTCGGTCTTCACCAATAATTTAAGTCTGCTTAAATCCTGCCCTTATTTTACATTCAACCCCAAGCTTTTAATTCAGATCTGCCTTCATGTAATGAGCAAATGATAAATGAAATCAAGCCACTGCATTGCTTTTTTTTTTTTTTGATTACCTATGTGCACAAATGTACGTCATGGTACAGAAAAAAAAAGGTAACGCTTTAGATTAGAGAACACTTTTGCTATTAACTAAGAGTTTTTCCCTCATTAAGCTCATAATTTGCTGCTTATTAATAGTAAGGTAGTTGTTAAGTTTAAGGTTTGGGTTGGGTTAAAGGATCTAGAATATGGTCATGCAGAATAAGCCATTAATATATGACTAATACGTACTAATAAACAGCTTTTAAGACAGTAATATGCATGCTAATAAGCAATTAGTCAATATAGTAAGAACTGGTCCTTAAAGTGTTTTCAAAAAATCTGTCACTACTTCCATTACATCACGACTTAAAAGGATTTTTTGTCTGGTTTTAGTGAATGTAAAGTCTCTAAGATGGTTCTTACAAATCTAAAACAGTTTTAGATTTGTGACTTAAGTATAGTAATCCTGCTGTAAAGTTGTGTCCGACTGATTGTATTTTCAAAACATACATTGACGCCTTCACAATGTTGTAATATCCAGTGGGAAATTACGTTTTATAATGTTTTGGGGCGTGTCAATTACAGACTTATGATAGGGGTAAATTAGTCATGATAGAAGTTATAATTGTCAATCTTTGTTCTATAATTACATTGTAGGTTTATCAACTTAGCATAATAACTGACTGTGATTAATTATATTAAAATGATTGAATATGGAAAAAACTCCAGACTACATCTTTGGTCCTACATGATAAAAACTAAAGCCACAAATGGCGTTTTAAAAAAAAACCTGAACCTGCTTTTAACTGAAAGCATCCGTGATAACTAAGCTTACATTTATTATGAAAATACAACAAACAATATTGTTGTGATGTCGGTTTAATGACTTAGTAATGTCTATTTAATGATTACTATAATTTAATTAGATTAATCAATGAGCATATCGTTTAATTAGTGTGATTAACTTTTTAATTGATTTACACTTGTAGTATGCATTTTGCATACTGAATAAGGCTAAATACTGCTCATGTAGGTGGTTGGATTGGCATTTCTCTCTCAACATCATTGTGCATGGCAGCATAAGAATGATAAAAAAAAACATAGTCAACCAACATGCATTATGCATATTTGCACTTCATTTTGTTGCATTAGCACTAAAAACATTGTGTTTCTCAGAAAGTTAAAAAGAGAAAGAAATATGAAAGTGTGTTAGTTTTTCTCTAACTGAAATCACTTAAATGCACATAACGTCATAATTATGATTTCTAAACTCATAAGTGGGAACTTCCCAGGAGGTCTTCAAGGCGGTGCTGTATGTGAACATGCCAGGCTCAAACCCGGTGTGTGGGTCTGACTGCCACAGCGTGTTTATCATTTGACAGGACACTCAACCCTCCACGCCCAGCTAAACGACCCAGAGCTGGTCTGGAGAGCCATGCTTAGTTACTGAAGAATCAGCTGTTGACAGCAGCTATTTGGGGACTTCACCCCTGTGGATTTGGTGAAAACAACAAGCGTAGGGGCTTTGAAACATCAGCTTCCAGTCCTTGATTGTTACAAGATCACAGGCTTACACATACTCACAGTCCCCTATAGACAGCCATAGTGATAGGTTTGTGTTCTTTCAGGGTGTTGTGCCGTACAGCTGTAATCACACCCATCATATGCAGATGACCGAAACACTGCAACACAAGTGTGCAACTATGCAACAGTAACTAAACACATGACTGACCCTTCAACAAACAGACATGGGTTAGGTGAGAGAAGAGTGACTTGACTTGTTTATCCTCAGAGTATTTAATTTAACACACCAATGGGGCTGAGAAGTTATGGATAAAAAAAAGTCATATTGTAGATTATGTTGTAAGTTTGCTAAATCAAATTGTAGGTTGCTCGGCAGTACAAGGGCAGGATTCTGCAAAAACGGTTCTGGTTTAACAGCCGAATTGCTCATATATGTGCAAGGCCCATTATTTATTGGCAATTCATTCACACAGGCAGCATTTTTCAGAGAACAAAAGACACAAATTACATGCATGCTGATGGTGCTTACTATGCACTAAGGGGTGGTGGATGTATATGGGAATAAATCAGTGTTTTGGACTGATTCATTGAAACTCAGCTTGTCATTTATGTTACTGAGGTCTGTCATAGAAAATTAATGGCCTTAGGAAATGTACTAAAATAATTATCATAGTGTTTTTTATGGGTAAGTATTAATTTAATAATATAATATATAATGAAATTATATATATATGCCTCTGACGTTGTCTGTGGTTCAGCAAATTCCTTGACACGTCTGTGTGTGGTGGCTCTTGATGCCTTGACCCCAGCCTCAGTCCATTCCTTGTGAAGTTCACTCAAATTCTTGAATCAATTTTGCTTGACAATCCTCATAAGGCTGCGGTTCTCTCAATTGGTTGTGCATCTTTTCCTTCCACACTTTTTCCTTCCACTCAACTTTCTGTTAACATGCTTTGATACAGCACTCTGTGAACACCCAGCTTCTTTGGAAATGAATGTTTGTGGCTTGCTCTCCTTGTGAAGGGTGTCAAATGATTGTCTTCTGGACAGATCAGCAGTCTTCCCATGATTGTGTAGCCTAGTGAACCAAACTGAGAAACCATATTGAAGGCTCAGGAAACCTTTGCAGGAGTTTTGAGTTGATTAGCTAATTGGCATGTAGCCATATTCTAATTTGTTGAATTGGTGGGTTTTGGTTAAACGTGACCCAAAATCATCACAATTAAAAGAACCAAAGACTTAAACTACTTCAGTCTGTGTGCATTGAATTCATTGAATTTATTTAATTCATGAATTTCACAATTTGAGTTGAATTACTGAAATAAATTAACTTTTCCACGACATTCTAATTTATTGAAATGCACACGTGTGTGTGTGTGTGTATATATATATATATATATATATATATATATATATATATATATATATATACAGTCATGGCCAAAAATATTGGCACCCTTGGTAAATATGATCAAAAATGGCTGTGAAAATTCATTTGCATTGTTAATCCTTTTGATTTTTTATAAAGAAAATTCACAAAAATGTATCTTTTCATTGGATCATATGAATTTAAAATGAAGGGGAAATATCATTATGAAATGAATGTTTTTTCTCAAATACTTGTCGGACACAATTATTGGCACCCCTAGAAATTCTTATGAGATCTAATATCGAAAATAGAAAATATCTCTTAAGTATATTCCCATTCATATTCACAATTTTGAGCACTCCAGCATGATTATAAACATGAAATCGTCCAGCTCTGGCTTCCTGTTTCACATAAATATAAAGGGGAAGGAAAACAAAGCCCAAATTCCCTTAATCATCCATCACAATGAGAAAAACCAAAGAATATATTTCTGATGTGCAGCAAAAGATAGTTGAGCTTTCCACCATCAGGGCAATAATTAAGAATTTCCAACCAACAGAAAATGTTACGAAACTGCCTGGAAGAGGATGTGTCTCTATATCGTCCTAATGCATGGTTAGGAGGGTAAGTTTGAGTGGCTAAAGACTCTCCAAGGGTCACAGCTGGAGAATTGCAGAAAATAGTTGAGTTTCTGGTTCAGAAAACCTTAAAAAAATGTAAAACGGAACCTACATCAACAAGTGTCTTTTTTTGGAGGGTTACAAGAAAAATACTCCTAGCACATAAAACAAAAAACTCCAGCATATTCAGTTATCAGCCATGACTGTAACTTTAAATGGGAATGACTTCTATGATCAGATGAAACTAAAAAAAATGAGCTTTTTAGCAGCAAACACTCAAGATGGGTTTGGTGAACACAGAGGAAAAAAAGTACCCCATGTGTACAATTAAATATACTGCTGAATTTTTTATGTTGTGGGCCTTTATTTCTGCTGGAGGTCCTGGACATCTTGTTTAAACACATGGCATCTTTGATTCTATCAAATACCAACAGATAAAAAATCAAAAAGTGACTGACTCTGTTAGAAATCTTATAATGGGCCATGTTTGGATCTTCCAACCGCACAATGAGCCAAACACAAACCTCAAAAACGACACAGAAATGGGTCACTGAGCTCAAAACCAAGCTTCTGCTATAGCCATTCCAGTCCTCTGACCTGAACCCTGTAGAAAATGAGAGGAGTGAACTGAAGAGGAGAAGCACCAACATGAAGCTGGGAATCTAAAGGGTCTGGAGTGATTCTGGATGAAGGAATGGTCTCTGATATCTTGTCAGGTGTTCTCTAACCTCATCAGGCATTATAGGAGATAATTTACACCTGTTAAACTGGCAAATGGAGGTTTCAAAAAGTATAGAATAAAAGGGTGCCATTAATTGTGGCCAATGTGTATTAGTGAAAAACATTTATTTCATAATGATATTTCACCCCCATTTTAATTTTTTATTATCTAATGAAAGGATACATTTTTGTGAATTTTTAAAATAAGAAATCAAAAGTATTAACAATGCAAATGAATTTTCACAGCCTTTTTTATCATATTTACCAAGGGTGCCAATCATTTCTTATTTTATATATAAAATTATCAGTTCAATATACGTATTCAATATATCAGCAACCCCTGGTATTCATCCATCTTGAGTGTGTTCATCCTTCCCAAGCACACAAACATGCATGTGCGCAGATAAGGTGAACAAACAGTGGGCTGAAATACCAGCGCTTGTATCAGCAATGTGCATTTGCACTGAAAATAAGACTTCATAATGTTGCTGGCAGATAGAAGCATCTTTGGGGTCAGGTCATTCTTATTTTGAAAATGTGCTGCTCTCTGCCACCATTTATCTTTCGTTTAAGTAGTGAGAGTCTAGGAACGTAGGAACTGTATAATCCTTTATAACAAGACTATATTTCTCTCTTACTTCCGTTATTCCCGATACCCCTTGAACCTCAAATGCACATGTAATTGTCCATGTGCTCCTCTTTAGCATTCAGTAGCCTCATTACTTCGGCATTGCCAGACCTGTTGGCTTTGGGGTACCTGCAGTTTTAATGATACTGTGAAAATGTATCGGGATGATTCTGAAACCTGGTTACTTTGTTTGATATGGTAATTTATTAATATGAATTTCTGTTTCTGTGGTGTCTTCATTGATATGTGTCTCTTTCATTTTCGCTTAGATGAAAACTGGGATGACGACCAGCTCTTGGGCTTTGAGCCATGCAATGAAAACCTGGTTACGGGCTGTAACATCATTGATGGGAAGTGTGAATGTGACAGTGTACGAACATGCAACAACCCATTTGAGTTCGCTAGCCAGGAAGCCTGTCAGACAGCCCTGCAGAAGATTGAAGGTACCTCTTATTTTTCCATTATTATTATTTTTCTCTCTCTGTCTACTTCTAGTATAAAGCTTGTACCTGCCTGCGCATATCTTTCTGTAGTAGACATAATGTCATCATGATGTTTAATGCATTCTTGATGGGTTTCATCTTTAAAATATGTGTTTGAACTCTCGATAGCATGAGTTTGTGAGCATACTAGAAAAAAGGTTTTATGAGTCTCTATATAATTGTTGCAAGGTAAAACTAGCATAGTATTAAATATAGCACAAATTTTATGCATTCTTCTGCCATGCATTCTTTTTAATTATCTATAATTAGCTTTGTTAATAAGATTCCTCATTAGTTTTGAGAGTATCCAAAAATAATCAGTGTTAATTTTTGGCATCATTGAAGGGATGATTTAACCTGTGAACTAATTTAAATGAATGCATATTAATAAAACTGAGAATGTCAGTGACAGTCAATGCAGTTTCTTTTTTTTTGTGCAAATATGCAGTAGGTTATTTCCCAAGCTATTTTTGTGTACTAGTTCAAACTTCACCTTAAGTTAAAACCCCTAACAAATACTTGTTTAGTAATGGTTAGTAACGTAACCTCTGTTCCCTAAAATAAAGGAACGAGCGTTGTGTTTAACATGCTTACAGGCAAACTCCTGTTTACTCTGATACTGAAGCCTGATATGTTCACATTCGTATAACTGCACGAACAAAGGGCGTTTCAACCTGCCAAAAGGGGAGGAGCTGACTGATATAAGTCAGCTCAGAATGCCGTTCGTCAGAATCTTTTCTCCTCAGAAACGAAAAGGTTGTTTTTTGCCAAATGACCGGTTAGCCATAAGAGCAAGATTTGCAGAGATGGCTGCCACATAAACTTTGTGTGTGGAAGGGGTGCACCGCTTATCCAACAGCTCTTGCAGAAAGGTTAACACTCATGACATGCCACAGGAGGACAGGTCTTTTATCTTTGCAGCACAACAGTCAGAAAAGACTGACCATTTAAGGGCATAGAGGAGTCACATAAACAGGGATGTAGCCTCCAAAATTGTATTAGTCACACCTGTGGGGAGCTGTAAAGGTTTCCATTGAGGTGCCAAACATGAAGGCTCCACAGCTCAGGCCGGGCGGGGATGGTAAATCATGCCTCTTGCTTGAGAGAGGAGGTCTGTCCTCAATGGTAGCAGATGAATCATAGCAGATGAATCAACTCTGGAAACCACATCTGATTCCTTTTGAGTGTGGCCACCAGGAGGAAAAAGCATCTGACTTCCCTGACCCATCTAATGTGAGGAAGCAGGGCATCCAGGGGGAAGGCACACAAGAAAGCACTGAGCCATTCGTGGGCCAGGGCATCTCGCTGCTTCTAAAAGTAAATTTGGCAATGAAAGTTGTCTTCTGAGGCAAAGTGGTCTACCTCTGCCCTCCCAAAGACAGACCCTTTTTAGGGCTATAAAAACTGCCATCATCTCGAGGCATTTGATACACAAACTTTTCTCCAGGTTTGACCAGGAGCCAAACGCCAGTCTGCCCCATTACTGCGCTCCCCAACCCTAGTTGGAGGCATCTGTCATGACAACCTTCCTTCTGGAGGTCAGTTCCAGTTGGACACCTGACTAAAAGAGGTGAGCAGTTTCCAAGGGGCCACAGCTCTGATGCAGCTGTGGGTTACCCTGAGATAAAAACAAGCACCAAGAGTGGGACAGTACATGGGCTTTGAGCCAATATTGGAGGGACCACATGTGAAGCAGGCCCAGAAGAATCACAGAAGAAGTGGTTGACATAAGTCCGAGCATCATCTGAAAAAACTCTGAGGAAATTTAAAGTCCTGAGTTTGAATGGCGTTACTAGCCACTGAATTGTCAGGAAGCGTTCTGGCGTGATCCATGCCCGCATATGGGCTGAATCAATAATGGTCCCCAGGAAGATGACTCGCTGGCTATAAAAAAGACAGCTCTTGGATAAGTGATGTTTAGCCCAAGCTGCTCCATTTGGCAGAGTAACAGCATATATATATATATATATATATATATATATATATATATATATATATATATATATATATATATATATATATATATATATATATATATATATATATATTTGGACTATAAGTCGCACCTGAGTATAAGTCGCATCAGTCCAAAACTACGTCATGATGAGGAAAAAAAACATATATAAGTCGCACTGGATTATAAGTCGCATTTATTTAGAACCAAGCACCAAGAGAAAACATTACCGTCTTCAGCCGCGAGAGGGCGCTCTATGCTGCTCATTGGTAGACTACAGGAGCACTGAGAAGTATAGAGCGCCCTCTCGCGGCTGGAGATGGTAATGTTTTCTCTTGGTTCATTTCTCTCGGTTCATGTCAAATTAATTTTGATAAATAAGTCGCTAGGTACCTAGGCGATTCATGATGCAGATTCCCATCTATCTGAATTACAGGATTGCTACGCCACCCCTTCGAATGCAAATCTCAAGCAGTATGTGATAAGGGGCTATTTGTATGAGAAATTAAGGGTCGTTCAGATCCACCAATAAGAATCAGTCCCTGGGGCATATCTGTGCGAGGATCTGTTTCAAAGTAAGCATCTTGAACATCCATTTCATAAGCGCATAATTCAGATCCCTGACATCAAGAATGGGCCTGAGCCCACTATCTTTTTTGATAATAAGGAAGTAGGGGCTGTGAAAGCCTGACTTTCTGTTCGCCAGAGGAACCATTTCCACAGCTCCTTTTGCAAACAGAGTTTGTACTCATATGAGCATCGTTGTCTTCTACCGAAATTTGAATAATACCTCTGATGTGAGGCAGCCTGCAAGACAAATTGTAGTGAGAAACCTCATTCTATGAAGCTGGAGCAGTTAAGCAGGAAGTGGTTCATACCTGTGACAACTTCTGAGATGCAGTAAAGATCTTGCAAATCTGCCAGGCAAATGGTTAGAGGTGCTTGCCATACCCTTTTCTTCAGCACCATCAACAGAGATGAGGGCTACAAATCAGATCACTCTCTGCACTGGCCTGTGATAATTCACTGGGGAGAAGGGTGTCAGGATACTCTACGGAGCATGCCCAGTCCTCCTGTCTGAATCTGTCAGTGATATGAAATCAACATTTACATTTACAAGTCCAGGTTACAACTCTGACCATTAGGCCATGACTGCAGATCCTCATGAGACAAAACACAAACAAGTGGATCAAGGTACTACGAGCAGAGTGAAATCACACAGGACCTGTTTTGTCCTCCAATGCAGCTGGGAACGAAGAAAAGAGAGAGTGGGAGGCAATGAGAGCAGTCTTTATCAGTGTGCGCAGCCTCAGTGTGGATGTGGCCCAGGCTAGCAGCACGCTCACTGTGCCCATGTGAAGCACTTGCGGCATGACATTTGCAACAACGTTGAAGGAAATTTGCTCTTATGCTCACTGGATGGCTACAGGGGAAGGCATGCTTGGTGTTCTTCCTCTCCAAGGGCTCTTCTAAGGCAAGTGGCAGGCTGAGCTTCTTGCTCCAGCTTCTTTCTTCAGAGCCCAGCAAGGAGATGATCTTCAATGGAGAAAAAGTCTGACGAATGCCGCTCTCAGCCAACTTAGCACATTACACAAACATGAACAAATCAGGCTTCAGTATCAGAGTAAACAGGAGTTTCCCTATAACCCCTTATTTACACTGCACGTGTCTGTGGATTGTTACGGCTCAGACGCGGCCACAGGCTGATCGCTGCCACTCTATACAATGTTTGTGTTTACACCAGCTGTGCCACAGCATGTTTCATAAATGTCCCAGAAGTGGCTTTCCACACTGCTTCGCTAAAGATTTTTGATGGACATCAAAAGCCGCACAGTATATACAAAACAAAAGTAAAAAAAAATCTTGTCAATTTCAAAATATACACCCTGTACAGACTCCCTATCTTATTTCACAGCACTATATCCTTGTCAGGATGCTAGAAATGGTATGTGATATAAAGAGACAAGATAATTGATGATGTACAGCTGTGTATCTTTTATCCTTGTTGTTCTTTTAAGTGTATAAACTTAGTCGTAGTCTAAAGCAAAACGGTCGGACATAGCAAAAAACACAACAATAAACACAATTAAAACATTTTGACAACTTACCCATTATAGAACACATAAAATCAAGGAAAACAACGTAGGACAGGAAAATCACATGGTCTCGCGAATCCTGTCACTTCACTTCAGAAATGCTCCTGGTGTGAGTTGGCACTGCTTAGAGGTGGGACAATACCTCGTAAGAGCTGTTACACACTGTTTTTTTTACAAGGTTGTTTGTTCTAATTCCCTTTCTTTTATAAAGGGTAGGGTAGCAAAAGAGGCAATTTGCTTATTTGATAGTTTTTTTTAGAAGCCTGTGATTAAACAAACAAACAAGCTAATTTACAAAAGGCAGATAAGGCTACTTTTAAAGCTATCAGAATGCAAATGCTGCATTAAAAAATGCAATCCCTGATAGATACTTGCTTGCATTCTCTAAACCTTCCTGTGCATTGAATCTGAGCTGGTGGCACACTGGCAATTAAACATAAAAATACATGGTTGTTATCACAACAGTCCTAGCAACAGGTGCAGGGCCTTGTTGTTTTATTGCAGCAGGTGTGCTTTTCGTCATCCTTGAAGCAGGCGGTGGCTATTTTTGAAGGTTTACCCCGTTTTTTTTCACTAATAGGTCCTTGTCATGTTGTTTTGACTAGTGTTTCAGAGTTGTTTCAGTTGTCACTTGTTTATTGTGATGTTGTGTCTAGTCTGGGATGTTGTTTTGCTTGTCTATTTGTAGAGTTGTCAATTTGCTTGAAATGTTTTGTCTAATAGGTACTTATTTCTCTTGATGAGTAGCTTGCTGTTGCTGTCTATAAAACAGGCAAATAATCTCAGACTTACACTCAGCAAAACCCTGCTCAAAAAAAAAAAATATATATATATATATATATATATATATCAAAGAGAGTTGATGGTGTGCTCTTTTGACTTGGACCACCCTGGCAACACATTAAGAGCCACAGAAATGCAACCCCATACCAATTGGAAACAAAATTTCAGCAAAATGATATTACATTTCTCGTTGCAAGTTTTAAAGTGAAATGCCCAGAGAGTGGCACTAAAAATGTGTTCAATGTGACAAGATTCTAGATCAAGTTCAGTGCTGTAACAGGTGCGCTACCAAGCTATTTTACTATGCTATAAAAGCAATATATATGAAGCTGGTTATGTGATGCAAACATCAAAATGTAATAGTTTACAAATCATGCACTATGATAAAAGTGTTTTGAGGTCATAACATAGTATGTCAAAAGTACCGCCCAAAAAATGACTTTATTACTCAATAATTTACCTCATAATCATAAAAAGGAAAAAGGAATAAAAGTTGTTGGTATTTTACTGCCAATAATGTTAATTGCAGCTTGAAACTTTAGTGAATTTTATTTATAGGTATGTTTTTGCTTAAATTATGCCTATGTTGCAGAAATGGCCAAAAAACTACTTGGAACAACTTTTCACCCATTACATTTGCACAGGCAATCAGCACTCAAAATTTTTCTTATTCATTATATATTTATTATACATATATTATGTTTGTTTTAGTGTTTTTAGTGCTTTATATCTGAAGATTTGTCAGTTTTAATGCAATCACGGGAGTCAAAAGTCATTTGTTTTGCTTATGCTAGTCCAATTAAATCAGTTTTTACAGAACGTGTAGAGACACTACCCACCTAGTTGGTGTACATAATACACTTTTTGTTGCTTGAGAACATGATGCAATTTCTGGCTGTTCCGTAAAGTTGTTTTTTTCTCCAATCTCCTCATACATCTGTTTGCGTTCGGTGCTATGAGGAGCGTGGGCCAAAGCACATGTTTTGCAGTGTTGTAATGGTTTGCGCTCAGCAGTTGTCATTTGCATAAGAAAAACATTACTGTCGTTATTCATCAACCAGGCCATCTTTTGTCTCTAGAGTCAGCAGACATTGTAAGATTTTATTGATTTTACATGAAACAATTGGTTCTGTCACACAGAAGTGGAGTCATCATTGTAATATGATTAAATTCTATCTTGTACCTCCAGTTCCACTATTCTCTTTGCTCTGCTGGTGGAGGGAAGAGAAAGAAGTGTATTTAAACAACTGCACGTGCAACCGAATCAGAATCACCTGAAATATGGGCTTGTTCTTCGAGGTCATTCACCCTATTCAGCCCGATGGAAAAATGTCTTCCTCGTGAGGGAATGTTTTGTGTTTACGGGATGCTGGCTGACACAAGGGCGAATGCTAAATAGATAAGTGCTATTGATATTATCAGTAGTGCATCGCAACATGCACAATTTTGAACAGTGCTTTAATCTCTTGGATTTCTTCAGTACTGTGAGGAGTGGGGTCTTTTGAAAGAATAGTAAAGATTGATAATGCCATCACAGTGTCCTCTTCAAGGTTCTCTAATGACATCCATATTCTCTGCTACCGTTGGTACTACAGGAAATCAATCCCCAATAAAACCGTAATAATATGTTGACCTTTGGTGTCAAAGTAGATTTTCTCTCTGGGTAAAAAAAAAATAAATATTCCAGAGCAGTAAATCATCCCCAGACCTGATGGAAAGATGTTAGTTTTTGTATCCTGCTTCATCTGTTATTTTAGTATGATCTGTTTTAAATAAACCAAGTCCTAAATTGCACATAAAAAAGCAAGGGCGGTTCTTAGCAAGAATAATTAAAGAAATGGTAAAACGATTGATCTTTGAGGTTCTGAGACACTGGTCAAGGTTCTCAGAATTAATTAGTCACGTCCATTTGCTTGAGAAGTTAATATTTAAACTATGACATAATTTAGTCCCTCACAGAATATGTGCCCCTTGGTTATTTTCACATTTAAAAATAATAAAATATGATGATATAAAATATGTCACTGACAAATAGATTTTCCCATATTCAAGTAAGTGAAAGTGACATACAGCCAAGTATGGTAACTAGGGCTGAAACGATTCCTCGAGTAACTTGAGTAACTCGATTACAAAAAATTACCGAGGCAAATTCCTCTGCCTCGAAGCCTCTTTATATAATTTATTTTAAATTTCACGTCAGGTTCTTTCGCAATGATTTTTTTTTATGTGACACAACGCGTTTACGTCACCCACAAAGCGGAAGGAGACACAAGCGCTAATCGCATACTGCAAGGACTCAGCAGTGTTTTGATTTGAGGGCGCGGGCAAACGTTAAGAGAACGTCGTGGCATGTGTCCATTGCAAGATAGAGCTGGCATACCACAACTAGGACCCTATGATTTCCGCGATGCAGAAAAAGCGGAGGGAATCGCGGAATCCAGTCATAAAAACGGAATTTACAGTTTAACGTGGAATGGCACGGAATTTGCCAAATTTGAATTAATCAAAAATAGGTCATTGCACTTACATCAAATCACGAAATGGACTAATATCTGTGAATATTAAGCTGGAACAGTCTATTTAAATATGAATCCATGTTCTGCGTGTCTCTGTTAATGAATGGAGCAGAAGCGCTACTTCCTTTATCAGCGCGGTGACACACTGGATGCGTGGCGTAAGGCCGGCGACACACTGGATGCGTGGTGCAAGCGTCTCAGCTGCGTGGCGTGTCCGTTTTTAATTTGGCTCCCATGTTAACAGGTTAGAGCTTGCAGACTGCCTGCGTGAGACGCGCGTCTAAGGGGCGGCACGTGCGGCGCGGAAAACGCATGCATGCTAGAAATAGAACCAACGGCTATTTTTCACGCAACACGCATGCGTGTTGGAAGCATTGCCAGGCAAAATAGAATAGGAAAATATGTTTATATGTCATTTTGTACACAAATACATATTCATTCATGACATTTTGATGTTTAAAAGTCTATAGGTTGACATAAATTCAGATAAATGTAATTTAAAAAATAAATAAATAATTATCGATTTTCAAATATTGCACCTGTCAAACATAGTCAATTTTATCGTCAATATGTTGATAGTGTCCTTTATCAGTAGGCTTTATATTTAAGCTTAACATGAAGGTGTAGGTGTGTAAAAAAAAGTTGTTGTGAAGGCAAGAGCCTGGTCTGTCGGCGGCCTCCCTCTATGTCACCTACTGGTGTGTAAAGACAGAAAACGCGAAGCAGCCGCCACGCAACTGACACGCAGCAGAAACGCCAGGCTCACGCCACGCAGCCAGTGACCGGCACACACTGAAGCACACGTGACGCTCGCGGTAATTTCAGCGTCTGCTGTCTCACTAAATATGGACGTGAACACATGAACAACATCTCCAGAACTGCTCTGACAGTCACTTCATGAGCATTTGACTGTTTGATTTAAGTAAAACTAGCACATCACATGAACTGTAAAGGTATGTCAACCCGTCAAAATAAAAGTCCAGTGTCCTGACATTTTATCCTACCCGTCAGATTTTCCTACCCGTGTTTACTGCGCATGCGCACATCAATATCGCATCAATATAATTAAGCAAAAACACATTTTATCCGATTACTCGATGGAATTTTTGGTAGAATACTCGATTACTGAAATATTCGATAGCTACAGCCCTAATGGTAACCCATACTCAGAATTTGTGCTCTGCGTTTAACCCATCCAAAGTGCACATACACAGCAGTGAACACACACACAGAGCAGTGGACAGCAGTTGGGGGTTCGGTGCCTTGCTCAAGGGCACCTACTGTAAGTCGTGGTAATGCCAACAAGACTCGAACCCACAACCCTAGGGTAAGGAGTCAAACTCTCTTACCACTAGGCCACGACTTCCCTAGACAAGAAGACAGCAGCTGAACTTCCATGCTTGTTGTCAAGATGGCCATCAACTGAAATGAATTTAAAGGGACTTCAGAATGCAAGACAGTTTGTCATTCACATGTATTTGTGGCAGAGAGATACTTCTTCAAAATTATTTGTAAAGTTTTGAAGAAATACAGATGGGGATACTCAGAAGAGTCTAAGTGCTTGTTTCAGGGTATCAAGTGCTTGTTTTAACGGTAGAGTGCTTTTGACCATCAAACTTACAGGCTTCTCTAGATCAACGAGACTTCAGAGGACGCCGGTCCACGTTATTTAAAGCAATTTTACTGTCAGCGTGAAATGACTGGGCTAAACGGTGGTAAGGGAATGTAGTGGACCTCTTTTAGTGAGAGCCTGTATTTGAAATTAACATGGAGGTGAATGGTAGTCTTCCACTGATCCAGTTTAGACCCCTGACCTAGAGGTTGCAGTGGATGAATGCACTACTTTTAGAAACTGTCGCTTGAAAGATATAACTTGAAATTTTTGTGTGTTATAATATAATATAATATAATATACAACCAATAGAGAACAGAAGCAGGTATAAAGAATGAGGGTATGGAAATGCGTGTTCGAGAGAGAAAGTGAGCGTGACCAGGAAGTTTTGTTGTGTGGGACTCTGTTCTGCTGTTACTGTTGGTTTTCTCTGACCCAGCTCAGCTAAAGCACATTGAAGGAAATACCAAGCATTCTTGCAGTAGAGAGCTGTGTCTGTGCTGCCTTGGCAGGATTACAGTGAAGAATATTTGTTCTTGGGAGCCGGCCATGCTAATTGCAGACCCCGTTGTATGCAGGGAAAGAACAGCCTCCCATGCCAAAAGCAACATGTTTCTGTTTTAACAATGTCCTGTTTTCAAAGAGATTGTGGGGGGGGGGGGGGGGGGGGGGGGGGTTCTGCCAACCCCAAGAAAGGAATGCCTGAAAGTACTGTACTTTGACTTTCCCTGTTGTCCTGTGGAGGCAAACAGAAGGGAATCAACTGTTTGATGTGGAACATGGGTAGAGCTCCATGTGTGTGCACCATGGACAAACTGCTACTAATTTCAAATTTGTATTCAGTTCTAAAGATGTCTAGGTCTTGGTAATATTGATGAAAAATTAATAAAATATTTTTTCTCCCTTTGGACCATAATCAACATGCATAATACATATGCACAATATTAAGGCATTCGCTCTGAAATGACTCAGATGAAACATATATATATATATATATATATATATATATATATATATATATATATATATATATATATACATATATATATATAAATGTGTGATTATTTACATATAAATATATAACCTCATTTTTAGTGCTGTAAGCATTAATTCATTATTTGTGGGGTAAGCATTAATTCATTATTTGTGGGGCAGTGTAATTAATCTCTATGGTTTTTCAAAGGTCTTTAAAAATATCTACAGCATTCTTGCTGCATGTTATTTTATCCTCGCCTAACTTTGGCAGTCATAAATGTTTGAGGACAACTGTCTGTTCAGCAGGAATGTGTTCTTCCTCTCTACAGGAGCCAAGATTCAGAAGCAATGCAGTTTTCGAAACTCGCTCAAATCAGTCTGTCCATGGGTTTGGACATGCTAGATGTTGTGAGAACCAGAGTACCGCCACAATGCTAACAGGTGTTAATAGGATGCGACCCTGTCACATCTGCAGGGTCAGCTCTACTGCACAGCATGAGTAGTTTCCCTTCTTTCTCCTGAGGCGGAAAATTAGCTATGTTAATACCATTGATTCCGTTCCCTTTGCCATGTGCAGTTTTCTGCCAGAGACCTGTCTATGGAACTTCCTTTAGAGCTTATTGCCTTTAAAATCAAATCTTTTTAATTTACCTTGAAAATAAATCTTGTTTGGGAGTTCAGTGGCATGTGAGCTGCCGTGGCCTTGCTGGTGACCATGACATCTTATGCTACGGGCGCAGTATAAGCTTTGTAGGACTTAGACATTGACTTAGAACTAATTAATTGATAACAAGGTATCTGCAGTACGGTCACCATTTACTGACTACTGATGGACTGACTAGAAAGGTAAAAGGGTCATTTTGCATAATTTTATGCTAAAGATTTTTCTCCTGAGCAAATGTCAGTGTAATGTCATTTCTTCAAATATTGACATTTTTAATGTTTAGCATATTGATGTTTTATTGAAACTGACAGGCTATAAAGTGAGGTGTGACTCCCTGACTGTATATATATATACAGTACAGACCAAAAGTTTGGACACACCTTCTCATTCAAAGAGTTTTCTTTATTTTCATGACTATGAAAATTGTAGTCACAATGAAGGCATCAAGGGCTATTTGACCAAGAAGGAGAGTGATGGGGTGCTGCGCCAGATGACCTGGCCTCCACAGTCACCGGACCTGAACCCAATCGAGATGGTTTAGGGGTGAGCTGGACCGCAGACTGAAGGCACAAGGGCCAACAAGTGCTAAGTATCTCTCGGGGAACTCCTTCAAGACTGTTGGAAGACCATTATGAAATTTTTAAGGAAGCACAGAAAAAATTTCAGAGCACTATAAAATCAGCCAAATCAAGGTATTTTGTGGAGATAATAGAAAAGAACGCTAACAATCCTAGAACGTTATTTAATATAATAAATACAGTTATAAATCATCCTACATTAATCCTAGATCCGTCTCCATCGATGTGCAAGAATTTTATAGATTCATTTACAACTAAGATTGAGAATCTTAGAAGAATTATCCCACAAATGAGTGGTGACTCTTTGGGCCATGTTACACAAAATACAGTTTTAAATCAGTTTGAACTTATATCATTTCAGCAGCTGCTGGAAACGGTAAGCAGACTGAAACCTACTGGGTTAGCTATAGATATGGTTCCTCCGTGGTTTTTAAAAGAAAACACTTGGACCTAGTATTCTACAGATTGTAAATAAAAGCTTGAACACAGGTACTTTTCCAAGCATGTTGAAGCAGGCCCTGGTGCAACCTATTTTAAAAAACCTAACTTAGATCTAACTGACTTGACCAATTTTAGACCGGTCTCTCATCTTTCATTCATGTCAAAAATTTTAGAAAAAGTAGTGTTTAATCAATTACATGTATACTTAGAACAGAGTAATATTGGTGAAGTTTACCAGTCTGGTTTTAAGAAGCATCATTCCACGTAGACTGCTCTTGTAAAAGTGTTCAATGATTTGCTGATGACAGTGGATGCTGGTGATTCAGCAGTGTTAGTTTTATTGGACTTAACTTTTGACACAATAGATCACACGGTAATGCTTTCACGGCTAGAGGAATATGTAGGGATTCAGGGGAAGGCCCTAAATTGGTTTAAGCCTTACCTGACTGCCAGAACCATGGCAGTGAGACTGGGCCCGTACACATCGAAATCGACATCACTTAAATGTGGTGTGCCACAAGGCTCTATCCTAGCCCTTATGCTTTTTTCTCTTTACATGCTCCCATTAGGAGACATTTTTAAGAAGTACGACATCACATTTCATTGTTATGCAGATGACTTGCAGATATATTTACCATTACAAAATGGAAATAATGTGCAATCTCTAATGTCTGATCTTAAATCATGGCTTGCTTGTAATTTTTTATACCTCAATGAAAAAAAGACAGAGGTTGTAGTGTTTGGCCCTAGAGGAACCAAAGGCGCAGCAGAGTTCAATTTCGGATCACTGTCATTATATGTGAAAGACCGTGTTAAAAACTTGGGTGTTTATATTGATAGCGCACTGAAATTGAATGCACAGGTAAATTATGTGGTCAAGTCAAGTTTTTTTCACTTGAGAAATTTGGCAAAATGAAATCATCTTTGACACATAAGAGCCTTGAAATTGCAATCCATGCTTTTATATCCTCAAGACTTGACTATTTCAATTCTTTATATAAGGGTATTAGTCAAGCATCTATTCAACGGCTACAAAAGGTACAAAATGCTGCAGCGAGATTATTAACTAACACTAAAAAACGTGAACACATCACTCCGTTCTTGGTCCATTTACATTGGCTCCCAGTAGAATATAGAATTGATTTTAAACTCCTTTTATTAGTGTATAAATCTCTTCACGGCCTTGCACTGACTTATTTATCAGATTTGTTAATAGGGTACAAGACACATAGAACCTTGAGATCATCAACTCAAAACCTGTTAAAAGTTCCAAGGACCAAGCTAAGCCAGAAAGGGTATCGTGCCTTTGGGGTTTTTTATTTTTTATTTTTTTTAATCAGTTTGTCCTAATATTGTTGTATTCTTTTATTGAGATGGTGTAAAGCACATTGGTCAACATGTGTTGTTTGAATGGTGCTATACAAATAAAAGTGACATTGCCACTGACATTGACATTTCAGGTGACTACCTCTTGAAGCTCATCAAGAGAATGCCAAGAGTGTGCAAAGCAGTAATCAAAGCAAAAGGTGGCTACTTTGAAGAACCTAGAATATGACATATTTTCAGTTGTTTCACACTTTTTTGTTATGTATATAATTCCATATATAATTCCACATGTGTTAATTCATAGTTTTGATGCCTTCAGTGCGAATCTACAATTTTCATAGTCATGAAAATAAAGAAAACTCTTTGAATGAGAAGGTGTGTCCAAACTTTTGATCTGTACTGTATATATATATATATATATATATATATATATATATATATATATATATATATATATATATATATATAAAAATATAAATAATAAAAAGTAAAAATTCATGATATTCATGAAAAAAGAAAAATATATATATATATATATATAAAATATTATTAGCAAAGTAATATCTAATGTGAATACCTAATTTGTAAAAGGAAAGAAAAAAACAAAAACAAATAAATACTTGAACTTAAATATAATTAATAACTAACAATATGGAATGGAATTTATAAATTAATAACTAATTATGTTTGTAATAAATTAATTAATGAAATTAAAAATAAATAATATAATTAAAAACTTTTGTTAATTCAATTGTATTCAAGTATAAGAATACAAATATTACGTTTTATTTAATGGTTTAACCATGTGACATTTTTACAGTCATTAATTTAAACTAATATTGTTTTTATTTATACAGTAGTATATTTCTTTTCTTTTTAAACCATATTAATCAAACATGAATGCAAAAACTAAATTTCTAATATCTCAAAAGTCAGAAATGTGCACTCAAACAATTCTCATCAGATTCTCCCAAAACCAAATTATTTGAATTATGCTAGCAAAGTTAATTCTTACATTACAGTACATTAACCATTTTAGAATACGCTTGCATCAGCCGACAGTCAGCTGTTCCTGACGTGTACCAATCCAACCTTGACACCTATCACCTGCAGTCTATTTAAATTCCCATTCTTCAGTGTCTCTTCCATCGCATCGCTGCTTGCAATTAACTCCCTCCTCCAACCCCAACTCCACCAACTGAACCTGTAATCCGATCTAACTTTGTTCTTTCTTTACGGTCCCTTCATTGGAAGCAGTCTCTATCACATTTTGTTTACAACTCACATAATTGTGAATTGCAATTATGTATGCTTATAATGGTTCTGTTCTGTACCCCAGGGGGGTTTGTCTTGCTGCTCTCCCCGCTCTGTCCAAGCATGGCTGCATGGACAGGCGTGTGGAGTGTTGCCCAGAACATAACCATACCACCAACACTAACTGTATGCAATTATAATTGTCATAAATATACTTGACGGAAGTGGTCCTGATCGAACTATTAGAAATAAAAGTTTCATTTGGGTATAGTTGAACGTAAGCCACCCCCACAGTGTTGTGACCCAGTGAGAGCTTTGGTGAAGCCCAGTGAACTACATACCTCTACGATCCAACACTGCAAAAAAGGGCCATTGTGCCCTTTATGGTTGGAACAATGACAATCGAATTACATTATCCAAAATCACCATTAGAACAGTGGCCTTATTCCAATAATTAATCTGTTAACACCCTCACAGTCAGTCCCCAGAGGATATTAAACTGCTCTCTACATTCATAGTATTGACAGTTCTGCAGATATGGAAGATTTCAAGCCTCTGACACATGTAGGACAGGTCAGATGTTGACATGGGTCTCCCAGCCTGGTTCATCTCAGCTGATTGAAAGATTCTTGTCACATGCGGATAATCCTATCAACAGAGCTGCACATACATCGGTCAGTGCTGTTACTTCCCACTGATGGATTTCATGGGGCAGTGTTTGGAGTACAGCACAGCTAGGGCTTAACAAAAGTGCCACTTGTTAGAGCGTAACCCATTTGGTATGAAAGCCTATCAAATTCATGTAAAATTTCATGATTAATTTATATAACGTTGGGATTAATGTCTTGTTGGAGTTAAACCACCATAAGTAAAAAGTGTATGTCCACATTTTTAAATGATATTCTTGTGCTGAAAAATAGCAGGGGCCCCTAAGGGCCCACATAGTGCCTTAAGTACAAAGAGCCAACTTCAGTATATCTACCATATTTTAAGTAGGACACATGGACCCCGGGCGGGACTTCACTGTTCCCTGTGGACTTTTTGACTGTGGACACTGTTGAATTTTACAAGACATAAAGTCGCAGTTACCTTGTTATTATTATTATTATTATTATTATTATTATTATTTTAATATATAGTGAAAATGGGCCTCAACTACAGTAAGTCACAGATCAAATTAAAACGCGTTCATGCTGATATTTATGCAGAAATCCAGGTAAATCCAAAGGGGTTCACATACTTTTTCCATTGCATTTTTCATTTTATTTAACCATTTATTAATATTATTGTTATCCGTTATATAATTTATAGTTGTTTTATGTACAGTATTATTGACAATATGATTTGTTTGTTTGTTTTAAAGTGTATAAGTAAGAACGTGTGGCCTCTTGCAGCTCATTGCTTTAATTCCATCGGCAAAAAATTCATAAACTTTCCTTGACAGAAAAGGATAAAATTATGTGCACCTCGAACTGCTCTTTTAAAAGTTAGACATTTACACCGACACATTGCTTCCTTTACAGATAACATATTTAGTTTGGTCAGTTTCTTTCATTTCCTGTAAGAGCTTCAAAACTGCTGCGTTTGTGATAAGCTTATTTCCTCGTGATTTCCGCCTCAGGCCAGCAATTACTCAGTGCTGAGGTGGGATGCAATGGCTATAGACTTGAAATGGTAGATGTGATGATATTTTTGGGGGAAGTGAAGCGTTTTGTTTGTAAGTCAATTGTTGACATTCTGGTGTCCCTGTGGTGTCTGGCAGTAGATGCGTGGACTGAGGGTTTGGTGTGGTTCGCTGATAAAGATGAATCACACTGCGATCCGTTGAAGCATGCCACTCGTTTGTCCTTTAAATTGGTAAAGATAACACATAACCTTTAAAGGGGCTTTTTTTCCCACTCACAGTGGCTCGCAGTGTGGTGCTTGAGTGATTTTTGCTTGCTCTGTGTACTTTGAACATTCGGTCAGATGGTGTGAGGAAAATGTATATTTGGGCCAGAGCAACCATGTCAGTATAACTGAAAGGTTTCTGTATCTGCCTTTTTACAAAGACACTCTAATTGTTGCTTTTGGGAAGAGGCTACATTGTCAAAATGGCAGGAAAGAGGAATCGTGCACATCCTGTTGTCTTGAATCTGACTGGTTATAACAGATGAGACATGCAAGGCTTCAACTAACAATTCATTTTGAGTGCTTTATCAATTATTCTGACAGTTCATCAAATGATCAATTGGGGGGAAATGCAGAAGCTGTACTTTTTCAAATTGTCAAAGGACTGAAAAAATGTTCTATATTTAGTTACAGTCTTTTCTCAGCTTCTGTTGTATTTATAAGGATTACTAAAATATAGTAAATAATAAATCAGCACTGCCAACTTAGTTTCTGGTGGTTTTGAATATGTAGTTTCCTGGTCGTTATAAACAGTATGTATATTAGCAACTGTGAGAATTAATTTGATGTGTTAAAGCTTGTGAATTGTTGTTATCTAATGGTGCTATCATCTGCATGTACTTTGCGTTCCATCCTTGCTGTGAAGTATTGACAGTGGACATTTCCAATGAGCAATATTTTATAATCTAGTTACTGAACTTAAGTCTCAGGCCTGCAGGACTCAAAGTGATTTTTCAGGTGTCATTCTCTCAGAATCACTGAGCTGATCTGATTTGACCGAACATTTGTTTTAATGTGCCTTTTTTCACCGGTCTCAGCTGTTCAAATACTGGTGACTTTTTTGTGGTCTTTGACAGAGGTGACTGTAGATCAGAAAAGTACCTTGAATTGTTGTTCGAGTGTGGCCTCCACTAAACCATTTTAGCTTTAGAGAGGTCAGTGCTGCCTGTTTACAGAGTACACAGAAAACTGTGTGTGTGTGTGTGTGTGTGTGTGCTTGTTTTGACAAAAGTATGTGTGGGTTATGAGGAGAAGATTCAAGTTTTTTTTCTTTAGAGCACATATTTTACAACCAAAGTAGCTCTTAGGGGGGAAAACATGAAATGTGCAAAAACAAGAGCTTATTGTTTGCCAGTTGTGGAAAGATCAGTCTGGCTGAGAGAGAGAGTTTGTTGTGTCACTGTGACAAAAGTGAAAAGTATATCTTTTTCTCAGTGAGCTCATTCTGGAAGGAGGAAGGAAATAAGAGGTTTGAAGGGAAAATTGGGCCCCTGATACAGACGCAGAGTGGAACTTGACATGGTTCTCTTGAGGCTACATTTAGATGTAGCACGAGACAAGCTCAGTTTATCTACGCAGTCATTTACTTACATCAGTTACCCATCTTGGCACAGAGGTGAAGAACAAGATGCACATTACAGTAGGGAAAAACAAGCATAGGTCCTGCTGAAACATCTGAATGCCACATACATTTTGGAACCATGTTTGGAGCACAAATGAGGTTATCTGATAATTTTTTTCTGGCTGCTGTTCATTTCATGCAATTAAATGTGGCACAACAGGCTTGATGCCATTAATGTTAAATATGGCACAGTTTGTCTTGGCGGTCAATATTTTCACATAAACCTATGGCAGATGGGGAAATCTGTTAAAAATGATTTCATTTTGGTTGGCTTAGTCTCTTAAATATAGGACACATGGCATAATGATTACTTTGATGAACATTTATGGTCATTTTGGAGTTTGACAATCTATGTCCCATGGTAAAGAACAAGAACTACTTCCTGTGTTTCTTCTGTGTTCCACATGAGAAAGAAAGTCACACAGGTTTGGAATCACATGATCAGAAATAAATAATATAATATTATTTATAAATGAATTAATTCTTAAAAAGTGGTTTTCCTAATTATAAAAAAAAAATTAACACATTGGTCTTCACGATCTTCTTGTCAGAAGACAACATTAGCAGTCTAATGGTTATGTAAGTTTTTGTAAGCGAATATTTGTTGTGGATTTATCCTAGAAAGCGTGTTACGACTTATCGTTTGGAATGGGTAACATGCCACAGCTTCTTTAATTGAGTTCCTTTTCATCATCTCCTCTCTCTCTCAGTGCCTCAATTCAACTCTCTCTCTGTCCTCTCTTGGCTCATTGCCTCTTTACACAGAGACACACACCCCTCTCTGTATATTAGTATTGGACTTGAGGCTACACTTGAGTCTGGAAAGCCTGAACAGTCTGATGAAGGAATGTCACTGCAGGCCTATGAGAGAATGTCTTGCTTTAGGGAGGAATGGTGACGCTATTAAGAACAGGGAAGTGTGATCTTCACTCCACAAAATAATATTCAGCATCGCTCTGCTTTCTTTTTTTATCCCAACTTAAAAAGTAGCCATTCTTGCATACAGTTTTTTAATTGTTGGTCCCAGCAACTCAGTTTTTAAGCAGGATTTGACATAAACATCACAGAAATCATACTCAAAAATGTAGAACGGTTTATGGCGTCAAATTGGTATATCGCTTACCCCAACCCATACAATTGAAGCAGCCGGTAATTGACAACTGTATTGAATTTAAGACCGTTCTAGAGTTTGGAAAAGAGCCACTGGCTCCCTTAAGCCCTAGTAATGTTCCAAACCACTGTATATAAACCCTGAGGGAAAATAGTCTCCTTGTCTCTTTCAATATTCCAATACTTCTGTCTGTGTGTTTTCAAGCAAATGATGGCTTGGCTTTCAACATGACTGCCATCAGTAAAGGTCAACAATATTGATTCTCCACGAGACAGGCACGAATGCTAGAAATGCCACATAGCTAACTACAGATTTATCTGTCTTTGAAAAGCTTGTACATTAATGAGATCGACTGCTGAGAGACACTTTTTTTTCAGCTGGCATAGTATCCATCTCAAACTCTCCTCGTAACAGGTGAAATACGAGCGCTCTGAGAGTCTCATTTATCCTGGAGATGTTATTTTGTATTGTGAGGGGCCTTTTTGTGATCCTTATCCTTCCACTTAACCAGTGGTCTCCAAGGGAAATGCAAAATGGCTGCCATTCCTTTGCACCAGATTAAGGCACAAAAGGAACACATCAGATACTTTGAATTGAAATGTCAAATGTTTAATTTCATTGCTTTTATCACAAAAAGAAAATGTCAAAAGGCTTTGTGTAAACAGGTGAATGTAATGTCTTTCAGTACGACAGGCGAGGTGTCTATTGATTTATCTACGCAGAATCTAGAATTTTCCAATTGGTTTGCATTTTAAGAAATAGGTCACACATAGATTTGGTCATTATTTAATCACTTTCATCCCATTCCAAACCAAATGACGTTCTTTCTTCTAAAGAACACCAATGGATTTTTTTTTTTTTTTTTGCAATTTCTGTAATCTATATAGCCTACTAGTCTTTACAGTTTTTTAACAGTAAGATTTTTAATGTTTTGAAAGAAGTCTCTTCTGCTCACCAAGCCTGCATTTATTTGATCCAGAGTACAGCAAAATCAGTAATATTGTATAATATTTATACTATTTAAAATAACTGTTTTCTATTTGAATATATTTTAAATGTAATGTATTCCTGTGATCAGAGGTGACTTTTCAGCATCATACCTCCAGTCTTCAGTGTCACATTAATCAGAAATCATTCTTAAAATGCTGATTTGCTGATTATCAATATTTAATACAGATGAGTAATTTTTTTTCATCATTCTTTGATCCACAGAAGGATCCACAGATGAGCATTTATGTGAAAAAAAGCTTTTGCAACATTATAAACTATATCATTCAAAAGCTTAGTCAGTATATATATACTTTTATTTAGCAAGGATTCTTTAAATTGATCAAAAGTGATAATAAAGACATCATTTTACAAGAGGTTTCTATTTCAGATAAATGCTGCTCCTCTGAACTGTCTATTCATCAAAGAAACCTGAAAAAATTATACTCAGCCATTTTCAACATTATCATAATAAGAGTTTTTTTTTCTTTCTTCTTTTTTTAGCAGCAAATCAGTATATCAGAATTATTTCTGAAGGATCGTGTGACTTGAGTAATGATGCAAAAAAATTCAGCTTTGCAATCTCAATAAATTACATTTTGGAATATATTCAAATAGAAAACAGCTATTTTAAATAGGCTAGTAAAAATATTTCAAAATTAAATTTTTGGATGAAGTAAATGCAGGGTTGGTGAACAGAAGAGACTTTAACAAAACATTAACAAGCTTACTGTTCAAAAACTCTTGACTGGTAGTGGATTACTATAGGCAACTTTAATTTTTCTCTAATTTCTAGCTTTTAACTGGCTTAGAAATCTATAACTGCTGGACAATAACAAATAATGAAGATTTGTTTATATACTACAAACACTTTTTATCACATAATAAGGCAGAATAGTTTATATACTGTAATAAATGCTATGTCAATTAGCACTGCATTGTTCATATACTTTATTTATCCCCTGCTGGAGAATTTTTTGAACTTGGAAAAAACAAAACCGAAAACAACTTTTTCATACAGCGATAGCTGGATGCCTTTGCCCATATTAGGAGTTTCCTGATATGTCTTTCTTCGCGAAAGTGCCTCCGGCTTCGAGCATGAATGAAACACACACTGCAGGAGAGTTTATCGCTCCGTGATGTTCATCTCGCCTTCTCGGTCCGAAAAAACATCAGTTTAAACCTATATTTATTCACACCAGCTCTTGAAAACCTCTATACGAACACACTTGCCCGAAAAAGTGCGGGGGACGAATTTCCATGATGATAAAAGTGGGGGGGGGGGGGACACGTCCCCCGCTCCCCCCGCGTAATCTACGCCCCTGGGCTGAAGACATCACTGGACCCTTGCTGGATCCTCTTCAGTTTGCGTACAGAGCAAACAGGTCTGTGGATGATGCAGTCAACATGGAACAGCATTATATTCTGCACCAAATTGATAGACCTGGGACTTTTGCAAGGATTTAGTTTGTATACTTCAGTTTGGCCTTCAGTACCATCATGCCTGCCCATTCTCTCAGACAAACTGACCCAGCTCTCCGTACCCACCTTCATCTGTCAGTGGATCACCAGCTTCCTGTCAGACAGACTGCAGCTAGTGAGGTTGGGGAAACTCACATCCAGGACTCCTGGATCTTACATTCAGCGCTGGTGCCCCTTTACTGATGTGTTCTCTCCCCACCGCTCTTTGCCCTATATATACAAATGAATTCACTGCAAAAGATTCCTCTGACAAGCTCCTGAAATTTGCAGATGATACTATCATCATTGGCCTCATAGACAATGGAGCGGGGTCAGCTTACAGACAGGAGGTTAAAGAGCTTGCTGTCTGGTGCAGTCACAACAACCTGGTGCTCAACACACTCAAAACAGTAGAGCTCACCATTATGAGCAGCACTGTGGCTGCAGTACAGTCCTTCAGGTTCCTGGGCACCCCCATCTCTCAGGACCTGAACTGGGACACTCCCATTGACTCTGTTGCTAAAAAGGCCCAGCAGAGCCTGTACTTCCTTCACCAACTGATGAAATTCAACCTGAGATCAAGAGACTACAACTGTCAGTACTGCTGAGAAGATTATTGGTTCCCCCCTGACCAACTTCCAAGATCTTTACACATGTTGAGTGTTTGGACCCCTCACACTCAGCACACTCTCTCTTTCAACTGTTTCCCTCTGGATGGCGCTACAGAGCACCATCCACTAAAACAGCCAGGCACAAGAACAGTTATTTTTCTCGTAGGCTATATTCAGCCTAAACAATTGAAACGTTCATAACTGTACATTGTTCATTATAACTGACACATTTATAAATAGCATCTGAAAATTTTACATTTACATAAACTGCTCAGTGCACACTTCTAAATAACGCATCTGTACATTCGTAAAACAATAATATGTTTTTCTCTGTATTTCTACTTCTGTATATTGAATTATTGCATTTTCTATTTTTCTTATATTAGTGTAATATTTCATCTCTACTGTGTAATATGTATGTCTGCACTATCAAGTATGTTTGCACAATGTCTGTACTTTGTTCTGCACTGAAAGTTGTTGTCACCAAGACAAACTTCTAGTTTGGGCAAACATACTTGGCAATAAAGCTCTTTCTGACTTCTGTCTTCTAAAAAAAAAAAAAAAAAATTATTCCACAGTACAACAGTAAAATGACTACACATATTTATAGCTGTTTTAATATCTTTATTTTTAAACATTAAACCATTGAGCTTTTATTTTGGCAACCAAAAAGAAACATCATAAAAGTTTCTTAGAAGTGGTCAATATGCCTTATGGACTATTTCCAAGTTTTCTGATATTTTCTGATAAAACCAATTAACAAACTAAATAAAATAATTTTTCACTGAACATGTTGTCCTCTACAGTGGAGTAGCTTTTTTATTACAAGAAACATGAGAACCAGTGACGTTTGGCATCCATGCTGTATGTACATATATATATATGAATGCACAGATGTCCAGTCGTTTGAAAAAACAAACTTTAACATGACGAATAAAGACATGTGATAGATAGACCTGTCAGTGCCACGCTTATCGGCTTGTCAGCTCACTTCTCCTTTCCACCACGTCAGTTCCCGTTGATGTATGCATGCTGTGTTGCTGGCAGGTTTTTGACGACATGGGGCAGTACACGCTGGCTTGGCATGCTCTTGCATTCGCTTCTCTTCAGCCCAGACCTCACATGGACACATCAATCACCCTCCCATCTGCCCTGCCAGCAGAAAGAACACAAATGGAAAAATGAAATCTTTCCTACGTTCTTCCACAAGTGTCCTTCATTTATAATGCAAATCTGACAGGAAGTGGGTGGATTTATGTGGGACGTCAGTGCCTGTCAAGGCTAACGGCTTAAGCTGTAATACACCCAGATACAGGTTGAATGATCACATGGCCAATCGCACCACGTAGCTTCAGATCAGAGCTCCAACAGGCACCATCACAAGTGGAGGGTAAATTTCAGATGAGACAATGGATGAATGCCCAGGCCTAAAATTTGGAAAGGTTTAGTCTGACAGAGCCGGACTTTTGAGTATTGGCCTAAATCTGGTCCACTCTGCTTATTCTTATTATTAAGAACCGCCCACTTGGCCATCTGACCAACCATCTGTAAACTGAACAATCAGTTTGTTTGTTTCTGTCATTTTTGAGATGATATTTGAGGAGTAAATCTGAAATCAGTGTTACCAAAATATTAGTCTGATGCTATTGCACCAATGTGGAAGTTCTTTTACAATAATGGCACAGCAATCTTAGTGTACATTTTTACAGGTTAACGCTTTACAGTAATGTTCAATTAATTAATCTAGGTAAATGTTCATTTATAAATACATTTATTCTTTATTCATGTTCATTCAACATGTTTAAATGTTAAAAATTGATTAGTAAATGTATAAATTAACATGAATAAATACATTATTCCCATGCACAAATGTAACTTATGTTCGCAAACTTGATTTTAAATGAAGCCTTGTAAAGAGTTGAACATTTACAATGTGTAGTTTATAGAAAACAGAAGAAAATAGACATCAGTTATCATAAATAAGCATTACACATTTCTGTGGCAAAAGTAGTTCCATTTTGTGTGTGTGTCATGAAAATAATTGTTGCACTAGAAATTGCAAAACTATATATATATTGTATTGACAATTTACGATATAAAGTTTACAGAAAGTATTATTGTAAAGTGTTGAAAATTTACATTGTGACATTTATAGTAAACAGAAGAAAACAGACCTCAATTATATTAAACAAACAGCAAATTTCAGTGCATAGTAAACTTGTTCTTTTAGTTATAGTAGTGGTGGACTGCAATAATTTATGTAAGAATGGTTTTACAAACAACACATAAATTTACTCCGCCAGTGTATCATTAATTATCTAAAATTGAACCTTATTTTAAAGTGTTAATATTTTAAACTGTAAAATAAACAGAAAACAAATCAAATTGTTGTTCCTGTAGCTCAATTGGTAGAGCATTGCTTTATCAAGCGCAAGGTTGGGGGTTCGATTCCCCAGGAACACATGATAGGTAAGAATTGATAGCCTGAATGCACTGTAAGTCACTTTGGATAGAAGCATCTGCTAAATGCATACATTTCTGCTAAATGCAAACATTAGTATATAAACAGCATATTTCTATGGTAAATCTGTACTTTTTGTTTATATTATTTTACCCACAAATGGCTCTTCTTGTGTTTTATAAATGAGCATGCATAAAATGTGCTTAAACTGTGCAGTCAAAATTACTATTATCGATTTAATAGACAAAAAATAATAATAATAATCAGAATTGTACCACTAACTGTAGCAGTCAGGTAACTTGTAGACAAAACCTTGTTTTCCAGGTGAACTAATAAAAACCTGTGCATCTGTTAAGCAGCAATCAGCCAATCCAATCCGAAATTGATTTTTGTCAAAAGGCATGCCATCAAAAGTTGAGACTAGGAGTGCATAGTATAACATTTCTGTTGCCTTGGATCTGCTAGTCAGAAAGATGTGCTTTTCCTCTGAAGTGATTAGGAGTCTACAGCTGAGCTGTCCAGCTGGTTTAAGTGGGTGATCACATCCTGGACCATCACCTCAAGGGCCATGAGGAACATATCAGCATGGTTTCTTCAGGCAGAGCATCGTGTCTGCTGAGAAACTGATAATGATTGTTAATAATCGTTAATTCAGCTAGATCATTATGGTATGTTCTGCCTGCCCGCTCCGTAATCACCCTTTCAGCACAGCATCACAATCTGCCAAACACATTGATCATTTCACATCTGCAGTAAACTAATGACAAAAGTTTAATTATTGGGTGAACCATTCATTTAAAGCAGTAGATATTGCACTTATGCTGACTTCATTTTTAGTTACCGGGGGTCTAACGTTTTTAAGTTTAAGTTTTAAGTTTGAAACTGCTGGTTCGAAACCATTGCCTCATCAGCAAAGAGTTTTTTTGTTTTTTTGTACGATGGCATCTGTATGTCTTTATTTGAGGAAATGTTCAATTTGGGAGTGGATTTCATTGAACATGCAGAGCATTGAAGAAATATAGGACATTAAAGCAGAGAGTAGCCCCAGCCAGAAGCAAAATTAATTCCCATAGTGCAGTGCTTCTATTTTGTGCACAGCTTGTACAAACTACAACTGGCTAAGCTGTCAGTTGTATGGACTAGCTATATCGTTTACAATTCTCATTTATAATCAATAATAATATGGCTACTTTGGCTAATATGGCTGTTATCAAGATCTTTAGTCGATATGTTGTATTCTGATGATGCGTGAACTTCATATTATTTGTAGTGCGTTGCAGTCCAATAATCGCAATAAGCTTTGTGCTCTGTTACCTTTTAATAAACAATACCTTTTAAAATGTTTGACGCTCTTTAAAGTAAGTTAGCATGAGCGGTTGCTTTAGCGTAGGTCTGTGTGATATGGCCAAAAAATTATCACTACTAAAATTTTCATAGCCTTCTGACTGTATCGTTGTGCACAGCGTTTCTCCTGTTTTTCAGCGCTGTTTTATCTGCCTTTTAAACTAGTTTAAGAGTCATTTGTGTTCTTCGCTGAATTCAAGTGATTTACACTGAAATTCACAACTCTGTTTAGTGCTGCGCGATGCTATCGCAGCCTGTTTCTGCCACTAAATAAAACTTATTAAAAAGTTATCGCAATTTTGACTTTTTTCCCATACAATTCTGACTTTTTTTTCGCAGAAAAAATTGTGAGTTATAAAGACCAATTTTGAAGTGGCAAAAAGACTATATTCTAAGAATTGCGAGTTTAAATTTCACCATTCTGACTCAACTTGGAATTACGTGATATAAAGTCAGAATTGCGAGATATAAACTCACAATTCTGAGAAAAAAAGTCACTATTTTGATATTTAACTCGCAATTCAGAGAAAAAAGTAATTTCTCAGAAGTCAGAAGTATGTATTTGTATAACACAATTATGAGAAAAAAAAAGTCAGAATTGTGAGATAAAAAGTCGCACTTACCTTTTGATTTTATTTTTTATTCAGTGGCAGAAACGGGCTTCCATAGTCAAACTATTAAGTTGCGTTTTTGGAGCATAAACATTATGTCAAACTCTTGTTATATCTTGATAATTGTAAACAATGCTACGTTACAATCCTTTACCTCAGAATAACCATTCAGCATCCATAAGCTCATTAGTGTAATGGCACCTAATTTTGTTTCTTATAGTGATCTTAAGTGATTTATTTATTTATTTTTTCTGGAGCCCTGTTCATACTGGGGTTTAGCCATCTGAACTATTTCTCAACCATAACTATGGAACTTTGCCACACTGTTTATGATGTAGGCGTGATTGATCTGATTTGGTGGCATTACAATTTTTGACTTTAGGAAAAAAAACCCTAAGCTTCTCATTATTAGACTTATTTATAAACTATTTAAATTCAGTATTAGTTATGATAGTTATTTTTAAAGGGGGGGTGAAATGCTATTTCATGTATACTGAGTTTTTTAAACTGTTAAAGAGTTGGATTCCCATGCTAAACATGGACAAAGTTTCAAAAATTAAGTTGTACGTTTGAAGGAGTATTTTTGGAACAAAAATACTCCTTCCGGTTTGTCACAAGTTTCGGAAAGTTTTTTTTCGAGTATGGGTCTGTGTGACGTTAGATGGAGCGGAATTTCCTTATATGGGTCCTAAGGGCACTTCTGCCGGAAGAGCGCACGCTCCCGTAGAGCAGAGCGGAGCAGAGACATTCACTGATCAGAGCGAGAGCATCGCGAAATGTCACAAAAGAAGTGTGTTTTTGGTTGCGAGGGAAAGACAACCCTGCACAGATTACCAAAAAAAAAAAACATTAAGGGACCAGTGGACGGAGTTTATTTTTACAGAGCGTCGACGGAGTTGTGCAAGTGTTTTTGTTTGTTCCCTGCATTTCGAAGATGCTTGTTTTACAAACAAGGCCCAGTTTGACGCCGGATTTGCATATCGTTTATTTAAGGATGATGCAATCCCAACGAAAAAGGGTCACGATCGTGTGTTGGAACCGCAGGCGGTGAGTAAAACTGCTTCAAATATCTCTGTGTTGTTAACTTAGCTATCGGCGCGTAAGCACATCAAGTAAACCTTGTACACCTTTAAAGAAGAAAAAAAAGACGACAAAGTGGAACTTAGTCATTTTCCAAAACCACTAAGCAAATATATACAGTTTCAATACATAACACATAGAGATGTCCTGCTGTAGTCATTGCTGCTGCTGCTCTCGTTCAGTTTCAGCCTCGTGATCTGATTCTGGATCATAAATAAACGGCTGAATCTGACTGTTAGCCATGGTTTGTTTTGGATGATGGGTTTTTTTTTCCTCACGGTAATGTCACAACTTCCAAACGCTCTCAACGCAAAAGGCTACTCGCGCTCGTGATTCTTTAGCTCCGCCCACACGTCACGCCTCCAGACGCTCGTGTTTTTCCGAAAAAAATCGGCACAGACTATTTTTCTCTTATAAATATAATAAAACTAAAGACTTTTTGGAGATATGAAGGATGCAGTACTACTCTATAGGTACTCAAGATTAACAGGAGATTGAGTGAAAATGAGCATTTCACCCCCCCTTTAATATTTATTTATTTATTTATTAGTTAAGGGTTTTTGTCACTAGTTTTTGTTTTAAAGTTTAAAGTTTGTTTAATCTTATTTCACTTCATAATTGTAGTAGCTCTTTTGACTTAAGCCAGTTATCAGCCACCCCATAACACCCTAGCAACTGCACAACAACTCGTTACACTCAGAACACCTTATCAACCACATATGAATGTATTTGCACAGGCAAGCACTACTCAAATGTGTTCACTCACAGAAAATATAAAAAATCTACTTCTATGTTAAGAAATGAGCTTCACATTGTCAGAAAGTTTAGTTCCTTTTCAGGAACTCGAGCTGCGTCGAAACGCTTTTGGGGAACGTCCCTGACGAGACCGACTCTGAATATCGTGTGCAATCAGTCCATCGGAAAGGCGTGACGTCACGGGCGGGGTGACGTAGCGACCAGGAAGCTATAAAAGCACGTGCCGTGCAGCTGGCTTCAGCTTCGAATCTGTCAGCAAGCGCTCTGTGTGTGCATGTGCAAAAGTCTGTCTGTTGGTCCTATTTATTGTTGTCTGTCCCTTAGCTTAAAAAGATCGCTAAAACAGCTACAATATGCCTAAACAAAAGCAAAAGACCAAACATTTGAAGGGCGATTCCAAGCCGCGTTACAGACTGTGTGTTCCTCCCTGCACTCGCTACATTACGAGTGGGGATACACACATGCTGTGCGTGGCTTGCCTGGGATCGAAGCACGCTGAGTCGGCTCTCGAGGGGGCCGACTGCCCGCATTGTGAACGTTTGCCAATGCGGACGCTTCGATCCCGGAGGGCTCTCTTCGAGGAGGGAGCCTTTACCAGCGTTCCTCGCGGTGCTGGCCCCGCTTCTGCCGAGGCAGAGCGGCTGCTGCACTCGTGGGGCTCGCAGGTGGATCTGTCAGAAGGAATGGAGACGGGCCAGTCCTTATCTCCTTCCTCATCTGCCAGATCCGGCGCCCAAACCCTGGGTTCGGAAGCACGCTCGTCGGTTTCTTCCCCCCAGGGTGAGGGATCAGCTCTTCACCTCTCGTCCTCCGAGGAGGTCGATGTGGAGACTGTTGCTGGGGATTCGCCACCCCTGTCGCCCCAGTATGAGGAGCTGTTGGAGGTGGTCACGCGGGCAGTAGATAAATTAAAAATTGACTGGCCTGCTGAAAAACAGACTGAGCCGCAGAGAAGCAAATTAGATGAACGCTTCCTGCGGCCGCAGCAACCACCTCCACGTCGGAGCCTTCCATATTTTCCCGATCTCCATGACGAGTTATCGAGATCGTGGAAACACCCGTATTCGACCCGCCTCTTTGGCCCTGATTCACTATACTATGGCAACGTGATGGGGCTGGGAGAGCGTGGTTATAGAGCGATGCCACGGGCTGAACAGACGCTCGCGAGCTATCTGTCACCCGGTTCGGCCTCGTCTCTAAAGGCTCCGACATTGCCCACTAAGCCGCTTCGAGTTACATCATCGCTAGTGGGCAAAGGTTATGTGGCAGCAGGTCAGGCTGGGGCGTGCCTTCATACTATGGCAGTCCTGCAAGCTTATCAGGCTGACCTGCTGAGAGATGTCGATGAGGGGGAGGGGATTAAGTCTGAGGAGATTGAAGAACTCAGGAAGACCGCTGATCTCTCCCTCCGCGCCACTAAGGAGACCGCTCGCGCAATTGGGCGGTCTATGGCAGCTTTAGTGGCTGCGGAGAGGCATTTGTGGCTGACCCTGTCAGAAATTAAAGAACGGGACAGGGTCTGCCTCCTGGACGCCCCGCTTCAAGCCTCGGGCCTGTTCGGCGACACAGTTAATACTGTCGTCGACAGGTTCCAGGAGGCGCACAAGCAGGTGGCGGCGTTCCAGAGTTTCCTCCCTCGTCGCTCTCGTGGTACATCTGGGCGGGAGATGACCACGCCACATACCGGCTCCTCACACCGGGTAGCGCAAAAACAGAGCGTCGCCACTCGTGCTTCCCCACGTCGGGACCGAGGGCAACGACGCTCTGAGTCGGGGGCTTCTAGGGCGAAAGCCGATTTAAGATCTGTCATCGAAGCCCGGAAGTCCTCGACGAAACGATCCTGACGCCAGGATCCAGAGGGTAGCCCCTGCTGGGGTAGAGCGCGGTTCACCTCATTACACGGTGCCCGTCTCACCTCAGTACCCTCAGGAGGTCGGTCTGCCAACCCTGCCAGAGTTTCAGGGCGCAGCGGCCTCCAGCGAGCACCACTCCCAGTTACTTCCGCCCGTGACCGTAGCGGAGCTGGGATGCTCGCCGCCCCTTCGGGGGCCTCTTACACCAGAGGTCAGTCTCGAGAGACTGATTCCCTTAGTAGATTATTTAGCAGCGTGGAAGCTACTGCCAAATGTATCTCAATGGGTCCTGCGTACAATAGAAAGAGGCTATTGCATTCAGTTCGGTCATCCACCACCGAAGTTCAACGGGGTTACACCGACTGTGGTCGGCCCCCAGCAGGCTCTGGTTATGGAACAAGAAGTGAATACCCTATTAAGGAAGGAGGCCATCGAGGTGGTCCCTCCTCTAGACAGGGAATCCGGATTTTACAGCCGGTATTTCATAGTTCCAAAGAAGGATGGGGGGTTGCGTCCGATCCTGGACTTGCGTCTCCTGAACCGCTCAGTTATGTCACTGAAGTTCAAGATGCTCACTGTCAACCAGGTTGTAGCTCAAATCAGATCCGAGGACTGGTTTGTCACAATAGATCTCAAAGATGCATACTTCCACATATCCATCCTTCCACAACACAGGAAGTTTCTGAGGTTCGCTTTCGGGGGCAAAGCTTATCAATATCGAGTACTTCCCTTTGGCCTCGCACTCTCACCCCGCACGTTCACGAAATGTATGGATGCGGCTCTGGTATCCCTCCGTATGCAGGGCATCCGCATTTTAAATTATATCGACGATTGGTTGATCCTAGCTCAATCAGAGCAGATGGCGGCTCGACATCGAGATGTCGTTCTCGCACACATGGGGGAGCTGGGTTTGAGACTAAACGCCAAGAAGAGTGTACTTTCTCCAGTTCAGAGAACCACCTATCTAGGCGTAGTGTGGAATTCGACCACGATGCAGGCACGCTTGTCTCCTGCTCGGATCGAGTCGATCCTCACATCAGTCGAGAGAGTCAAAGAAGGCCAGTCACTCACTGTCAAACAATTCCAGAGATTGTTAGGGCTGATGGCAGCTGCGTCCAACGTGATACCTTTTGGCCTGCTGTACATGAGACCCCTACAGTGGTGGCTCAAGTCCAAGGGTTTTTCCCCGAGGGGAAATCCACGTCGAGTTATCAAGGTCACGCGGCGGTGCCTTCGTGCCTTAGACATGTGGAGGAAACCTTGGTTCTTGAATCAGGGCCCGGTGCTGGGAGTTCCTTGTCGCCGTGTAACGCTAGCGACAGATGCGTCCCTCACCGGTTGGGGTGCGGTCATGAGTGGCCACCCTGCCCGCGGTCTGTGGAGTGGTCGCCATCTAACATGGCACATCAAATGCCTAGAGATACTAGCGGTCTATCGAGCATTGAAATATTTCCTCCCGGACCTGAGAGGTCACCATGTGTTGGTGCGCACCGACAACACATCAGTGGTCTCTTATATCAATCACCAGGGGGGTCTGCGTTCGCGCCCCTTGTACAAGCTGGCACACCAGATCCTTCTGTGGTCCCATTTTACGATCTTGACATGCGAGCCACGCCGGGCTCTTCTGTCCTCTCGTCTTAGCTGTGCTCTTTTGACTACACACTAGGCAGGGATTTGGAAGTCTGGCAGCGTTGGCACATCGTTCCCCAAAAGCGTTTCGACGCAGCTCGAGTTCCTGAAAAGGAACGTCCCAAGGTTACGTATGTAACCCTAGTTCCTTGAAGGAACGAGACGCTGCGTCGCAGAGCCATACTCCCCTGCCGGCGCTTGCTTCCCTACTCGAAGCTGAAGCCAGCTGCACGGCACGTGCTTTTATAGCTTCCTGGTCGCTACGTCACCCCGCCCGTGACGTCACGCCTTTCCGATGGACTGATTGCACACGATATTCAGAGTCGGTCTCGTCAGGGACGTTCCCCAAAAGCGTTTCGACGCAGCGTCTCGTTCCTTCAAGGAACTAGGGTTACATACGTAACCTTGGGACGTTATTGCACAAGATCTTACGTGTTACCAGGGGACACAAGGAAATCCATTTATGAGAGAAGGGAGATGGAGACCTCATGAATATTTCTTGTCTCCCCTAGTTTTACATATGCTGTTTCATATTCTTACTGTTATTATGCATATATAATGTTCTCATAGTTGTTCTCATAGGGTGAATGTAGGTTGTGTGTTCAGCATTTTTTGATGTTATGAATAGTGATTGAGCAAAGGCACGTGAATAACATATTGTTTGCACAAGCATGTTAGATTAATGGTTTGTCAGAATGTGTTTAGGAACCACATGTGGTTTACAGCATTATGCAAGATTTTTTTTTCATTATGCAGAGTTCCAAACGAAAAGTTGTGTTCCTCTAATCCTGTCAATCATGGTTCAAGGACATGTATGTGGTTCTTACCTCACTTCTGAGACAATTATCCCTGCAATCCTCCACCTCTCCAACTCCAAACTATTTTTAGTAAAGTAAAAACTGACAGAGATCCGTCAATATGAAGGCCAGTGGTGGAGAATCGACTCCAGAATCGTTTAGTGAGCGTTTAGTGAGCAAGTTTATAACAGGCCCCAATTAGTGCCTTTTTCTTCTACTGTAGAATATGATACTGCTGCAGAATGACATACAGCTGTGAATATATGTGATAATGTGATAATCTATGTACATGCCAAAAAGAGACAGGCTGTGTGACTGACTTTACGAGATTAATCTTTTGGAAAGCTTTATAGTTTGTTTTAACGTAACAGCTGTAGTATTACGTGGCAAACAAAATATCCAAATAAATGGATGCCAGTTTTACTTTTCATCGTTAATGTGCATATCTCTCTCGCTCTTTCTCCCCTGTATGCTGTAGGCAATTTGTTTTTGGCTTAAGGGGCATAAGTTTCTCAAATCATTTACATTTCTCTAGTTTCTACTTGAGAATAATTTTTTTTTCCAACACATCCTGTTTACTGTGACTTTTCCCCCTTAAAACTTGGTAAAAGTGGTGAAATACATTTCTTTAAAGGTCTCTTGTGGGAGTTTATGTCTGCCACTCTTAGGCCATGTCCACACGTACATTGGTACTTTTATAAACAGAGTTTTTCCTTCTTCCATTTTAAAAAAAAAATCTCCATCCATATGAAGACACTAACTCATGCTATGAAGCACTGACAATAGCATGCCAAGCCAGCAGGTGGTGATATAATCTCAATCTCAATTTATCGTATTTAATAAAATAAAGTAACAAACAGGTTCATGTTATTGAAATGTTTTTTTTCCAAATCATGCTAAAGTTTTCAGACTATGAGCCATTCACACATTTAAAGACTGATTATGGAAATGAAATTTTTATTACAAACATGATACTTGACTCTTGAACTGCTGTTAATCATTATTCTTTTGTCTATAATATTCTGACCACTGGTAGCCATCTTACACCTAAATACACCATCATTGCATCTTTATTGTGTTTAAGGTATACAAGCGAGCATCGCGACATGTTTACATTAAAAGGGTCATATGATGCTTTTTTAAAGATCATTTATTTTGTGTATTTGGTGTAACAGAATATGTTGACATCCTTTAATGTTTAAAAAACACATTATTTTTCCTATAATGTACATTATTGTAGGTCCTCTATGCCCTTCTATCAAACGCATTGTTTTCTACAAAGTCCCTGCTTCCGACAAGTGCAGTCTGCTCTGATTGGACAACTGTCCCAGTGCATTGTGATTGGCCGAACACCGCAAGCACACATCGGAAATGTAACGCCTCTTTCCATAATAGCAAGCTTCATCTTTCAAAATAAATGTAAAGACAGTTAATAATGTCCTTAGTTTTGCCATCAGTTCAAGCCCGAAATGAGAATAGAGTCATGTGACAGACACGGCGATGAAGCTCATATGTGTTTGCAGTACACAAGCCACAGACAGTTAGGATAGCTGACTCCACTGTGTGACCGTCTCTCTCTCTCTCTCTCTCTCTCTCTCTCTCTCTCTCTCTCTCTCTCTCTCTCTCTTACACACACACACAGACACACACACACAACACGCAAAACTCTGCATTCGAAAATTCAATAGCAAATACTTATAACAAAATATACTTACAGTAGAAACCACGCCTTCTTTCTTTGTGTGAACATTTGGATAGCATTATTTAAATATTTCCACATAGTGACATAGACATGTGGGGGCGGGTTTGAAAGAGCCGTTTTAGGGGAGCATGGCAGAGTCTTAACTTTGATAAAGAATATCTCTTTGGATTTGAGACTTTAGTCTTTGCAACTTTACAAATCTTCTTCATGTACCAAGAGCTAGTAACACTCCAAAGAGAAAGGAAAAATTCAAACCGCATCATATGACCTCTTTAATCTACACCCTGCCTCCAGCAGCATGGAGGTGTTGGAAAGTTCGAAAACAGTATACTGTTGCTCAGCCTTTTCAAACTTCTTTTTGTCCCAAAACGAAGAGCAAAAACAAACTTTGTTTGAAGTATATCAGGGCCTTAACACTGTAACAAGAGTTTTTAAAAATCTTCACCCTTGCAGGAATTTTAAAAAATGTTTAGTTTCAGTGACCTAGTGCTGCGCTTGCATGTGGACGGCCAAACGGCGTCAAAAAAGCTGCGGTTTTAAAAATAACTGCGTTCGTGTGGATACCAACTGCAATCTTGAAGGGATAGTTCACCCAAAAAAATACAATTCTGTCATTTATTTATCCTCATGTCATTCCCAAACCTATTTTTTTTGCTAATTTTATTGTAAACAAAAATAAGAATTTATTAATTTCAACAAATTTACCTCCAATACAGATGCTATGTCCACCATGTTTTCTCACTGACATGCTTCCAACTTGCAAACAGTGGGCACAAATAAAAAAAGAGTTTCCAGCTTGTTATTACCGCTGTGTAGTGCTTCTTATGTTTGTTCGGCTCAAAAATACGCTCTTTCCAACATGACTTGAATGCACCACATACTGCACAATCTCAAGCAGCAATCTAGAAGCTGTATTCTGAAAACAGCTCAGATATTCTTCTGTCTCAAATGGAATTGTGGGGGAAATTATATAATTTGCATAACAGCTGCAGTCTTTAAAAATCCAACAGAATTAGTACAACATCCAAAACCTTTGACATACTATTTTAAGCATACTCTGATTTGGGACACACTTAATCTTAATCTTAAATTCTAATTATAATAGCTAGCATCCTAATTGGGTAACAGCATTGCATGTGTGGTTGTCAGTGATGTAGAGCCCTCGTAACCACAAAACGACTCAAGTTTATCATCCAACACAGCACTGAAAGGGTTAAGTTCACTGGTTATTTGTAGGCTACACTGAATTATGTGTGGCCATATTGGTCTAAACAGGGTGATTGAGAGCAGGTATCTATGCTTGCGCCTTTGTTGGTCATACAGTGATTCAGATCTGACATGGCAATTAGAAGAATATTTTATTAAATAGATTCAATTAGAGAGCCACTGAGGGAGAAAGATTACGAAGGGGCGCCCTGCCAAAAAGCAAGAGGAAAGTGGCAAAGAAAACAGAAAGCCGTCGACGATGACAGTCAGCTGACCTGCCTCCGCTGAGCCATTCACTGGCTTCTTATTGAAATTATTAATTCACTCAGTGTGTTGGTTTGTTTTTTCAGCCACAGCATTTTTTTTTATTTTATATTTTGGTGCGTGTCTGTCTATGTGTGTGTGCAAGAGATCGCATGCTGTGTCTCTGAAAAATTATTTGAGAGGGATTTCTTTCCATGTGACTTTCTGCATGCTGTGATCGCACACATGAGTCAAGGATAAAATAAGATTTGATGAATAGATGAACGCGGGGCATTTATTTTTGATTATTAAGGTTAGCTATTTATTTGTTTATAGTTTGGTGGTTTTTACGCCCCCTACTCTGAAGGAATGCAGTGTCTGCTTTGCTGCACTTAGTATGTCCCTGACAGGAGCAATTTGTATGAATCTGTTGAAATTTATGGCATTATGATAGCTGGAAATTATTTTGGGTAAGGTCAGGCTCAGTTTAAATCTGCAGACTTGTTTTGTATTTTCTGTGCAGGTTCTAGGGGTAAAGTTGGAATAAATTTTGCGGATTAGATTTAAACCAGTTACCATTATCCAAATTCATTATCACAAAAAGAAAAGAAAACATTAAAAAGTTGGGGGATGTGTAGATTTGATTTTGAATGAGATGCATCCCACTTTTCATATTTCTGCTGCTACATATTCCGTATGGTCCGTTCCTGATTTTATACTGTATTATAAATTAGATATTTTCAATATGTTTTGCCTGTGCTTAAAACGTTCCAAAAATAAAGTGAATAGTTTCACATCCATACATCAAGATAAGCTTTTATTTTTTTCTGTAACTGGTAGAACATGGCGATGGGTTTCATGGTATGTAAATAGTGAAAAGCACTGACACTTTAAAATGAATAAATGCACAGTTGTAAACGAATTGAGTCATTAAAATGTTAAAATTCACATTAAAAAAAGACAACTAACTTTTAATAATTATTAGCTACTAAATTCATTCTTATGTTGGTCATTTAAAACTCCTGACGCTTGTCAATATTATACATTCTTCATAACAATGTCATGAAGATGCTGGTGATATTGTGTGCTTCCCAAGGGAAACTGTACTCAGAGAGAACATAAAGGCAGTGAATGAGGGCGAAGGAGGAAAGTGGCTGCGTGTCATTCTTTTTATACTTCTCTTTAGAGGAGCGCCCTGGCCTGAACCTTTAATGTAATAGCATGTGCTAATGGCCCATCAAACTCAGATGGCCACAGCTAGCTGAGTCTTGTTTCCAGAGGCAAGAATGGTGAATAGATCCATGTTGTTGTTGTTTAATGGCAAAGCACTATGCCATATGGTCTTATATTCTTCCAGGGGCATGTCCCCTAATATACAGTAACCCACATTTCCCGTAACACTCATAGGAGGCGAAGATATCACACAACACACACAGATGCTCTTCTGTTCGGGACCTGTTGATTTCCAGTCCGTGTAAGTTTTTTTAGTGCCATTCCTGCCCAGAACTGGGCCTTGCTTCATGCCACCGCATTTATTAATAACCCAGCAGAACACATGTTGGGAAATCATTTGAAAAACACAGAGAGCAATGGGGCCAACAAGTGTCAGAACAGAGTGAAAGAGAGAAAAACGTGTAGGACGGAGTAGACAGCAGAGTCAACTCTCTGTCCTGAAGCATTGTTACAAAGCTGCTAGCAGTGTATTTGTTATCTTCGCAGTGTTTGAGGTTATTGGGGAGTGTTTTGCATCATGTAATACCACTGTCGGAGTATTTGGATGTTCGAGCAGATGGCTTATCAGACAGAGTCGCTCCTTGTAATTGGGTCCTGTATTAAAAGCATCTCTTATCAGCCTATAATAATGTGGAGATGAGATGTCTAGAGCTTGCGGTGTTTCTTTTGTCACTTTGGTAATGAATCATACTTTGCATCACATATTTTTCTGTCAGCTTACAGAATTGTTTCGTTTCCTTCCTTACATGAACTGTTTTATATCAAAGTTTGCATTTCGAAGCATAGGAAGGCTGCCGAGATGTGTGAGAATCATGTAAAAACAGTTTTAAGTTAGCTAACAACTGATTATTTTGCTAATTAAATACTCTGCCATTTACAGCTAGGTCTTTAAAAAAATACGTTTACCTTAATATTTTATGAATTTGTGAATGTTTTTAAAAGTGTCAAAGCCCCTTCATTTTTAAAATATTAACTGTCATTTTTACAGTTGTGGTTTATTTATTTATTTATTTATTTTGTGAGGTGGCTGATACAACTGTCCTGATATCATAATGATGTATCATAATTAATTAAAATTTGAAATTCTTGAAAGAAATGTAGTTTGGAATATTTAACTCAATTTATTTGTTAATTTAATTACTGTATGATTCACTGCACAGTAATACAGTATTTTGTTTTAATTGTCCTTCATCTCAATGTTGTGCAGCCCACAAATTCATGTAGAAACATGATCAAATAAAACAAAACATAACTAGGAAAAATCATAAAGGGGACTTCTTCAGACCTGCATGACATTTTATGACAAGCCACGGTTAGTTTTTGTAAAGATGTCGTGGTAGGACTCTCCAAAAATGCAGTGATATGGCTTGGTCTCTAGGTTTAATGAAATAGAAATACACAAGATTGTTTTTCAACGTTTTATCATCCATCGGGCAAAAAAAAAGGGGAAACAAACACTCAAAAGCTGCTCACATTATAGTGCACCTCTCCTCAAATAAACCACTGGATATAAGATATCATTCTGTTCTTCATTGAGATTAGTTACACACCCAAGTTTGATGTTTAACTTTCTGGGTTTCTTCAAACTCTACGTATGAGCAATGGTAATAGTGATGCTTGCGTTACAAGAAAAAAAGACCAGAAAAAGTAGTTATCCATAATCAAGTTTAATGCACTGGGAGATCTGGGACTCAAGCGACCTGATCATAGAAATTAAGCCATTGCAGCCAAGAAGCTTAAGCTTCACGTTTCATTTTTAACCCAGTGTTGTGCAGCCTCTCAAGTCATTTTCTCACACAGGGTGCCGATTTCATTCTGAACAGAACCTTTTTAAATCAAACTCTCGGCTGAGCTGCTATTCCATCTGAACCACTCATATAATGCTCCAGCTCCCTTTAACCCAAGACGACTCATTCACTTACTCAGTCCTACTTTTGATGAATATTGGTGCAGCAGACCCAAGGACTGACTGGTTACAATGAGTGAAGAGAGTTAGACTGGCATAAACGTGCGTGCGTGCGTTGTCCAAGATGGACTATTAGGTTGACTTTGTGGCCAACCCTGCTAAACCATATGATCGACCGAGCAGATTTTCATTGGTTTGTCAGATGGAAACCCTGTCAACCATATGATGTGATGCACATTTTGTGTCATGTCTAATAATTTATTTAACAGTACATAAAAAATTCAGTTCATACATACACAGATTTAAAACACTTCTTCTAAGTTGAGTGTGTATTTATTTCGGCCATAAAGTCAAAGTATATTGGTATAATTTTTTGAAAATGATTCAGATGTGTACACTACCTGATGGTTAATTTATTACTTTTTTTGTGTCATTAATTTAAAAAAATCTTGAAAATGTATCATAGTTATATCTTTTTTTCATTTTTGACTATATGAAACCTACATGAACACACAGAGTACATTCAATTTGAACAAATATTTGAAAGTTTCCTTTTATTTATTGTGGACACTGTTTGAACACTGTTTGCTACAAACCATGGACTGTAAAGCTACCTTCGATAAAAATCTGATGTTTTAGCTGTGTTTTCCCAGAAGGAAACAGCCTGTAGTATATAAACTGCTGTTTTGCAGCTTCAGTCTTATCCTTTTTTTCGTCTTTTGTAAGAGCGACATCCTATGATTTGTTTCTCTATGAGGTTCATCAATAATCTATCAGTGTACAGGTGTTTGCTGTATTAGACAGTTGTCTGCGAAGTTTCTCTAAATCTGGTGCTGTGACCCGACTGTTGCGATCGATACATATGTAGACTTGACAGTCGAGAAAGCTGTAGAAAATCAATGATGTTTATTAAGATACTCTGTATGCAGTCAGAACAGGCAAAGCAAATGATGAACTGATTTTTAACAATGACTAGCTGCAGTGTTTGAAAAGCTAAGATTCAAGGTTTGCGTGTTCATTTTTAGAGGGACACTTAATCTATGGAGGAATTCGTTTGGGAAATCTCATTTTACATCTCAAAGAACTAACATGGTTAGCCATGTAGCTCAGTGGATGGAGGTTTTTGAAAGGTCTGTTCTTTCCTTTTCGTTGAACTCTTTGCATTTTACTCTTATCTGGTGTCTTAACCTGAAAAACAAAACAAAAAAAACGTGGGGAGGTTTTTGCTATGAAACAAAGGTTCTCTTTTTTCTGGAGGAGTGGAATGTTTGAAACAGTTTTAGGCGATAATGAAATCACTCATTTTGCATTCCAGGCCAAATCCAGTGGCTATGCATTAAAAGTGTTTTTTATATATATAAGAAACATACTAGTCTATCTGGCTCATGAAGTTCTACAGCTTTCAAACACAGACAGAAATACTGACAAACAGACACACTCACTCTCACACACACAGTAAACCTGGCAGGTAGGGAAGGAGAAACTGAGACACTATCTGTGTTTTCCAGGTGTTGTTCTCACTCTTTGGTGCGTTTCACAGAGCAGAAAGCAGATGAGTAGAGTATGTGTACTTTTTGCTACACCTGAGCTCCCAGGTTTTAAGAGACTTAATCTTCTGAAAAAATGTAAAATATGACAAACTTTCTCCTAAGCCAGCTAAACTGTGCTATCACTGTAAATAGCATTGTTTATTTTCTGCACTGAAACATAGCTAAAGGACTGCTATAGTGCACAAAATAGCAGTCTGTTTGAGTAAGAAAAATGTGTGTGTGTTTAGCATTCTTAAATTTATATTAGGTGTTTTTTTATTATTATTATTAATACTTTTAGTTAGCCAGGACACATTAAATTAATGAAAGTGACAATAAAGACATTTATAATGTTACTTAAATCGTATTTCAAATAATGCTGTTCTTTTGAACTCTCTATTCAGTAATAAGTATACATTTTTCCACAAAATTTATATATTAAAATGATTGAAAATACACATCAGCATTAATAGTAACTACTGTATTGTGAATCGCAAAGAAATCCGCTAATTTTATATAAATACATTTTAATTTATGTACATTTTAATAAAAAAGAAAAATCATGGAATCATGGAAATTTGGCTGTGCAAAATATACAATATAATCTCAATGGATTTAAAGACTAAAATTTTTTATGCTGAATATCATTTCACATTGTTTTCGTTTTAAAACAAAGGACATTTCTTTATGAGACAGTTCAGTTTCAGTATCTTTTCTATTTTAATGCACACACAGAAAGAATAAACGGAGAAATGAGAGTTAGCCCTCCTTGTAATTCATCAGTGCCTCATGTCCACGCAGCACGGGGAGCTCAGCCGTCAGGAAATGACTGTGATCTTACGGTGAACTAAAGTAAATAAATAAATGAACAAAGGCCAGCAGTGATTGTGCGGAGCAGCAACCGGGGGGTAAAATTGTTCCCGCTATTCAGATTACAGGCAGGACTACGTTTAGGAATAAGGCTGCATTATTCATAAAGACTTCTGGCAAAGTCAGAGACCGATTACCCTGCCTGGCTATGGGCCAGAGAGCTGCAGATTTATTTCTGTCTGTCTGTCTTCTTTCTCTCTTTTGTGACACCGCACTCCATCTATTTTTCCCTTCTTTTTTCCTTGCTATCTTTGTGGTGTTGTACATCTATCTCGCTCTATCCTCTGCCTCTGTTTTGCTGCAGTTTCCTATCTCCTGCCTCCCACTGTGTCTTGAGTCTTTTCCTTTTTTTTTTTTTAGTCTGTCCACAGCTTGCTCTCTCTTCCACTTGCTATGGTGTCAAGCTCCTAACAGACAATGGTCTGGCTGTCAGTGAGATGATGGTGTTTGCCGGAGGAGTGCTCAGCTTTTACCTGCAATGAAAAGTGCACCACATGCTAGGCCTTCAAGGCACATGCATGCATCTCAAGAGCCGTTCAGCTTTGAATTAGTTACAGACCAGTCAAGTGTATTTAAATCCTGGGGTTGTTCTCAAGTGAAGAGAACAACTGTGTGGACTTTGATTTTAGTACCTTTTAAGTGGTTTTCTTTTTCCCAGGCTTCTGTTTAGATTCTGCCCAGTATGCAACAGTTAGCTAATACAGTGAGATACAAAAGTTTGAGTGAGATTCATCAGAACTTTTATTATTATTATTTTAACCATTAAAATTAATACACTTTTTTTTTATCAATTTACAGTGTAAAACATGTATTTATTTATTTATTTACTTACTTTTTAACATCTTGTGTCATGATTTAAGGCAGCTTGGCACATTAAAATTAGTTCAACATTGAAAAACACATTTGCAGACTGCTGTTCTATTTCATTCCATTGTGCTCACCGAGTATCATTACCATACTATTATAGTTTTTATTGAATTTGTTTTAATTTTTTCTATTTTAAATGTACATATTAGTAAAACAAATGTGTAATATTTTGTGAGTTTGTCATCTTTTTTATGTCAGGTTTTTTAACTTTATTTGTTTTTTAATTTATAAATTTTTAGTGGATATATAAGGGAAATATTTTTCAATTTACAATTTTGAATCCCAGATTTTCAGTATGGTCACATTTTTGCCAGATTCATTGAAACTTTAAAGAGTTTTGTTTCAGTCACATGTGTCTAAGTGGCATTTAAAGTGACCAAAATGTACATTTTTGAAAGTGGCATATCTGAAATTTGATAGAATTTTGAGAGCAAAGTAGAATAAACAGGTGTTCTCTAGGAAATCGAGTTTACTCACTACTTAAGATCTTAAACAAAACTGTTCAAAGATTTAGTACCATGAACCTCACAAACTTTGTCAAATCCAGTCAACATTTCTTCTTTGGAAGCAATTGGTAGTAGCATTTTGTGTGCAGTAAACATAAAATGTTCCATGAATGGTTTGTGGATGGTGACTAACTCATTATTTCTTAGTAAGATTTTCTTTAAATAGCTACTGCACCTTGATAGTATTTGGTCATAAAGAAAAAAATAATGGTAAAGAAATTAAATTTGTATTATTCCCACTGTAGCATCCCTTTGCGGCAATGCTAAAGCTCAAAGTATACATCCTTGTCCAGTTTGCGGACAGTTGTGAGACATCATTCTTGTCATCAGCATAGTGTACTGATACATGCAAACACCATCCGAATGCAGCCGGTTTTTGTTTGCTTGTTTTTTGTTTGTATTGGAGCTATAATATTTAAAGTGTCAGGTAGGCTAGTAATTAGTACATGAACAAAAATCCCATTGGTGATACCAAATAATCCCAATTTGTGCGCCTTGACTGGGTCAAGATCGGTCTTTATTCTAGTTTGTAGGGCATTTGACAACACAGCGTAACGCAGTCACCTCCTAAGACCCAAAATTTTAGCTGCTGATAGGGCTAATGGGAGCTCAGCATTGACAGACATACATGCTGTTGTTTCAGACACTCCCTGCACTGGGCATTATTCGTCAACGGTGACCAGATTGTCACAGAATAGAGCTTGTGTGGAGACGCAAAGACACACCTGGCGGCACTCCCTTATCCTCCTTGTGTCATCGCAGCATTATTCCTCAACACTGCCTGTTCCAAAACAGGATCTATTTTGATGTGCTTTTGGTGTGGCTTTCTTATTTGAACGCTCAGATCCCAAAGAGTAGGTACTTTCAGGATAACCGCAATAATCCTTTCAATGGCACTTAGCTGACTGATTCCCCATCAGTGGACTGTAATGTTGAGCTTATTGTCTGGTAAAGAAGCCTGTATTGTGAGAGAAACCAGGCACTGGGTCAGTGTTTGTGTCATTTAATGGAGAGTAAAGTGCTCACTGGGGTTTGTGGCTTACACAGCGAAGGCAAGTTATCTGGCTGTAAAACCGGTCCCTGAACTCCCCTCGCTCTCACTCTCACCTCGTTTTCTCATTATCTGCTCAACCAAACCATCTTTCAGCCTGCCATAGGGGAACTGAACTATAGCCTTGTAGAAAATTAACTTTTCACCAGACTTGTTATTGAGCGGTAAATTGAGAATTTACTACACATAAACATTTCTTACGAAACTGTATTTAACATTATTCTATTAAGTATTTTTTTTCTTTTTTTTACATTTTAAAAGCATTTGCTTATAAGCACCAAACAAAGCATGTCACCATTGTCAATGGAGGTTTGCTAACAATTGCCAGCTATAATAAATCTGTGGTTGGTACTGTTAAACTGTTGGCATTCATGTTTCTTGTTTACAGCAAAATGCCAAAACGTGTCTGTACAAACACTAAATGATAGTTTAAAGTACTCGTACCACACTGTAAACCCGGATAAGTTGAATTTACTTAAAAAAACTGAGGTAACTCATTGCCTTTAAAAATGTTAAAGGAACACTCCGACTTTTTGGGACTTTAGCTTATTCACAGTATTATTATTTATGTAAGTGTTATTTGACGCACCCATCGCTAGCCTAGCTTAGCACAAAGACTGGATGTAAATGGATAATGGTAGCATAGTAATCCCAATAAGTGACAAAATAATGCAAACATTTTCCTATTTACATGTTGTGATCTGTATAGTCACAGCGTGTACAAATAACAAGGCTATTTGAGACAGAGACCATTTTTATTTGTATAAATACTGGGAACTATATTCTCACTAGGTGTAGGAGCACAGCTAACGTTACTTGGGCGGAGTGATTAGCGCAGCACACGAGACGCCCTGTTGATGGTTCCGTAAACAAAACAAACGTGACTAACTAGCTAGACGGGACTCGTGATCATGGCTGACTTTGAGGAATTGTCAGACTCAGAGGAATTTTACTGTGTATAAAACCAAGAATCAGAACCATATAGTTTTGAGCCAGAATACACAGACGAGGAGTTACAAACTTTGGAAGCTGTAAGACAAGATTCCGAACACTGTTACAGTATGGCTAATGTTAGTCATCTCAAAACATAACGGAACACTTACCGCAGCAACAGGTGATCCAATTTGTCCTGTCTTTATCGATGGGATGGCTGTATCCTTTAGCACACGTTTCACCGCGGCAGAGGATTACGGTGAGGCCGGGAGCCCCGAAGCCATCCTAGGAAAGCCATCTATGCATGCTGCATGATGCTGCGTCGGCACTACACACGATGGCTGCTTCATCGAAGCGCCGCTGTACGAGTTCCGCTGTGGCCGGGCTCTCACCTAAGCGCGCCACTGTTTCAGTTCCAGAGATTGTGACTGTTTCAGCGTTTTTTGCAATGCGCAAGCCTGTACGGTTGCCCGCTTGCCTGCACACAAAAACCGTTATCACGGCTACCCAGATATTTCCCGAGAAAGGTGTAATTTCTTGTGTCCCGGCCACGGCCGATGGTGCTATAAATGTAGTGACGATGCCCACTGCTCAGTGCCCATCTCCACATATAAGCACAGCCCTTCACACAGGGCTCGCGTTCATAAAAGCGACTCAAGTCGATCACGCGCACTACATAGTAGACGTGCCCACCCCTCAGTGCCCACAATTACTATGTCACACGCGTCATGTGGTTTCTGTAAAAACAAAACCCGTGCACGCTCGTCCGGCCACGGCCGATGGTGCTATAAATGCAGTGACGATGCCCACTCCTCAGTGCCCATCTCCACATGTAAGCACAGCCCTGCACACAGGGCTCGCGCACATAAGATCGACACAGATCGGTCGAGCGCGCCGCATAGTAAACGTGCCCACTCCCCAGTGCCCACATACACTATGTCACATACGGCGCGTGGCTTCTGTAAAAACGAGGCCCGTGCACGTACGCTCTGCACAGGCAGACAGCGAGTTGAAAGTGGTAAATGTGCACATATGCAGCCCACAGTTACTCGCAGACATATCGAGTCCCACGGGACCTGCTCAGCCTTCCCCCAGTCGGTTAAGCGCCGGGACGGGGTCGAGGAGGAGCGATCTGCCCGCTGTGATCAGCGCGCTCCCCGCCTCAAATGCGCAGCACACCCGAGCGCCGCCGTTGCCCGGTCAACAGAGCGCGATTCGCATCCAGCCCTTAGCCATTCATGCAGATGCATGGTCAGCGCTTCCAGGGGTGTCGGATTGGGTGCTAGGCATTATAAAGAGAGGCTACTCGCTACAGTTTTTTCGACGCCCTCCGCGCTTTTCAGCGTGCGTCGAAACTACGGTCAAAACAGAAGTAGCACACATACTTCGGGCCGAAATATCAAAACTTTTGAGCAAAGGGGCTGTAGAGCCTGTGTCTCAAGCTCAAAGCGAGGGGGGGGGGCTGTACAGCAGATACTTTCTGGTGCCAAAGAGAGACGGGGGTCTCAGGCCCATACTGAATCTAAGACAGCTGAACAAGGCATTGATGAAACGCAGTTTCAAAATGCTTACGACCAGGAAACTCCTCGCGCAGATTCGCAGAGGGGACTGGTTCATGTCAATAGATCTGAGGGACGCGTATTTTCAAATACAGATGGCGTCAAACCACAGGCGATATTTGAGATTCGCCTTCGAGGGCCAGGCATACCAGTTTACAGTCCTCCGTGGCTCCTCGTACGTTTACGAGGTGCATGGATGCAGCGCTCGCTCCTCTCAGACTCAGAGACATGCGAGTGCTGGATTATTTGGACGACTGGCTGGTTCTGGCCCGATCACGAGCGGAGCTCGTGGACCAGAGGGCCGTTTTACTCGATCACCTCGAGAAGCTCGGCCTCAGTGTCAATTGGGCGAAGAGTTCGCTGAACCCCAGTCAGACGATTCCGTTCTCTGCCGTGCGCACGATTCACTCTGGTTCGCTTCGGGGATGAAATAAATCAGGTGAGTCAGCCTTTTCGAGCTCCTTTTATAGGTTGGGCCACACCCGTTTCGGTCTGATTGGTCTGATGTTGCATCAGCCCGCGCTCGATAGGCTGTGCAGTTGCCGCAGAACAAGCCAATGAGCGAACGAGCCGTCTCGCCTATGGCTGTGTACTGCTGCAAATGCGCTTTACAAAAATACAAAATTAAGGATAATTTTTTGCTTCAGTATTTCGTGAAAAGAGACTCTTCCCGTAGCGTCTTAGCTAAGACGCAGTACTCGTTCGCTCTTCTAGAGAGAACCGAGGTTACGTTTAGTAACCGAGTACGTTTCCTCAGTGATGGCACACAACAAATTTGAAATCGGAAATTTAACACCAATAGTAAAATTTAACACTTTCTCAGTGTATATATGAATACCACCACACGAGTGTTAAATCAACACTTTCAAAAGTGTTGAGACTTGCAACACCAATACAGTGTTAAAATGTAACACTATTGGAGTTAAATAACAACACTGTAATAAGTAGTTGATATTGCCAACACTATTATGGTGTTACAATGTAACACTATTAAGAGTTAAATAACAACACTGTAATAAGTGTTTTAAACACAACAACAACAAAAAAACATTGTGTGTGTATATATATATATATATATATATATATATATATATATATATAATGTATATATGTATATATGTATATATATATATATATATATATATATATATGTATATATGTATATATATATATATATATATATATATATATATATATATGTATATATATGTATATATATATATATATATATATATATATATATATATATATATATGTATATATATACGTATATATATGTATATATATATATATATATATGTATATATATATGTATATATATATATATATATATATGTGTGTGTGTATATATATTATATAACACACACATATATATATATATATAGAGAGAGAGAGAGATACATTAATACACAAAACAATGTATGTTTACACTTATTTATTTATTTTAACTGAAATATTGTAATTCTTTTTCCCTGCACCAAAATGTCTTCACATTCAGTGTTTTCAATTCATATAAAGAACATACTTTACAACAATTAAAACAATGTCAAAGCAAATCAGTGCAAAGGCACAAAAAAACATATTTGGTCCATATGTATTCTCAATTTAATCAGGTTTATAGTGCTTACATTTATCTGCTTAAACCACAGCATCTCAGTCATTACCATTAACTATGAATGCAGGCCCATACTTAGCTGATTTGGGACCCGGTGCGAAGTAGGAAGCATTCCCGGGGGGTGGGGGCTCTCATTCAGTCCGTTTACCCCTCAAGTGTGGAGTCCGGTGCGACCGCATCAGTTGCACCCCCTAAGGACGGCCCTGGCTGAATGTATGTTACTGATCACTGAACAAAGTCTGTGCCAATGGCGTTTGGACCTCCTTGGAGAAAGTAGTCTCTTTCTTTTTTTCAGGATGACAGAATGTGGTTCTCTGCAGTTTCCATCTAAGCAAGAAATCCACTCCCACTTGCAGCATCACAAAAGTGCTTCTGTAAAATTGGGGAGAAAAAAACAATCATTTTACATCCATTTATCAAAAATATTATTAACAGGTGAAATATCAGACAATAATAGTTCACTCAAAGCATTTACCCAAAAATTCTGTCATAATTTTTGTTCATCCTCATGTGGTTCCAAACCTGTATGACATACATGTCTTACATGGTGTCTGTAGAACGGCATGAGTATAAGTGAATAACTCTGTGCATGAATATGTGTTCATGAGAATCTATTAGCAAAGCAATTCAATCCAACTCAACTAGGAAAAGCACACAAGTTGTGAAAAATGAAGATTAATAAAAACAAAGCATGAAATACAACATATGTGCTTTTTTTTCTCTGAGGTAAATACATCTGCTGTGCTCGTTGCAACAGGAAGTTATCACGTTCATCTGTCAGCTGTCATTTTGACAGTCATAACAACCGAAGCTCTGGTCAGGAGTCAGTAAAAAAGATTCAACTCAGTGAAGAAAGTACACAGTGTTTTTTTTTCTTGATTTTTTTTCACAACTTTTGTGCAATTCAGAGTGAACTAAACTAATAGTGTCTCATGAACACACAGTCATGCACAGAGACCAACAATCTAGTCAGGATATTTGTTAAATAATATGAAAAAGTTCAGTATGTTTCTGATTCTTTCTACGATTCCTGAATTCCATGCTGATCTCACTGCGCTGAGGGCTCTATCAAAATGTATGCGCATAAATGGGACAGCACATAAATAAATGACAGTACCAAAAAAATCATATCTAATCTGTAGTTCATGCTACCCATGTGTCATACTCCAAGTCTTGTGAGGGCACAAATTCACTTTGAAGGGTGAACAATTTAACTCAATATACAAATGAACATATATATATATATTCATATGAAATCTGAAACATACACATACATACATATATATAGAAAAAATAACTCAAATAGAATATACTGAAACTCAACATTATGAAAACTCATTAAATTAATGCTTAGTATAATGACAAAAATGACAACATTTGGTCAAGACACATGCAAGAAACAATTAACATTACTGATATTGCTATTTTGACATCAAATTTAATCTGTGAGAAATGTTTCAGATCGTCTAGGCACGTACAGCATACAAATAGCATTAACGTTACTAAATAATATTATTTTATGAAATAACGTACATATAGTAAATGAAGTAAAACACTTACTTTCCGTGTTTTCCTTGTTAAAACCAACTTCCCCGTCTGCTCCGCTTTGTGAGTGAAAGAAAATATCTCTCTGAGGAAAGTGTAGGAGCGCACAACATATTAATGTTATAATGCTGTTATAAAATAGATATTTTAAATGAGGTAAAACGCTTACTTCTGGTCTTTTCCGCGTGTGCACCATCATGGTCTGCCTGCACAGCAGTTCAAATCTGTGAGGAACCGTTAGGCTCGTTTAGGCGCGCAGAGCATTTAAATATCACCATAAAGTAATATCATCTTATAAAATACATGTAAACGAGGTAAATCACTTACTTATGGTGTTTTCCTTTGATAAAAAAAACTAATTCCCCGTCTTCTCCCCATCGCGAGTAGAAGAAACGATCTCTCTTGAGAAAAAGTTTTGGAGTAAAGCACATAAATATCGCTAAAAACCAATATGATGTTATTAAACACATTTTAAATGAGATAAAAACACTTACTTTTTAGATTTCCCATTTATAAATTAAAAGACGTCCTCGTCTGTTCCACATCGTGAGTGAAAGGAAATGTCCTTGAGAAAAGTTTATGTGCACACAACAAATAAATGTCATTATAAAACGATATGATATTACTAACCCCATTTTATGAGTAAGATTATACACTTTATTTCGCCGTATTTCCGTCCTCATACGAGCCGCGTCGGGAGCAAAGAAAATGGCGTCTGTGAAAAGTATTTCAGATGGGTCAGGTGCGTGCACACGAGCAAATGTCCCGGATGTGACTATTAACATTCAAAGGTAACTGATATTTACACCGGCCAGAGGGGGCTGTTTACACTAGCTAAAATTCAACACCACAACTTTAACACTTTACTCTAAAAGTCACCAACACTAGGATTTCAACACTGGATAATTTGCTGTGATGAAAAAAAAAAATCTTCCTCTTTACCTCCAATCATTACAATATTGTACAGCACCTCTTCAAGTTTTCATCAATTTTACGTTAACATCAGGGACACAACAATAAAATCTGGAAATCACAAATTTACCCGTGACTCCATGGAAAATAATTCGCGATTTCATATTTTGTTTTTGACCCTATGAACCGTTGGACACGCTTCGGCATGAGACGGGAAGCGCCAGGCTGCAGCCAGTCTTGTTAGTAACAGGCAAAACCTGATGATATTGAGTTGTTTGAGCTCAAACACATAATTACAATAAGATAGGCCAATAAAAAGTACAGTTTACTCAGAATTCTTAAGTAATGTAAAGAAATGACACGTTTAAGTAATACAAACTCAATGTGTTTGAGTAGAAACTACTGATTGGACTTAAAAAAGTCAACAAGTAAAATAAGATAGGACATGAAAACGTTCAGCTTACTCAGAATTAACAAGTAATGTCAATAAATTAGAAACATTTAAGTAATATGAACTCAATTTCTTGAGTTGAATTAAAATCTGGGTTTACAGTGCACATTTAATGCCAAAATGTTGAAGTTTTTAAGTGAAAGGGTGCCATCTGTTATGAAAACCTTCCATCAAGTTTGTTCCTCAAAAATTGGTTTTGGTGTTGTAATGCCACAAATATGTCAATATTATACATTTTTAGATAAACTTGGTCAAAACAAAGTGACTTCATTTACAAAATTGAGTGTAAACCTTCACAAAAGTCTGGAAAACTGGCTAGAACCTGTTTAATTCACTCGCCATTCTTGTATATTACCCGAACATTAAATGTACAGCCTGCTTTGAAAGCCCAAAGTAAACTTACATTTTGACGCAAACTCTTAAAGGTTTTTTTTTTTCTTTTGACTAGATAAACTTGACAACAGAATGACTAATTTACAACATGCAATGTAAATCAACACATAAATCTTGGAAATTAATTTAACTTACTCGCTTAATCAAACGTTAAATCAAGAGCCTTTTAAAGATCAACAATATGCTACTATTTAATAGCATCCACAAAAACATGTACACTACTTGACAAATACATACTAGAAAGCTTCATCTTTATCGAGTGCGCTTTTTATCTTCAGAGATTATTAGCGATAAAACGTGCTTTTATTCTTGTTTAAACTAGCGTTTAACCAACTCTTCTAACCCCCTTATGCAAGTGCTCGTCAATGCAGGCGTCTATTGTTTTTGTGGTCTCCAGTGGTTTGTTGTTTCATCTCCTCTGTTTCTTCTTTGACTATGAAAGGACTGGTCAGTCCACCTTGTGGACTAACTTATTAGTACAAAGAAAAATTGTAAAGAATTTGCGTATTTAGAAAAATGTGTCTGTGCATGTACAGTATGTGTGTAGCATACTGATGATGAAACTTACATCATGTGCACTGCACATAAGCTAGAAAAACATCTCTCCCTCTTACAGCAACCATTTTAATCCCACCTAATGTTTTTACAGGGTCATATTGAAAATGTGTTAAGATGTTTCTCACCTCACTGTGTGAGGGCTCACCAAACACTCTTGTAAATGGTTGCCAAAGAAACAAGGCACAGGGACAAAGTGTTGCCGTGCCCATATGGATGCTCGATGATGATGATGTGCTAACAACACCTCTGAGCATGGAAATGATTTACACAGCAAATGTGGACCGTGGCACAACGCGTGTGTGTGCTGGTGCATAGTTGCTCTTCAATCACCCTCGCTGCTGGGCATGCACGCTCTACAGATGTGGACCATTACAGGCTCTCCAAAACCAGATGTGTGTAATGGGTTGGTTGGAGTGTGTCAGTGGTGTTCTCCAGGGACAGGGTGTTGTGGAGTGGATAGTTGTTGGACTGTAAAATGCTCTCTCTGACTGTCTCAATTAACCAGTACCCGTAATGAGTCATCGGAGGGCCATATTCATGTATGCTCATTTTGATTCATTTCTCTTTATGTGTACTCTCTGCTGGTTTGGTCTGGATCCAGTTTGAAAATTTGAAGGGGAATGCATTTGAGTGTGTGTCACGGCTGGGAGTAAGGACAGGAAGCAGTTGCGAGTAATGGATATTTATTGAACAGAGTAATGGTAAGTAGATGATGGTGGGTGACGCAGGGACCTCGACGGCAGCACAGACAGGTGAGGAGGTGTTTGAGTGCGCTGGTGGAGATGGTGGTGGTGAGTAATCCATGGCGATGACTGATTAATCCAAGAGTGACTGAACTGGAACAAGACACGATGAAGTAGAGCTGGTGGAAGACAGACATGTAGCACGGAGGACCTCAAACAACGATCTGACAAACAAGAGACGAAAGACCGGGCATTAAATAGGCTGGTGGAATGAGCTGCAGCTGCCGCTGATCAGATGATCAGATGACCAATCAACATGACGTAACATGAGACTAGCAGGAGACGGTGCATTCATGAACTGTGACAGTACCCCTCCTCCTAAGGACGCCTCCTGGCGTCCCCAGATTCCCTTACCTGTCGATTGGAATCATCGATAAGAGAGTGATCCAGGATGTCTCTAGCAGGCACCCAACTTCTGTCCTCCGGACCGTAACCTTCCCAGTCCACCAAGTACTGAAATCCGTGTCCCCTCCGTCTAGAGTCCAGAATACGATTGACCGAATACGTCGGTAATAAAATCTAGTGCGATGTGGGACCAGGGTCTCAAAGGGACCGGCAGCGGTTTAAGTAACCCATCAGGGGGTCGATTGGAAGTCTTACCAGTGGCACAAACCGAGCAAGCCAAAACAAAACTGTGAATGTCGCGAGCCATAAGTGGCCACCAGAATCGTTGCTTGACTAAGAATTTAGTACGGTTAACTCCTGGATGACAAGCCACATTAGAGCAATGCCCCCACTGGATGACGTTGGACCGTAATCCCCCCGGCACAAATAATCGATTCGGTGGGCACCCGGGCGGAGGCGTTACCCCTTCTAAGGCTGTCTTGACCTTCGATTCGATCTCCCATGTGAGTGTGGAGACCACTAATGTCTCAGGTAAAATGCACTCGGGAGTGGACGGGCGTTCGGAACGGTCAAAAATAAGTGACAAAGAATCGGGTTTGATATTCTTGGAACCCGGGCGGTACGAGAGAGTAAAGTCAAAACGTCCGAAAAAAAGTGCCCACCGAGCCTGCCTGGAGTTCAATCTTTTGGCAGTACTAATATATTCTAAATTCTTTTGGTTGGTCCATACTATAAAAGGAACCCCGATCCTTCTAACCAGTGGCGCCATTCCTTCAATGCCATCTTGACTGCCAACAATTCTCGGTTACCAATATCATAATTGCGTTCAGCAGGGGATAATCGATAAGAGAAAAATGCGCATGGGTGCACCTTGTCGTCAGAGGGAGATGTTGATTGGTTCATGTGGGTGTTACCGCTGATCATCTGATCAGCGGTAACACCCACATGAACCAATCAACGTGACTTAACATGAAACGAGCAGGAGACGGTGCATTCATGAACTGTGACAGTGTGTTTATGGGAGCGATTAAAAATAAAGGTTCCAAAAGGAGGTGTTTGCAGTGAATATCAAAGAATGAATGTCATACTATTATGGTTTTCCTAAAAGAACATTTTGATTGTGAAGTGTAAAGAACATTTCGATAACTTAAAGATCCTTTTATCCACTATAATGAACCTTTTTTACAATGGATGTGAAAAGTAGACGCCAATAAAGGAACTTTATTATAAGATTTCATTTGCATTTAAATCCAATATACCCTTCCCTCGCAGTGTTGGGTGTAATGCATTACTAAATAATTCATTACTGTAATTTAATTACATTTGCCTTGAAAAAGTAAAGCAAGGCATTACTCTTTCTGTCATTTAACTTAAAGATTTGACATTTAAATGGAGTTTGACTGATGTTCTGAATACAATTTTTTATGATAAATTGAAATTATTTTTATATTTTTTTGCACTATGATCCATGGATGGAGCTTTTCAAATTGTAATGCATGCACAAGGGAAAACCTGGGTTTGGTTCAGGTTCCAGGTATTGCATTAATCCATATTAAATAAAATTAGTGTAACAAAGTGTTACAACGTGATAGAACATATTTTACTGTTTTCTTGGCATTCTTATTAAGGAAATTAAAGATAAAAGTTGTTTTTTATGTAAGCCTGTCATGTAATGTTGTTGTGGGTTGTCTTAGCTGACATTTGTGATGTAGGTGGAGAGTAATAGAGGTCCACAACAAGATTACAGTTATCACAAATGAAGGCATGAGGCTTTCTGGTTTTAATTCTCTGCTTGTTTACTTGCAGTTTGTTGGGTTTTCCATATTTTCCATGCTTTTCTTTTCTCTGCCACTTTCTCCCTTGTCTCCCTTGCCACGCAGGACTTTGCTGCCTACACTGGCTCTGTGGAATATCAAGTAATGACTTTACAGTGTCAAGCCAACCTGCTTCTCTCAGCCAGAGCCCTGTCTCCATCAATGAAAACTGATTTGATGATATGCTTGAAAGAACAGCTTTTCTATAGGCAATAATAATTATGCACAGTGGGTCTTTTCAGTGGTTGGAATTATGCGCTCCATGTGAACAAGATGTCTAAACTTCATTTCTCTGTGTTTTGGTCATAGATGTGAACCATATAGATTTCCAGCTTGTATTGGACATTACTGTTCTTTTGTGCCCTCGCACCATGCAAGGTGTTTCTGTACTTCATTATGGTGAGAGGCTGGAGATGTGTGTTCCATAGGAACTGTCCTCAGGAGGTGGAAGTATGATAAACCCAGGGGTCGAGGCTGCTCCCAGATTGAATTTATATGTAACAATCTTTTTCCATCTCAGCAGCAGATGCCTGGCAACCACGTCCATGCGATCAGTGGTGAACAGCTGTCATTGTCAAAAGAGAAATCACAGTGAAGACTGTGAAAAAAAAAGTGGTAGCTCTCATCATAGCAAAGGAGGGGGTCATTGTGAAGAAGTGTTTTCCTCACCTTTCGCAGTTAATAAGAGAGCAAACAGTACAGTTCTGCAAACAGATGGGTCATCATGATGGTTGACTACTGACTAGTAGTCAGTAGACTAGTTTGTCTGAATTATTTCTATATATTTTCATAATCGTGGTATCATAAGAAGTTTTGTTTTTGTTAAAATATATATTGGTATCCTATTGTTGATTGGCAAATATGATACTTTTTTTAATTCATATTAGTTGGTACCTTTTTTATATGTATTGGCCACTGTCAAAGGTAATATTTAGCAATCCTTAAAATCAATATTCATTTTTATTATTATTTTTTTCACGTTCCATTTGGATATTTATATTTATATACAGTGTTTTCATACTGTACATTATAATGTTATAACAATTTGGAGAATTAAATACACTTGATTTAGTTTTTTATTAATAATAATAATAATAATATTAATTATGGAGAAATGTGGGTAAAAAAAAATGCTCTACTTGTACCAATACCAATGTCCAATAGAAAAGTGTAATTTAATGTTATATACTGACTTTTTTTTCTGCTTTAAGTAATGGAAGATTTATTTATCATGACACTCCCAATCCTCCACAATTTTATTCCCTATAATACAATGTATGTATTTTGTTTTTAATAACGCAGTATTCATATTTTTTTGTATTTCTAGCAATATCAGGGTATCATACAAATAAGTTATGGTAAATTCATCTCTTTTATAGCTCCTACATATTTAGACAGATGTTTGGTTTACTAAGAAACATAAAGTTTACCAAAACCAGCCCTGTTATACAGTACATTGCTTCCTTAAGTAGTAAATAAGGCACTCTACCAACTCTACTCTACACTCTACTGTAGTGAGTTTTAGATGCGTTTTTTTCACACCGTAGTTGATATCAGTGAGTGTTGATATCAGTGTGTTTTGTGGTTACATTAAGTTCTTAAAAGTTTCAGCACACAACAGTTAGAGGGTATTCAATTGAGGCATTTCCCACAATTCTTTTGCGGTAAAAAATATTCCCAAGTAAGATCTATGTATAGTACACAGCAAAGCTTTTGTGGATCAACACTGGGTTGTGCTCCAAGTATAAAACCAAATTAAAGGCTGTTTATCTACAGCAGTGCACTCTTGAGAGAGAGAGAACACATATACTATAGCTGAAGGATAGATTTGTTGATGTGTCTGGGATTGTTGAATATTTTGAGAGAAGAGAGGAAGTACTGAAGATGAACGGGGATGGAGGAGCTTTCATTTGTGGTGGTTTCTTGGAAAATGTTTAAACTGCAACTTGGAGACCCATATAAACATATGAACTTTAAATGAACTCCTGCAGTTTTATTCACTATGAAGTCATATAGACTATGAAAATGCAAAATTGTTAAGAGCCATAGATGAAACAAATACACATTATTCTGTATGAACTGTAATAACAAGAACAAGTATGTAAAATCATAAGACATAAGTTTCTGTCTCATGTTGCTCAACTGGTAAAGCATTGCTCTAGGAACACCAAGGTCATGGGTTCAATTACCAGTCAGCACACAAAATGATGAAAGTTACTTTCCTTAAAAGTATCTAATACATACATTACATTTTTAAATGAAATGTCAAATCCATCACTGCAAGGTGTTGTGATATTCTTTCTCATTTGGTGACTGCTACATGTCTCATTTGATATTTAATCATGTCACTTATTCACTCTCGTCTCATTTTCACCTATCACATCTTCGTGTATCAAGTCATTTTACATTCAAGTTGCATTTGCTAGCAAACAAAAAATAATGCTGTCATAATTGTCCTTAAGTCCTTGGTGAGAATAAAAAGCCTGGGCGCTTTTATAATGACACATAAACACAGTGCTTAAATATGAGGAGCTTTTTAAAGAGGTATCTATCTTCACTGCTTTTATTGTGAATTCACAAGCATTATGTTCTCTCTCTGTCGATCATTTGAGGTAATTACACCCACTCAAAAGAGGAGTACGTCTATGGAGGACTCTCATTTCCTAACACATCATAATACATCAAAAGGCAATGATAGGCCATGGCCTCTTTGTAAGACATGCATTTCATACATCAGATATCATTTTGCTACATGATCAAACAAAGCAGTGAACAGTGTGTTTAATGGCTTGGGTACATCACCTTTAATAGGTTTAGCAGTTAATTAATCAAGTAATGCTTGCGTAGTATGTAACCTCAGTCAACAAAGTCAGTGGTTTTGCCCTGCAGTGCATTTTTTTCTTGCTATTGATCATTTCAGAGTAATTGTTTGATCCTTATATACTTGCGTCTTTTAAAGGGATAGATCACCTGAAAATGAAAACTGTCATTATTTACTCACACTTATGTTGGTCCAAATATGTATGACTTACTTACTTCCATGGAAGGCAAAAGGAGAAATTTTGAAGACTGTGAAGAGCTCTCTTTTAAATTCACATTGAATGAATTGAATATTGAATACATTGAATATATATATATATATAATGGTGAACTTTTACATTTCAAAATGGGCATTAAACACATAAAAGTGCCATGAAAGTGTCTATGAAGCTCATGTAACATTCTCCAAGTCTTTAGAAACCATAAATCCTCGGCACATTAATAGGTAAAATAGTATTATCCTTAAAGGCCAATCTTTTCAATGATTTGGTTGATAAAACCAAACTTGAATCAGACTGATTTGTTCTGACTCAGTGATTCATTGCAGCATTTAATAGCTCACTGGAAGAAAATGTTTACAGTGAATATATATTGAAATTTCTATATCTTTTCACATAAAACTAAAACTTATTTAATCTACTCACCCTTGTGTCTAAAACAAGCATTTTTGTTTCCAATGTAAGACAAAATTACATAAAAATAAAAAGTTATTTAGCAGAATGGTGACAAGAGTGGATGTAATGCTTCAAAAAGTATTATGAAGTAACCATGCCTTGCATATTAATGCAGAATACATAATATGGCCCAGACCAGTCTACTTTGTTAACATAAACCAGACATTGTGGACGTATTAATATTGACGCCTGTGTTTTAACACTAGTGCCACACAGTTGTTACACACCCCTGCGCCCAGTGTAATCAAACAGCACACATGCAACAGGAGCATTACAGCATGCCAGCCGTTTCTTTCCTGCTGACATTTGCCATTCATTCAAATTCATCAACATGAGTTTTATTTTCTGTGGTTCTTTTTATGTCTCTCACTCTCTTTTCAATTTCCCTGCCTTCCTTCTTTGTTAGCTTGTTCTTTTCTTGTGAAAGGAAACAATGCCTTGAATGATGGAAGGTCAGATAGAGTGTGTTCATAAAACTTTGACCTGCAAGGTCAATATTCGGTTCAAAATATTCGGTGAGTGAAGCAGCCGCTCCTCATCTGTCTGCTAAAGGTAGTGAAATATAAGTCAGCTCTTCTTTTATAATGCCTTTTTAGGAAGAAATTGAGAAAATATATCTACACAGGGTTTATTTACTTTTTTAACGCCTGCTATTACCAAAAGAATGGAGAATTAATTGCCATTAAATAGTATATATATATATATATATATATATATATATATATATATATATATATATATATATATATATATATATATATATATATATATATATATATATATAATGTATACATACAGTACAGACCAAAAGTTTGGAAACATTACTTTTTTTTAATGTTTTTGAAAGAAATTTCTTCTGCTCATCAAGCCTGCATTTATTTGATCAAAAATACAGAAAAAACAGTAATATTGTGAAATATTATTTCAACTTAAAATAATAGTTTTCTATTTGAATGTACTTTAAAAAAAAATTTATTCCTGTGATGCAAAGCTGAATTTTCAGCATCATTACTCCAGCCTTCAGTGTCACATGTAACATCGAGTCTATCACATGATCATTTATAAATCATTCTAATATTCTGATTTATTATGAGTGTTGGAAACAGTTCATGCAGCTGTCTAATATATTTGATGAATAAAAGGTTAAAAAGAACTGCATTTATTAAAAAAAAAATTCTAATAATATATATTCTAATAATATATTTTCTTTACTATAACTTTTTATCAATTTAACACATCCTTGCTGAATAAAAGTATTGATTTTATTTTTAAACAAAAGAAAGAAAAAAAATTACTGACCCCAAATTACTGACCAGTAGTGTATATTGTTATTGCAAAATATTTATATTTTATATAAATCCAAAAAAATATTCAGCAGCACAACTTTTTTCAACTTATAATAATAAATAAGCATATTAGAATTATTTCTGAAGGATCATGTGAAGCCTGGAGTAATGACTGCTAAACATTCAGCTTTGCGTCACATGAATAAATTACAATTTTTAATATATAAAAGTAGAACAGCATTATTTTAAATTGCAATAATATTTCACAATATTTACTGTATTTTTGCTCAAATAAATGCAGCCTTGTTGAGCACAAGAGTCTTTTAGAAATTATTATTGACCATGACATTTTTATTAATTATATTATTTTTGTTCTCATGACAATGGGGTTATTATTATTATTATTAGTATTCATTCATATATGACAAACAGCATGCCAGTGTGTCACAGCTCATATACATGACAAACATGTCTTGTCTCTTGGTGAAACGCTACCTGTCACAAAAAACATGAAGACAAACACCTCATATATTTGATTTGGAGGCTTAATACGAGGAATTCTACGAGGATTCTGCATATGTATAACCACATGGAGTTTTGAGTTAAAAAATGCGTGGTGTGAGTCCTGACAGATGTTTTCTTTAATAGATCATTTTGGTTTGTGATTTGAATTGTGTATGTCACTTACATCAGCAACAGTCTGACTACCGCTCTTACAATTCAATTTAAACCATATTGCAGTTCTTAATAATGTTGCTGGTGAGTAACTCAGAGTATGTTTATTTACTTGCCAATTTTACTCACAAGAAAAGAATAACTATTAAGCATAGCTGAGCATCAGAAATGACAAAAATGTGTTCTTTTTCTCTGTAGAGGAAAGGCCGGACTGCTCCAAGGCGAGATGTGAGGTACAGTTTTCTCCACGCTGCCCTGAGGACTCTATATTGATCGAGGGCTATGCTCCTCCAGGTGAATGTTGCCCCCTGCCCAGCCGCTGCGTGTGTAGCCCAGCCGGGTGTCTGAGGAAAGTTTGCCAGCCCGGGCACCTAAACATCCTTGTATCCAAGAGCTCAGGCAAACCTGGCGAGTGTTGTGATCTCTACGAATGCAAACCAGGTAATAAAGTCCAGCATTATGTTAACTGTGGTGATTCATCATGTAGGTCAACAAGCTCCCTTAGTCTAGTTTTGTTGGAGAACAGCAACCAAACCAGTTTGAACCAGCCTACGCTAGTATGGTATAAAGGAATATCTCACCAAAGCACACCATTTATATCCATCATGTCCATTTTTTACATTCGTAACTGTATGGAAATTACTGTGTAAATGTTCTTTTAAAGAGCTTCAACTTTTGTGTTCTGTGAAAAACAAGCACCATACATATTTGGAATGACATGAGGGTGAGTGTATATTGACAGAATTTTCATTTTTGGGTAAAATATTCCTCTATGTTGGTTTTTCTCAAATAAAAAAGCATGCAGTCAACTTTTATTGCAATATCAGATTCTTTTCCTGCTAAAGCAATAGATGGATTGTTGTAGAGTCTTGGGAATCCACACCAGAAACCGGATAGTGATAGATTTGAATTCTTTGCAGGTTATCTCATGATGCTGTCATAGTGCCTTAATTTGAATATATCTTCTTCTGTCATGCTGTATTTTGCTGCAATATGGCAGCCTTGATCAGAGATAGTCTCTTGGCTTCAACACAACATAAAAAAGCAACTGTAATTCATTTCCCAATACACCAAAGAGAGCGATTTTGGGATTTGGGAGTTTGCCAAAGCCTTTGAGACGCGCTAAAGCCATGGGCTGTTGAAGATGCATGAGCGGTTCTGCTTGCAGAGACAGTTTAGTAGATAGGACACATGTGTTGGGGTTGTTTTTGTAAAAGAGAATTTCTTGAAAAAAAAAAAAGTTTACAAGAATTGGTTTTATTGGGAAGAATTCACCTCTGAAACTGTCTATTGATTGATCTGTTGTTTGATGTTAACCTGCTGTAAATGCCTTTTCATTTGTTTCATTTTTTATATTTAACATTAAACCTTTAAGCAGTTTATAATAACCTTAATTTATAAATCATTAACAAACATCAAAAGTGCTTAACAGACCATTAGTTAATATATATTCACTAGAAATATGTTCTTGTTAATGTTTACTAATGAACTTACTAATGACTAGCATGATTATTAAATGTAAATTGACATGCTTACAAATATGAGTAAACTTCCAGTTCATATGATCTTCACATGTTGGTCTTTGTTTGTTGTGTAGACCTCTATTTACACATCTTAACAAATAATCTATTAATTATTTGTTCATGTGTTTGCAGTACCCAGTCTAAAGTGGGAACTATTCATCATCTGCATATGTTTATAAATGTTTACTAATCATTAGTACCTTTATGAGCCATCTCAATGGAAAAAAGTGTCCCGAAAGACCTTAATTTTCCCCATTTACACATCTTAACAAATAATCTATTAATCATTTGTTCATGAATTTGCAGTAGCCAATCTAAAGTTTAAACTATTCATAATTTGTAAATGATTACTAATCATTTAGTATCTTTATGGGCATTGGACTTTTAGCTAATGTAACAAATTTTGTGTAAAGGATGGCAGTTTAAGTTTAGCTAAAGGCTGGCTAAAGACAATGTTTTCAAATGTTTTTATTGCCTCAACACTCACATTAGTATACTACTCTTCAGTATGTCATTAAACAGGATATTCCTTGAATCATAAATAAACGTGGGGGGGGTCATTTTTTTTTTTAAAGAAAATACTTGTTCATTTATCAAAACAATATAATATAGAAAGATTGAACAATTTGCCCTTGTAATAATCAAATTGATGCTTGTAGATTTTTAATAAGTGCTTCATCGTATGGAATTTAAGGTTAATGACATTTGTAAGTATTTTAACTTACATGAAATAATTATTTGTTTGAATGTTATCTGAGCATTATATAATGTTTAATAATGATTTATTAATTGAAGTAATTATAAAGTGTTACCAAACCTTAGCCTATATTATATAATGGCTTTAGCACTGTAAAAGTTTATAGTGTGATATAACAGGTAAATCATGTGCTTGGATGAGAGTTTGATGAGGTGTGTTAATTACAGGCTTTGATGAGAAGTGATACATGTTTTATGTCTTGTTTTGTGTTCAGTGTTCAGTGTAGACTGCAGCACAGTAGACTGTCCACCGGTGAAGCCCGTCCAGTGTCCGGCGGACAGCTATGAAACTCAGGTCAGACTAACAGCAGATGGTTGCTGCACCCTTCCTACCAGGTTAGATCTTATAACTGTCTCACACACACTCAAGGTTAGATTGTTACATCTGTCTAATGCATACACTTCAAATTAGATGTTACACCTGTCTCATGCTAATAATCCAGGTTAGAGCAAAACAATTGTCATATTTGTCAGTAGTTTAGAACTGGTTCTTAAGTCCCAGTGTGTCTCAGAGTATTCATATTGTATTATTTTAGCACTGAAAGTTAATAACTTCAGCGTGACAGAAGAGACTGTTCTGTCTCCAGCATCGCTTTCTATTTCTCTCTGTTTCTCTCCCTCTTTTACTCAGATGTGAGTGTTTGCCTGGCTTATGTACCTTCCCACAGTGCTCAGCAGGGACTTCCCCACAGGTCGTGTCCCGTAGCGATGGAACACCTGGAAGGTGCTGCGATGTGTTTGAGTGCGTCAACGGTAGGTTCTGTTTTATGTGTGTCTTAGTTAGTGTTTGTGCAGGTGCTTTGGCAAGGTCGTCTAGTCAGTGGGCAGAACCCTGTCGCTGCTGCCATAGTGACTGGCCATTAGCTCAGATAGAACATTACTGGAAATACACACTTTTACTACATCAGTTTCTCTTCTTTTAAAATCAATTTGCAGTGTTTTTTAATGTTAATTGGCTGGCATTTTAATTCATTTTACATTTAATGGTTTGAAAACCCCAAAAAGCCATGCCTTTTTATATTATTGTTGCCCAAATTACTCTTTCTGTGTGTCTGCAAGGCATAAGTGAATGTTGGCTGAGTATTGTAGTTAGAGCTACATTAACAGCAATTTTCTGATCATTTAAGAAAATAGCTTTAGCTATGTTAAATTGTATCATGAAATCATGAAAAATTTCATATTTAAGATAGGATGCCTTTTTATACTATCTTCAAGTTAATATTATTCAGTTTGATATTTGTGGGGGTTTTTTTTAGCTGTTATTTATACTGTATTCTTAAATTCTAGGTTGCAAATCTTTGTTCTGTTATTTATTTATTTATTTATGTATTTATTTATTTATTTGGAGTGCAAACACTCAAAATATAGAAGCACAATCTGGAAAGTATATTTATGTGTGCCCTTTTCAAACAAACTTCCAAGTTTAAGTGTGGAAGGAAAATGGAAACTCTCAAGGCGAGAGACACACGTAAGAGAGGACGATATAACAATAGGTTTAAGACTGATTGCTTTAAGACTGAACAGAAAATGTGTTGCATTTATACAAGTGTGTATATATATTTTTTTTTTAACAATTTCAGTCAATTAATTTTTTTTTATCTACTTCTTATTGCATGAGGTGATGATTAATTAAATTAAAATGGCTGTGAAAATACCCCCAAAAGATAATTTAAAGCCATTATTGTGTTAAATGAGTAAAGTATCAAGTAGACATTACAGCAACTTGCGTTCGAAAAAATATATAATTTGATTTAACATTTATTACACATAAACATTTAGGCTATAACGACGCAACATAAATTATGGAACATAAAAAAATATGAGTTGATAAACATCTCTGTATTTTTTTGTTCACACATTAAAAGCCACTGGAAACCATATCCGCCATATATTCTTGTTTTTCTTCTGGTTACCTTCATTCTTCATTATTTTATTTTATGTTCCATAAAAGAAAGTAAGTTAAACAGGTTTTAAACAACATGGGGGTGAGTAAATGATGACAGAGTTTTTATTTTTAGGTGAAGTATCACTTATACACACACACACACACACACACACTAAAACTGCCAGTAAGTTGGGTTAAATGTCTTTATGAGAAAGTCATTAAGTCATTCATTCATTCGATCAATTCAAACTGCTGATTCATTCAGAAATGAAATAAACTGCTCGCTTTATTAAAGGGTCATTGAATCGTTGTTTCAGTCGATTCAAACAAATCAACGCTACATTTCTTAGAGACCCACATCAGTTCTGCTGTCGCTTAATTGGTTATATTTTCATTGACAGAATTGAGCAAAAACAGACAATAATGTAGCCTTATTGTAATGTAGCCTTATGTATCTAAAATATAACACAACATTTACTTCTTATATATTAAGCTGCTGCATAAATTCACATTTGCAAACCTGCTATTTGGGACACAAAAAGCACTCGTTTAATAACCTATTACAATTGATGCTAGTGTGATGTCACCTGTGAGCAGGATAGGGTTGGTGAGATGGAAAAGGAGAAAAGACAACAGCTTTAAGGGGGAGCTGTAATATTGCCACATATTTATAGCCTAATAAAATATATCAAAAGCTAAATGTACATACTGTTTACATACATATTATTATTATTATAGCCCATAATAATTAATATATAAAAACATTGTTTGTCAGATCTTCCTAATAAGCAACATAAAGGCCTAAAATAAGCCCTTTTCCATATCACCAATCCTATTCTGATAGGATATTGATGATAATAAATATACAAAGTATGTATGTATATATATATATATATATATATATATATATATATATATATATATATATACACACGCATACACACAAATATATTGTTATTCAGAAGTGCTAAGTTGAAAAGCTGAGTTGTGCCTCCTGTGCACAAACATACACATTAAACTGTGCTCCTTAACTAATAAGGCTTGAATTGAGGGTTGGGACAGAAAGAGAGAGTTTAACCCCATAGTCACTGTGGGCAGAGCTGTGTGCAGGTGGTGGAGAACTCTTTTAGATGAAGAGCCACAGGAAATCAGCACCAAATCAAAGCTGTAAACATCAGCGAGCACCAGGCCGTATGTCATGCTTTGGACTTTTTCCATATTTGTGGATAGACAACCACCAAGAGTAAGAACAGAATCAAGGCTCCATCCAAACACAAAGGCTCAAGAGTGGTGATTTGAATAAAGGGACTCATGAAAACAATCCCACTTCCCCTATAGTTGTTTTTTTCCCTTTCTGCTTCAACTATAGCCAGGCCTAGGGCACACAATAGATGAAAGACATACCAACAAAGGGAAAGCGAGTGCAAACCAAGGACTCGCTTTTCCATATTCGTTATTTTGCAAATCACCTTCCTTCCAAGCACGTATGTATATAAACAAGCCAGCATAAATGTCGGTGTGGTGTGAGGTGCCAGGTTGTGTGTCGTCTTCACAGCGGGCAGTAAAATTAGCCTTAGGCTGATTAGAGAACAAAGCGCTGAGGCCGGAGTGCAGTTTGGGGAGCATCAAAGCTCAGAACAGAAATACAGGCTAATTGAACATCTGGCCACTGGTGGGTGTGTACATTGTAGAGGCTGATTTCATATTCCACAGCTGAGGTGGTGGAAGAGAACATGAAGGAGCGACGAAAAGGGAAAATGAACTCATCCCCTTGGATGGACAGAAACTGATTAATATTCAAAAGATATCACACTGACGTCATTAGATGAGTGACCTTCTCGAGACTGTCGTGGCATAAATAAATTGACGCAACAGATGAATACACTGCAGAAGGAGAAAACCACAAATGGTCACGTTTCTCTGTAGAACAAAATGACAAAATTTTAAATGGCTTATTAGTGTGTCTTTTTTGGAATGGAATTGAGTGGAGACAAAAATGCAGTGAGTGGAGAAAAAAACAACAACATGAAAGTATCAAAATTAGAGACAATAGCATTGTGTGATGTACATATCGTATTTTTCGGACTATAAGTCATACCTGAGTATAAGTCGCATCAGTCCAAAAATACGTCATGACGAGGAAAAAAACATATATAAGTCGCACTGGACTATAAGTCGCATTTATTTAGAACAGAGCACCAAGAGACAACATTACCGTTTACAGCCGCGAGAGGGCGCTCTATGCTGCTCAGTGGTAGACTACAGGAGCACTGAGCAGCATAGAGCGCCCTCTCGCGGCTGTAGATGGTAATGTTTTCTCTCGGTTCATTTCTTTCGGTTCATGTCAAATTCATTTTGATAAATAAGTCACACCTGACTTTAAGTCGCAGGACCAGCCAAACTATGAAAAAAAGTGTGACTTATAGTCCGGAAAATACGGTACTGAAATTTAAAGGGATATTTGGCCTAAAAAAAAAAAGCAAATTCTGTCATAATAAAAAAAACTAAGTTGTAACCAGAATCAGAATCAGAAACCGCTTAATTGCCAGGTATGTTTACACATAAGAGAATTTTGTTATGGTGCAGGGGGTTTCTCCTGAAGTCCACTGTCATCTCTACTATTTTGAGCATGTTCAGATCCAGGTCGCTGTGACTGCACCAGACAGCCAGCTCTTGAACCTCTTGTCTGTAAGCAGACTCGTCAGCATCTAGTATGAGGCCAATAAGTGTGGTGTCATCTGCAAACTTCAGGAGCTTGACAGAGAGGTCGTTTGTAGTGCACTGGGTGGTGCCAATGCTAATGGTGCGAGTGGTCTATGAGAATATTCCCAGCCTTACTAGCTGCAGCCTGTCTGTCAGTGATTATCCACAGACAGATGGAGGTGGGCACAGAGAGCTTGATTTATTTGAACAGGAGTAGGTTTGGGATGATAATGTTGAAGGCCGAGCTGAAGTCCACAAACTGGATCCTCACCAAGTCCCTGGTTTGTCCAGATGTTGTAGGATACAATGCAGTCTGTTGACTGCATCATCCACAGACCAGTTTGCTTGTTAAGAAAACTTCAGTGATGTCATTCAGGTGGACCAGTACCAGTCTTTCAAATGACTTCATGACCACAGATGTTAAAACAACAGGTCTGTAATCATTTAGTCCTGTAATTTTGTGTTTCTTTGGAATGGGGATGTTGGTGGAGTGTTTGAAACTGGAAGGGACTTTGCACAGCTCCAGTGAACTGTTAAAAATGTGTGTGAAGAAAGGCCAGCTGGTCAGCAAAGGATTTCAGAAAGTAACACCGTCTGGGCCTGGTGCTTTTCTTGTCTTCTTTTTCTGGGAGACCTGATGCACATCATCACACTAATCTGAAGTGCAGGAGGAGGGTGTGGGGTGAGAGACAGGGTTTTTCAAACCTGCAATAGAACTCATTCGAATTGTCAGCCAGTTGCTGATTCAACACAGCACTGGGGGATAGTGTCTTGTAGTTGGTGATGTCTTTCAGTCCTACCCACACCGAAGAAGGGTAACTGACTGAAAACTGGATTCTCAGCTTTTCGGAGTAGCTTCTATTAGCCACTCTGAACTCCTTTTTTCAGCCCGTTTTTACAGGACTCTGTCCCCATTCCAGTAAGTATCTTCGTTGAGTATTGCAGTGAACGTCTCTAGGTTACGAATGTAACCCTAGTTCCTCGAAGGAACGAGACGCTGCGTCAAGCGCTTTGGGGAAATGCCTTTGGAAAGATCAACTCTGAATATTGTGTGCAGTCTGTTCAATGGAAGGGCGTGACGTCACAGGCAGGGTGACGTAGCGACCAGAAAGCTATAAAGGCACCTGCCACGCAGCTGACTTCAGCTTCGAGTAGGGAAGCAAGCGACGGCAGGGGTGCCGGGAGTATGGCTCTGCGACGCAGCGTCTCGTTCCTTCGAGGAACTAGGGTTACATTCGTAACCTAGAGACTTTCTTCTTCAGGAACTCGAGCTGCGTCAAGCAATTTGGGTAACGATGTGCCAACGCTGCCAGACTACCAATCCCCTGCCTAGTGTGTATCTGAAGAGCACAGCTAAGGCAAGAGGACAGAAGAGCCAGGAGCGACTCGCATATCGAGATTGTTAAATCTGGCAAATGTAGAGGGCGTGGACCATCCCGCAGCGTTGCAGATGTCCAAGAGGGACACACCTGCTAGAAAGGCCTTAGAGGCAGCCATACCCCGAGTAGAATGAGCCTTGGCTCCCAAAGAAAGGGGAAGACCAGAGGACTCATAGGAGACGTTGATAGCCTCGACTATCCAACGACAAAGGGTCTGCTTAAAGGCAGGGGAACCCTTCTTAGGAGGACCGTAGTAAACAAGCAATTGGTCAGATTTTCTCCACAGGGCAGCTCTGTGGACGTATGCGTCCAGTCCTCGAACTGGACACATTCATTTTAGCTTCTCCTGGTCTGGCTCCCGAAAGGGAGGAGGGCAGAAGGCCTGCAGTACTATGGGTTGTGGCGTTACAGAGGGAACTTTAGAAACATAACCCACTTGAGGGTATAAAAATGCTTTGGCCATACCAGGAGCAAAGTCTAAGTAGGTAGGGACCACCGAGGGGGCCTGAAGGTCTCCAACTCTCTTTAGAGAAGTAATAGCCAGTTATAGTCATGAATCGGCTCAAATGGAGCTTTACAAAGAGCCTCTAACACCACAACCAAGTCCAAGGGAGGAACACGGGACCGTACTGAAGGTCTTAGCCTCACTGCACCGTGGAGGAAACGTGTAACTAGGGGGTGTCTACCCACTGACTGACCGTTGAAAGGGACGTGGTAAGCAGCTATGGCCGCCACGTACACCTTTAAGGTGGAGTGAGTTAACTCTGCAGAGAGCCTAGCTTGGAGAAACTCCAGAACTGTACCAACTGGGCAGTTAACAGGGTCAAGCTGGCAGTCTCTGCACCGTGAGGTGAAGAGCTTCCACCTCAGGGCGTACAGTTTCCTCGTAGAGAGAGCTCCGGATTGGAGGAGGGTCTCAACAACCTCGGTTGAAGAGACCGGAAGCTATGAACTGTGCCCCCTCAGGGGCCACACCGACAACTTCCACAACTCCGGGCGAGGGTGAATTATTTTGCCCTGTGCCTGAGAGAGTAGATCTGTCCTGATCAAAATCTCCCATGGAGAGCCGTCGAGGAGAGAGATCAGATCTGCGAGCCATTACGGGCCCGGCCGGAACGGGGCTACTAATAGAAGATGGACCCCGTCCCGGCATACTCTCAACAGAACTCCCGGTAGCAGAGCGATAGTGGGAAAGGCGTACAGATGAAGCCTCAGCCTGGTCTGTAACATAGCGTCCAGTCCCAGAGGAGCTGGATGAACTAGAGAGAAACCGAGGAGACACTGCGATATCTCTTGAGTCGCAAAGAGGTCCAAAAACTCTCCATATCTACTTCACCACCTCGGGGTGAAGCCCCCCTGGGCCTCGGCCCCTGTCTCAACAGTATGTCTGCTCCCACAGTCAATCTCCCAGGAATATACACTGCTCCAACGAGAGGAGTTTCTCCTGGGACCACAGAAGGAACTGGTGTGCCAGCTTGTACAAGGGGCACGAATGCAGATCTCTCTGGTGACTGATATAAGAGATCGCCAATGTATTGTCAGTGCGCACCAACACATGGTGACCTCTCAGGTCTGGTAGGAAATATTTCAATGCTCGATGCACAGCTAGCATCTCTAGACAACTGGTATGCCATGTCAGATGGCGACCGCTCCACAGACCGCGGGCAGGGTGGCCACTCATGACTGCACCCCAACCGGTGAGGGACGCGTCTGTCACTAGCGTTACACGGTGACCAAGAGCTCCCAGCAGCTGGCGCTGATTCAAGAACCAAGGTTTCTTTCACATGTTTAAGGCACGAAGGCATCGCTGCGTGACCTTGATAGTTCGTAATGGATTCCCTCTTGGGGAAAATCCCTTGGTCTTGAGCCACCACTGTAGGGGTCTCATGTGCAGGAGGCCAAAAGGTATCCCATTGGATGCAGCTGCCATAAGCCCTAACAGTCTTTGAAACTGCTTGACAGTGAGTGACTGGCCTTCTCTGACTCTCTTAACTGAGGTAAGGATTGACTCGATCCGAGCAGGAGACAAATGTGCCTGCATCGCGGACGAATCCCACACTACGCCTAGATAGGTGGTTCTCTGAACTGGAGAAAGTACACTCTTCTTGGCGTTCAGTCTCAGACCCAGCTCCCCCATATGTGCGAGAACGACATCTCGATGTTGAACCGCCATTTGCTCTGATTGAGCTTAAATCAACCAATCGTCGATATAGTTCAGAATGCGGATGCCCTGCATACGGAGGGATACCAGAGCCGCATCTACACATTTCGTGAATGTGCGTGGTGAGAGTGCAAGGCCAAAGGGAAGTACTCGATATTGGTAGGCTTTGCCCCCGAAATCGAACCTCAGAAACTTCCTGTGTTGTGGAAGGATGGATATATGGAAGTATACGTCTTTGAGATCTATTGTTACAAACCAGTCCTCGGATCTGATTTGAGCTACAACCGGTTTGACAGTGAGCATTTTGAACTTCAGTAACAATACTGAGAGGTTTAGATGACATAAGTCTAAGATCGGATGCAACCCCCCATCCTTCTTTGGAACTATGGAATACCGGCTGTAAAACCCGGACTCCCTGTCTAGAGGAGGGACCACCTCGATGGCCGCCTTCCTTAATAGGGTATTCACTTCTTGTTCCATCACCAGAGCTTGCTGGGGTCCGACTACTGTCGGTGTAACCCCATTGAATGTTGGCGGTGGATGGCCCACGATAGCCTCTTTCTATTGTGTGCAGGACCCATTGAGATACATTTGGCAGTAGTTTCCACGCTGCTAACTAATGTACTAAGGGAATCAGTCTCTCGAGACTGACCTCTGGTGTAAGAGGCCCCCAAAGGGGCGGCGAGCGTCTCATCTCTGCTACACTCACGGGCGGAAATAACTGAGAGCAGTGCTCGCTGGAAGCCGCTGCACCCTGAAACTCTGGCAGGGTTGGCAGACCCACCTCCTGAGGGCACTGAGGTGAGACGGGCACCATGTAATGAGGTGGACACCGCTCTACCCCAGTAGGGGCCGCCCTCTGTAGTCTTGACCGAAATGCGTCATGACTTCTTGGCCGTGGACCTCCCAGCCTAACACTGTTTATTGTATACTGGTGCTTATGCAACTTTATGTTTGTGCAACTACAAGCTCGCCGACGCCCTCCGTGTCAATCTCTTCTGAGAAAGAAAGGCGGAGCGTCAAGCCCGATGCTCGGGGGGAAGAACCGAAGCTCGGGCTTCTGAACCCAGGAATCGGGCAGATCTGATGGGTAAGGTAGGAGATAAGGACGTGCCTGTCTCCATTCCCTCCATCAGATCGATCTGCGAACCCAACCAATGCCGGCGCCCGCTCCGCCTCGACGAAAGTGGGACCGGTATCGCGAGGAACGCTGGCGAAGGCTCCCTCCTTGAAGAGAGCCTCGATCCCAGGCAAACCACGCATAGATTGTGTGTATCCCCATCCGTGATGTAGCGTGGGCAGGGAGGAACGCACAATCTATAGCGCGATCTGGAATCGCCCTTCAAATGTCGTGTCTTTGCTTTGCTCTTTGGCATTATGTTGTTTATTGGGACAGACAACAATAAACAAGACTCACAAGACAGACTTTAGACATGCACGCACAGAGCGCTTGCTGAAAGACGCGAAGCTGAAGTCAGCTGCGTGGCAGGTGCCTTTATAGCTTCCTGGTCGCTACGTCACCCCGCCCGTGACGTCACACCCTTCCATTGAATAGATTGCACACAATATTCAGAGTTGATCTTGCCAAAGGCGTTTCCCCAAAGCGCTTGACGCAGCTCGAGTTCCTGAAGAGGAACTGTGGTTTGTTATTGTTGTTAGTTAAATGAGTCCAGGTAGGGATTCACATATCCGCACTCAGCAAACACCAAAATCCAGAATGGCATCTGACAAGTTGATACACTTCTTCTCACTGCACAAAGGAACGGTATAGGTCCTTGCACATTGAGTTCTCAGAAATTATTGGCCTTCTTTTTAATACATGGCTGGAGTATCACTAGCAAAGCATAAAATGAGCCACTGACATCCTCAAGAAAACTTTGATTCACCCGGAATAATCCTGCAGCTCCTTGATAATGGAACTCTCTGGGGGGAAGTTGTGGCCTAATGGTTAGAGATTCAGACTCATAATCCAAAGGTTGCAGGTTCGAGTCTCGGGCCGGCAGGAATTGTAGGTGGGGGGTAAATGTACAGCTCACTCTCCACCCTCAATTCTATGACTAAGTTGCCCTTGAGCAAGGCACCAAACCCCCAACTGCTCCCCGTGTACCACAGCATACAAAGCTGTCCACTGCTCCAGGTGTGTGTTCACGGTTTGTGTGTGTGTTCACTGCTGTGTGTGTGCACTTTGGATGGGTTAAATGCAGAGCATTAATTCTATGTATAAGGATGGGTCAACATACTTGGCTGTATGTCACATCACTTTCACTTTTTCACTTTCCTTGGATTGGATCAAAGATCCAATATTTCCTCTTACTTTTTCTCTTTTTAAGAAGAGAGGACAACAAAATCATCCTCTGTTCAAAAAGAAACCTTCTTCCACTCCATTTTGTATTGTTTTGCTATTTTTTCCGCAACAGATTAATTGATACACGTTGGACTCCGTGTGCAAGGTTTCTGTGCATGACAAATTTTTAGGATGACAAATCCGAAAAAAACGCATACGAAAATTTCAGACTCAGTTTGCAAGGACCTTAGGTTAAACTTCAAAACAAATTGAAGTCCAATTCATAAACACATATTTTTTTCACAATAATAAAGATTATTGTGAACTGAATTAAATTATTTACTGTATTAAAAAAGATCTAACTCTAAAGAATTATTACAAATCGGACACCGTTACTGTTCTCAAGAATGTGCCTACAGAGAGCATTTTTAGTAAATAATTAGATTTCTCTGGCCTGTTTCTTCTTTTTTATGAATTTTTAAAAGCTTTTGTATGATTTGAGAAGTATTTGAATATAGTCCTCAAGTTATATTAACCATCATTTTGGAGTGCAACAGCTCAAGTCCTCATTTATTTTCATTATGCTTTAATATAATGAGTGGCCAGGATAGTCTTAATTTGTGTGTGTGTGTGTGTGTGTGTGTGTTTCACTAAAGAAGTAAAGTCATATGGGACTGGAACGACATGAATGTGAACAGATAATGACAGAATATTCATTTTGTGGTGAACTATCCCTTTAATTTGATTTATATAATGCTGGGTTCCTGAAAACTGTCTCTATGAATCTTTAATTGGAAGAAGGAGTCGGCATCTTTCACTTTTGTCCTCTGTAATGTGTGATAAGGTTTATTCAATGTGGCATGCCTTAATGAGGATTTGAAGCTTATTAAATTCAGTTTATACTGCGTTTATTTGAAGTTTTTCCCTGTAGATTTGTCACATTGACACTTCATGGACGTATTGCAAGCTGGTCATTAGCTGGTACAAGATGGTCTAGATTAGGCTTGTGTAGCCAGATGTTTGAATGTAAGCATAAGCTCATGTCCACGTTGCAGCTAAACAAAGAACCTGCCTGTTTAGACAGAAGGAGACCATGTGACTGAAATGTAAATTGACCGACCACAATAAAAGGCTAACATGAAAAAGCTGATCATATATTGATAAGTCTGTTACATACATATTTACATAATACTTCTTTAATGGCATTTCTTTACCAAGTAATATTGAGGTCAGAACTGATCCAGTTATCTGAACGTTTAATAGACCTAAAGTGTAAATTGTCAAACTACTTTTAAGCTTTCGTTTTTCATTCAGTGTTATTCCTGAAACCATCTTGACCACCTAAATCTGTTATTCAGCAGGGCAGTCTAAATACAAGAATCGTTATCTACATAAAGAATCAAAACTTTGAATTTAAGTATATCAGCTGTGCCATTTCTGAACAAATTCATGGCTTGATGATTCTAGAAACAGCAGATGTCAGACCGAAAGAATGCCATCTTTCTCTGCCAGTCACTTACTCGCTCGCTCTACAAGGCGCCCACACACACTTCCAAAGGCAAGTATTTAGGATGGCAAGGGAGTGAGCATTCTCAGACAGTGTTTGTGCACCACATTTTTCTCTCAGACAGTGATGTCACCCTTTTGGGGAGTAGATAAGAAGAAGGTCTGATTAGTGAGTGTATGTGTGCATCTAATCTAGAACATTCCCACCCTGAGCTAATCGCAACTCCTTTCCGAAAGTTTAAAAAATGTGAACTAACGTAGTTTTGTGGTAATCTCGTAATGTACCAAGCAAATTGATCAACAAGTGAATATGCGAACATGTTGTTTGACTGCAGTAAAATGGCAGCCACATTTGCGCATGGTAGATTTGCTTTGTCATTAGCAGTTTTTTTGTTTCATAATTTGTGCATCTTCACACAAGAACTGGCACACCTGTCAGTCCCCATTTACACAGCCCCACTGCTACAAGCCCCATCATTACGTTAATGTTTACCCAGAGGGGGGTTGTCATGGAGAAGGGCACGATTGGCGGTTTGCACAAGTTGTTTAACCTAGGGATTGAAGGGCGATGTATTAAAGTTTATGAGTGCTGATTTTGATCCTCTTCTCGGCGACAAGAAAAAGTGTTTTGTGATTGTGATTGTGTCAACATCTAAGCGGTTAGCATTAGGATAAGTTCTGTACACAGTAGCACATTGTTCTGTCTCAAATGACGTATGAAAGAACAATGCACACTCTTTCAGAGGACAAGTGAGGATTAGGACACATGTCACTTTGAAGTGTGACACTTCAGAGTGACATGCTTAAACAGCTGTTCATTCTTTCAGGAGATTCAAAGTCTTGAAAACTTCATTTTTACAAGTCATCCAGTAAATGACATAACAATTCACAAGTTTAACCGCTAGCGTAAACATAACTCTGTGGCCCGGCGTGAAGCAAAGGCATCTTTTTTTTTTTTTTTTTTGCAGAGAGTCATCAGAAGAGGAAAGTAATTTAAAGGTAGGGCTCGAATATGAGTCACCAAGGGGCCATTCACTTAACATGTGCACTGTGAATCCTACAATGATTGACGGGCCCCGCAGGCACTATGCTCTCCCTTTTATACTCTACTCTTATTTATGTCTGCTCCAACACAGCGACCGCTATCTTTCACTGATAAAAAATAGGAAAACATGCACACAAAGGCGCCGTCTTTTTTTGTTTTGTTTCTCGACAACTTAGCCTTGATTTGCAGGTGTTGTGTGGTTGTAGTGATTTACATGTCCATAGCAGTGGCGGTTCTTGGCAGCACAAGGCACAACTGTGGAGCGGTGCGTTATCACATTATTTAGTCTGCCTCTTAGCAGCTGCAGCCAAAACAAGCTAGCCTGCAGCATGAGGGAGGGCTGAAAAACACCGGGAAGGCAGCTCCTGTTGGGCTGTAGGACAAGAAGAGAAAAGAAATGCTGGACTGAGTCCTTCTAGAGAAGCATTCTTCTACCTAACACAGAAAAAAAGAGGCATCTCAAGCATCTGAGAGGATGATAACTGCAATCTCCTCAGCCTTCAGAAATCCATTTCTTCTTCATGGTTTCAGATTGTTTTCTTCCCTTTCCTTAGGGTGAAACTAACCTTACATCTGAATGTGTCTACTTCCCTGCTCTATAGAAGGTGAAAAACAGTATTCATAAAAGTACTTAAATCTAAAGGTTCTTTATTGGCATATATGGTTCTATGTAAAAACGTATTGTCCATGAAACCTTTCCATTCCACTAAAGGTTCTTTATGAAAAAAGATTCTGTAAAACCTTCTTCACACTAAGAACAAAAGTATATTTTAAGAACCTTTTTTCTACTTTAAAGTAGTTCAGTTACAGTTAAGCTATACCTTAGAAAAAGTATCTATGTTGCAAGCTAATGTTATGTTTTGTTGACTAATTCGTATGAATTAATACAATCTCATTTGTATGTTTTTGTGCGTTTTATGATCTGCTTATGCTAGAGTGATGGTTAGGCTTAGATTTGAGGTTGGGGTGTACCTTCATCAACTTCTTAAAATCATATCCTATTTGGTTGGACTTTCTACTAGAGATCATTTGATATTGCCCCAGCTTCCTCGGTTGCAAGGCTTTGTGTGCAAAATAATGTGACTTAACTTACATTGCTACTTGTTTGGAAAAAATAGCATATTACTAAAGTTGCAACATTTTGAAAACAGCTGTATTTGCTGTGGGTTTTGTATTTATTTATTTATTTTACAATCCATAGCTTTTTTTACGCCATCAGCATATTAGCATGCTAACATTTATACATCAAGCAGTTTGGCCCACCCTGATGAGCAGCACTGTGAACAAGGTCTCATTTCACATGCAAAGAGCAGGTTAGCCAATCATAAAAAGGGTCATTTGCATAAACATCCTTTACCCAAAGACCTCCACAGATGTCCTACCAATAGATGTAATTTCAAAAGATATAAACAACCCCAGCACGCAAAATAGATCACAGGCTAGTTGTCTGGCCAAAAAGCTTGGGCTGTCCCCTTTGACTCGTTTTGTTGTTTACAGAGCCACTGGCAGTCACAGAGACAAGCATGAATGCTCAAGATGCCTATTTCATTGGTATCAATCAGGTAGTAGGGCAGTAATTTATGTGTAGAATTCCAAAACATAACACTTTTAATTCTAAAGGACTGAAATCAAGAGGAAAATGGTCATATAAAACTAAGTTACAACTGTTTTTGGTACATGAAAGCTAAATTAACGATATAAGTGGACTTCAGGGGGAAATATAATATGCTACTAAAGTATACAATATGGCTCCTTTAAAAACCCAAACGACAGTCACGTTTGTGGTTCCTGGATCGACACTGAAAGACTCCCACGCGATTCTTTTGTTATGTTACATTTAGTGCACACCAGTCCGTGTTTAACCATGACCTCAAGCAGGAGAAATCTGAACAAGTGCAAGTTTGCGACTGGAGATAGGTGATTATGTAAATCCTCCACGTTAAGGTTAGCAGCTTTTGAACGGTAATAGATGTTGTTATTTTAGGTCGCACCTCAGTGCTTAGTTCAGGAACTTTGAGACTGAGATGTGGAGGTGTTTTAATCTCCAGATGGAGAATTTCATTACTGCCTCTTCACAATCCTGTCAAACTCTTAGAGTTAAATATAAATGGGGTCTTTTTCCTCCTGCTTCAGATGGCCTTTGTGTAATAAGAAACACTTTGTGAGTATGTGTGTGTGTGTTGTGGTCCCGATGCTATTTCTCTATTTTCAGAAAGCCATATGAGAACACAGGTAGTAGCCATTCTTAATTTGTATTCGTACAGATGTGTGAAGGGTTGGGCATTCATACAGATTACATAGTTGGCTTCTGTCACTTTCCTCAGCTCGAACAGACCCTGCTAGTGCCGTCATACACTCTAATAATTCAGGTGGGGCCAGTTAACAGCTGCTGGCCTCAAAGCCTCAGAGGGGAGGGGACCTGTTGGATCCTGAGGCAGAGAAAACTAGGCTTTGGCGTCTCAGGGTGGTGTTTCCATGGTTACCATTCTCTTCCACTAATTTACACTGAGGTGTGGTGTTTCATACAAGAGGAAGAATCTCCTCCACTCCAAATTTTTGTTTTAATGATGCTTATATATGATGCTGTACATTATAGCATCATATATTATGCTCTGCACTGATTGGAGGAACATCTAAAGAAATCTTGACACATCAATGACAATGTACAGATTTTTTTATTATTTGGTTTTTTTTCTCTGTATATTTTTGCACATTGGTTGTGCCACATGACTTTGCGTGTTGCACCACATGCAACCAAAGACAAACGCTGCTTCACTGCTTGTAATTATGCAAAACTACTTATGGTATTATTTTGATTTTCAATTTAAAATGTGCTAAGAAAAAAATCTTCAGAACAGAACGGAAGAAAAGAAACTGTCAAATCAAGTTTTATTTTTTTACCTTTTCATAGTTCTTCTTGTCTGAATGTGTCGCAGGGAGACAAAAAGAGAGAAATGTTCCCACTTTTGACACAAAAGGCCAAACAGTGTGACTTTTACTAGAGAAGACTACACTGATGTAAAGTAGATTTTAAAGGTGATTTTAATTTTTTTTTGTCATATTTAATTAAATCTGTTCCAGTCAGAAATTGCTAGAGTGGTATTGAACTGCTGTTTTTGGACTGAGTGGGTTTACAACACTGGATCTGAGCGCCTTGGTGACTTTGTTCTCAGTATCATTCATCTTTGTGCTTCTAAAGGTGTCAATAAAGACTTGCGAGGAACTGACACAGATACTAGAGTCTCCAAATGGTATTTAACTAACTGGCATTTTTGTGTTAGTTATACATTTTTCTTGTGCTAATACAACTCCTGCACCCTTCACCTTTTTAGAACACAACAGTATAGCTGTTTGGCAATGAAGAACGTGGAAATGAGCCCCACCCCATGCTAGGACAGCTCTGGCCATCTCCAGATTTTTTTCAAAAAGTTTACTCCGCAGTTTCTTTCCTGACAGAGTCATTACAGGATTACAGCTCTGGGAGGAAATTCCATATATTAAACAGAATTCATTCAAGTGTGTTCTCCCTACATGACGCCCAATCCCTAATGGCAGAGGATTCGGGAATAAGTCCAAGTCAAACCAGCTCTCCATGAGCCTCGGCCAGCTGTTTACGCACTAGCATTTATTGCTTGCCCTTCAAAAACAGAAATGCGACAGGAAAGCCAGATTCCCCCTTTTACAATTTCTCTGCAGGATTTTTTTCTTTTTCTGTAAGGTCATAACAGCTAGCAAAAACAAGTGGGTGCAAGTATGCTATCTGCTCTCCTACAAATCTTTCGTTGCATCCAGACGGCTTAGGTCAGGCTTTATCTTGAAAACTTACGAGATGCAGCAGGAGCTTAAAGCAGCCGTTTTACATAAACACTAACATTCAGTGAGACAAAACAAAGAAACAGGTTGTTCCTTGCTGTTACCATGTCCCCTCTAAAAGACTCGATGCTGAGTCTAACTGTGATGTGGCCACTTGTGTCATTTTTAAAGAATGAGATCCATTTGGGCGAGGCCCCTGCATTGAACAACTGGGTAGGTCAAGATGCTGACATAACTATCACTCATGCTTCCTCTAATTATTCACCTCTGCCACAACTGGTTGTAGTTGTGGCGGCACCATCGTGCCTGTGGGATGAGGCTCATTAGTCATTAAAATAATTGAAAAATGTTAATTGCATTTAAAACAAAAAAAGCGTAAGATGTTGCGTTCCAGGTTGTCTCTTCAAATGGAACTTCTTCCCGCAAAATGCAGCAAACAGTATGTAAGAAGTGTGTTCATATATCCTTGCAATCAGAACACAAAACATATATGAACAGTTGTTTCACTCTTTCCACCTCAGCACTATTTATTTCTATAATTAGGTCCAGAGGGGTGTTTTAGAGCTTGAGTCAATTCTCAAGCGTGAGCCCCTTAATTGCAGAGATCAAGCCAATCCTGTTTACTCTTATTCCTTGCATAGACTGTAGAAATGTGAACTTAAGTATTTTGATTTTTGAATGATATTGTTTGTAAGTCTTAACTAATTGAGTAGGGAATATGTAGGATAGGGGAAATTGGATAGTGAATGGGCAGGATAGAGTGGATAATTGAGTTAGAATTGGGAAAAATAACATTAGTAGGATATGGGTTAAGGGAAAGCGAGTTTGTAGGAAATGAGTAGAACAGGTTAGTGTAGAGAACTGGCTGGGGAATTGATAGTATAGTTTGGAGGAAACTACTTAGGAACTGTAGCTGGCAGATTTACAAGCTACTTAAAGTCTAAAGTAGTTAAAAGGGATGGTTAGATTTAGTTAAATATTTTTTTTTTGACATAATTCTGTTTTTGGTTGAGCTATTCATTTAAACCGCTGTGCTATCCTTAAAAAAGTACAACTAACTATACTAAAGCTATCTAGGAGGGGAATATGTTTTTAAAATATAAAATTTGCATTATTTTTTGGCACAGAATATGTGCAGAATAATTACTAAAAGAATACGTTTTTGGGCTAATTAACTGTTTTATCAAATTCACCATACACAAGAACTTAAAACTATACTTGTTCATTTTTTATTTGGTTCACCATTTGCAAGTACTCAGAAAAGTTTTTCACATTTGGATATTCCATGAACTTATTCACATAAAAATCTTGAACTTCCAAACATATATTTTGGAAGTTCAGATATTTTTTGTGATATTTAACTTGTGTTCAAATACTTATTTGATTATTAGTTTTATTTAGTTGCTTTCCAACACATGTGGGAATATTGATGTATTGCTGTTGCTGGTGTAATAAGTAATTACTCTTCATCATCTTGTATTTCACACTAAAAACTAATGACCTCTTGATGACCTTCTGTTCCTTAGCTAATTGCCCACATAGCACACATCTAATGCCTTCTGTTCCTGAAAATTGTGTGATAAACAATTAAACCTGTTATATTTCAGCTCTGAATCCTTCTGCTCATCCTTCTGGCATACTGTAACATTACAATCATACAACACGGGCTACACTTTAGCACAAGACACTTGACATATTACACTCATAGAGAGCAGTCCTTTAATAGACATCTCAACTCCACCTGTACAACTCCTTTTAGCATCTGAATCCTGTCTAATGGTGGGGTTATTCAGTCACCCAGAGGCTGATGGAACAAAAAAAAAGATGATAAATCTGAGCAAATTCACACAGTCATCTGTGAAACCTGTCTATTATGACAACCTCACAGTTGCCACACCAGATTATTGGGTAATTCACTGAGCCTGTACTAATTGACAAAATGATTCACTGGAATTAAAAACGCTGTGCACCGCATTTGGCTGATCTTTGAACAAGTGTGCAGAGATCAATTCCCACTTGGCTCTGGGTGCTTTTTGTTGGCTCCAGGTTTCTAATAATTCCTCTTTTAATGGATTGCTTTGATATTCTGCCAATGTTCCGTTTGATAGGATTTTATGGAATGTTCCAAGGCCTCTTGTTTGTCACAGGCAGAGTTCCTTCAGATGACTTGGGTACATCGAATATGTTGTGATCAGAGGTTTTCAAGGACGTGTTTGGCGTCATTCAACATAAGCAAATGAGGAAGTGACACAGATTTCCGGAATCAAACATGTCTTGGTGTTGAAAACAAAGAATTATTGTCACTGGTTAAAAAATAAGAAAGAATACAATTTAAATGTAATTTTTTATAAAACTAAGCAATAGTTGTCCATTTTTGTTTGGCTACCTTATATAAAGAAAAAACTAATGATTTAACCCCTAATTTATCATCAGAAGAAATACCTAGAAAAATTTGAATCTTAATTTTTCTTCATAATTTACCTTGTTTGAAGGACAATATGAAGAACAGTCCATTTTTTATTCTTTTTTTTATATGTGTGTGTGTGTGTGGCGGGGGGGAGTATGTATTAACCGTAAATTATGGAAAAAGACAATCTATATGATATTATTCATGTATAAATCAAACTCATGAGTCGTTTGGCAAAAGTATGTCATTTACAATTCTTTTTATATTTTATTTTAAGATGCAATGTAATCATCATCGTAGCTCAACACAACAAAATATCACTGTATGAAACTAAAGTGTGTTGTTTTGGTATTTATTGCAGATTTGCAATGAGGGCTGTGTGTGTTTTTCAGTTCTATTTGTGTACAAAAGCTGTAATTGTTAATTTACCGCGAAAAAAAAAAAAACTGACAGAGATGACAATTTTTTTTGCAGTTCAGTGTTTTTTTTGGAGGTATTAATTCTTTGTTTGGAATTCTCTTTCACAGCCACCATAATTGTTCTTTTATTTTAACTTTTTTTATCTAAATATAACTGCATTAACATAAGTCCTCAGAGTTTGAATACATATAAAGAGACCTTCATTAAGCTTCATTTTGGAACAAAAACAGGTTATTCTTATGTACACAAGTGTGGGCATCGTAATGCATGAGCTGAAAGGGGAATTTGGAACCTGAGGGTTGTCAAACTCGGCTGCTAAAAGCTCTCTCAGATACAAATGCACACCGTTTAGGTCCCTGCATACCCCATAACTAACTACTCTTCCTGGCCCTATCATCAAGACCCTGTTTGTTTTGTCGTGCTGTCAGTCATACACGAGACAGCCTCTAATGCACTGCATCTGGATTACTGTGTTTTTCAGAGACAAAGCTTGCCTGCACTTTCAACGGAGTGGAGTACCATGACGGTGACATGTTCAGGATGGACGCCTGCCGCTTCTGCCGCTGTCAGGGCGGGGTGTCCGTGTGCTTTACTGCCCAGTGTGGCGTCCTCCACTGCGAACGCTACTACGTCCCTGACGGAGAGTGCTGTCCTGTCTGTGAAGGTTAGATGACCCTTGAAGTAGCAGTTCTTCATAAACTGTTTGTCAAGAGTGTAAGCAGGCACATGTGCACCTTTCTCCAAATGATATCAAGCTGTCTTTAGCATTAGCTTTGTGCCTTAGAGCCTGTTTTGCATTTGTTGTTGATGTTCTGCCTGTGAATTTTGTGAATTTTAATGAACAGTGTCATGACATTGTGCATTTTACATTACAAGATGGGGAAGATTCTGTAGATTGGACATAGATTTGCAGGATGAATTCTTTGTGTGCTTGCATCCAATTCAGCGAGCATCCAGGGCTAATTAGTTCAGGGAAACTGTTCATTGTTTTATTTTGTAGACAACCTTTTAATAGGCTGCCAGGGAGCATGTATATTCAATTGCTATGCTTCTCTTGTGGGTAGGTTTTGTTGTCCAATATATTAATGCTTGTAATTACCATGCTACATTTTCTGCTCATGTTATATTTATCAGATTGTGGTCATGTTGAAATTAGTTTGCGAATGATTTTGCTGTTATGTAGTTAATTAAAAAGAAACTCTCTCAGTCCCCTGTAGCTTTCCTCCTGAGAGTTTTACTGCCATGAATTAAACAAATGAAATTGGCCAACTAAAGTTAGATGGCTCACGGTAAATATAAGCCAGTATGACTCTGTATGTTGACTCATAGGCAGTCTTGACTTATGAAGGAGGTAAATCATTTTACTCACCAATATAAACCAGTGGTTCTCAACGTTTTTGGAGGCCTCATTGTCCACAACAGTATTGAAAGCCCCCATGTTATTTCTAGTTGTTCATAATGTTCAGGATAATAGTTTTAAAATATATTTTACACACAATTTTTACCTGATGAAAATGTTTAGACTTTGGCATCTACATGACTTTCCAGTTCTAGAAATCAAAATTTTACAATTAGACTTAAATATATCCATGTTTTCTGGGAATGTGGGAATCCTATTTTTTTTTTTTTAATGAAAATAGTTTTTGAGAAGATTGATTAAAATATGACATATGTTTAATGTTGTTTACACTTATTTTAATGTTGGTTTTGTCTTATCAAATTATTTGATACGTCCCAAATTTGCTGAGTTGGTCAAAATGTGTCCCACCTGGTCATTAGCTGGTCCTAATAAATTATTTCTTGACCTAAATTGGTCATTGGCTGGTAATTAGCTGGTGCAAACTTGTAGACCATCTTGAGCCAGCAACAAACCAGCCACCAGTTGTACAAATTTAAGGTGCTCAGAAACCATCTGTCATGTTCTTAAACGGCTTAAACCAATTTTCTGGTCCTCAAGGTTCACTTTCCTAAAGAGTTTAGCTAAAACCCTAATCAAACACACCTGAACAAGCTAATCATGGACTTCAGGATTGCTAGAATGTTACCAGCAAGTAAGTTTGATCAAGGTTGGAGCTAAACTCTGGAGGAAAGTTGAGAAGCACTGGCTTAAACTGACTTTTCCAGCAGGGTACATTTTGCAGGATGTCAGTACTGATGTGTTTCAGCTTATCTTTCTGTTCTCTTAACTTCTTCCATATAGACCCTATCTACCCAATGCTCAATTTAGCCGGCTGTTATGTGAATGGGCAGATCCTGGCACACGGAGACCATTGGCGTGAAGATGACTGTACCTTCTGCCAGTGTGTGAGTGGAGAGGCCCGCTGTGTGGCAGCGGCCTGCGGCCACAGCTGTCTCAATCCCGTCACTGTGCCCGGAGAGTGCTGCCCTGTGTGTGAGGGTAAGAATAGATGCACTTTATGGATGCGGGTTGGGATTGTATTGGGTTGAGCGTATCATTATTGAACATAAACACACTCTATGCAATATGCAAGCACATGAACACCAATGTTTATGGTTATTTGTAGTTCGCAATCATAACAGTTGTATTATGCATCGCAATTTCAGCATCACACAAACATCACATTTGCATTTAGTCATTTAGCAGACGCTTTTTTCCAAAGTGACTTACAAATGAAGACAATGGAAGCAATCAAAAACAACAAAAGAGCAATGATATGCAAGTGCTCAAGTACAGTCCAACCCTCTCCATCCACTTTCTATTGCAGGAAGCTGCCACCTTGTATTTTCTGACTTATAACAAAAAACAGAGCAATGCCTAAAAGCTGCTATGTGACAAGGTGTACATTAAATAAGTAAAAAAAAAAAAAAAAAAAAAAAAAACATGGCTACAGCCAGTATAAGCTATCTTCTTCCATAGTCAGTTTCACTTTCTGAATTAGCTACTGTCATGGCAAAGTTACACTTTAAATTGAGCAAAATGACATGTTTCATGTTATTTTTACAAAAGTAGATATGTTTACCTAGCTATTGTGATATGATATAACATGACATGATATGACATTTCATAGTGACTAAGGCTAGTTATCCATACACATGGCAGTAAACTTCATTTTTTAATTGCTAGATAACAAACTAGACATTCCACTCGGATGTGATCTTGTACTCAGACTTATCAGTTTCTATTGCAACACTATTAACAGCAAAATACAGTTCTGTTATTGACTCTTCACCGGGAGCTTGATTGACAGGCGATCCAACCAATCACAATTGAAACAAGATCTTCTGATGTTGGTTCATGTTTATTTCATGGTAAAACTAGTGAAGAGGAAGAAATGATCAGTTCACGAGGCCACAAAATGGTATTTATTGTTTGAATGTATGACAAAAATGACAAAGTTTGAAAGTTGAGACTTTGTTTCATACCTAAAATAACCTGCTCTGTCTTGTCTGTCAGCGTGTGGTCAGTTTCCTCTTTACTCCGCGATGTATTTTTTACTATGTGAGAAAATGATGTGTGGTGTGAGGGTGCGATGGCTTATTGGATGTAGCAACAGTTACTAAAGGGGGCGGGTCTTTTTAAAAGGGTCATTTGGAGTAACCAGTAGACAAACCACAATATAACATGTAAAAGTCGTTATGCAAATGCTTTATTAATAAATTAGCTTTTTAGCAGAACGTTAGACATTATTTACCCAAAACTCTCAGAAACTGTTACTTTACAAGTGGTGATTATGAGCTCTACAAGGGCATAAATGCTTTTTACAAGATGGAAACTTAACATTGCTGTAATATCAACATGGCATGAATGCAGTTGCTAGGTTGTTCTGGGTGTTTGCTAGAGTGTTGTACCGTAGGTGGTCAGTAGATTGTAAATTGTTGCTTACTGGCTTAAATCAAGTGGTCTCTATGATATTTGGGCCATTAGAAATGGTTTTGAGTCTTTTAAATGTGATTTTTTTTTTTTGTTACACCCAATTACACAACCAGGCGACAGACCCTTAACGCTAAATATGAGCATGATTCAGTGTTGTAGTCAAAACCAGCTCATTCAAGTCCAAGTCTAGGCTGAGACTAGAGTGGGTTGAGTCCGATATAAGATTGAGTCCAAATGATTCTGAGTTCAAATGGCATATTTTATGTAAATTGATATCTTGTGGCTGATGCATAATCAGCTAATCAGACTTCAGGCTGACTAGAAACGTCAAGGCAAGAGTGTTGGAGCTGGTTGGAGCTCAACTCTGCAGGACGTTGGCCCTCCAGGAGCATACATGCACACCTCTACCGCAGGGTCTCCCATCATCATTTTCGGTTTCAGAAGTGTGCTCATGTGTGCCCCCTTTTTATGCACTATGCTCCCTTGGTGTGCACTTCGCCAGATCTGAGGACAGTTCCATAGCAGACTTCTCCCTGATAGTAAAAGCAGCATTATATCACAAAAGTGTGAAATCATAAGATGGCCACAAGTGGCTTAGGATGCCATTTGGGACAGGGCCTAAATATGCATTTATTTGTCTACAATGATGAGGACATCACCGTGACTTCTTTAATGAAACTAATCACCCTCAGACTAATATAAACTGGAATGCTCAAGACTAGTATCTATGTTTGTGAGTAAATGCGAGTTTCCATTCCATTCACATACTCTATGTGTGAATAATCTGCTAGACTGAGAGCAATGCAGGCAGCTGCTTACCTGGATTCCCCAGCAACCCACTTCTAGCACAACCCAAACATCTCCATGGCCTCAAATCTCAGGTCTATCGTGTCATGTTCTTTACTGTCATGCAACACTGCACCAAAACCCTTCCTGTGGATTTCCCTCCATTAGACCTTGCTCCCTACTCTCACCGGCAGGGGAATATCATATCCCGCCTGCCAGTGTATTTTTCATACTGCTCACAGATCTGTAGCAGTTGCCCCTGGGACTTGCACTCCCACTGCAGCTGGCTGGGTTTCCCCCTCCATGTTTGTTATGAGTGGGAGCTTCACATCATTTTGTATCTCATCATAAGTTTGATTAAGCACCGCGAGGTATGGACGTGCACCTTGGTATGCAGGAGCATGGACTACATTCTTGTAGAGAGGGTTTCTAAAGGTTATTTCACACGAGCGAGTGATAGATGAGTGGCAGGTATGTCGGGTAATGAATTTCTCCCAGGACTGGCTGTGTGTAGACCAATGACATCATCCTTTAAAAAAGAGCTGAAGAATATAGATTTTCTCACATCGCTGCTTGCCGTCCAGATTTTTAAATCACAAAAGCAACATGATGGTTTTTTTTTTCACTCTTCCTGTTACTTGTAGTCTCAGGATCGCCGAGAATGGAAAGCTTGTTCAGAGCAATTAACAATCTTATCAGGCCATCCTAAATGCCAGACTGACAATATGTGTGGAGGAGGATATAAAAAATCATACTAAACAACAACGCTTTTTTGTGGCTTTGGGGGTGGGGGTTGAGGCTCCACCAACTGTCGTGTTGGTTATGATCAATGCTGTTCAGTGGAATTGAGTCACACCGGGGGTAATAGGATTCCTGTCTGTCTCATCTAACCTCTGCACCTTCACCCTCCATCCAATTAAAGATCCAAGCAAATGAAGCATCCTTCTCTTGCTCCGACTCAGTATATTGAGAGAAAACAATGCCTGAAGTGCTTTGTCTCATAATGGTGCTTGATAATAGTGAAGGCAAGCATTACGATTACTATGGCTCTCATTCAGGGTTAGGGATGTCAACAAATGTGCTACGGACATGAGTGATGCCTCAAATTGTGTAGCTTCTTGAGAAGCAATTTCTTAGCAGTAACACTGAATGTGATTTTCAGCTTGACTGCTGGCAGCATTATCTACTATTGTAAGATGGTCATTTACAATATATACAGTGTAATGATATAAATAAAATTGTTTGTGCGGCAGGCTGAAATATGTCTCAAATAAGAAATATTTGTTACATATACAGGTACAGTATGTTACATTCTAAATGATGAAAGCTGACTCCACTGTGATGTGACCCTGTCTCTCTCTCTCTCTCTCTCTCTCTCACACACACACACACACACACGTTCGTGATGCTCTACACGGCGCATTTTCCCTGACATGGAAAAAATTTTAATCGCATTATATGACCCCTTTATGTTTAAAAAAAATCAAATGCATTTCAAATGTAGTGTGTTGTTGTTAGCTTTAGCATGTTCAACTTAGAACGGTTTGCATCCATACATTTTTAAATACAAAATTTTATGCAAATGTGATGACATGCAATTTATTTAATTAAAAAGTATTTCATTATCCAATAAATAGGCCTTAACACATTATTTAATAATAATAATAAAAAACAGTAACACTTTATAATAAGGTTAATTAGTTAACAATAATTAACTACTTTGGTTAACATGAACTAAGCATGAACAGTACTTCTACAGCTTTTAATAATCTTAGCTAATGTAATTTTTTTAACATTTACTAATGCATTTGTAAATTATAAGTTCATTAGTAAAAATCAAAAGTTGTACTTGTTAACATTAGTTAATGCACTGTGAATTAACATGAACTAAGAATGAACAACTGTATTTTCATTAACATTAACAAAGATTAATAAATACTGTAATAAATGTATTATTCATGTCAACTTTAACAAATGGAACCTTAGTGTAAAGTGTTAACAATATATATATATATATATATATATATATATATATATATATATATATATATATATATATATATATATATATATATATATATATATATATATATATATATAATATATTATTTATTTACTTATTTCAATCTAATATCACAACATAAGTTATTTTATAAAATGGTGACAGTATATATTAATAATAATAAGTATTAGTAAATAATAAGATTATGCACACATAGTGATGTAAAATTTTGATAGTACTGCCACCCTCTATAATAGTAATAATTATTATTTTTATAATAATAGTAATAATGATAGTTATTGTTGTTATTATTGTTGTTAGTAGTAGTATAATTTGTATTAGCACAACACTTTATTATTGTGACGTGAGTTTGTGTCAAACAAAAAAAGTTAATGCGGTGCACCTAAATCAAGATGCAAAGATGATTAGACTTGAGGTTGTTTAAGCTAGTTGAGGTAGTGAGGGAGAGAGGAAAAGAGAGAAGTGGATTGACAGAGAGGGACAGCAGCATGTCTGCAGACCTGCTCAGAGCAGCAAGCTCACATTCACCCCTTTTCAATTAATCTTTCATACGCCTTTCGGCCTGTGAAGCAATTAGAGGTGTAGATGGGTCTGCCTGACCGTGGAGAGCACTCACTTCAGTATGGAGGTGAAGTGAGGGGGTTCTGCACTATGGCTTTCCATACAAAGTTCTATATACACAATACCGCTGCTGCATCGCAAACCACATCTCAAATACAGTGCTCTCTCTTTATTTGAATTCTCTCTCTCTCTCTCGCTCTTTCTCCGGGCAGTGCAGAGGTAGATCAAAGGCACCATGTGTGCATGCTTATCATCACGGACTGCAGTGAAAGGTTAAAGCATAGATAGACTATGTAAATGTGAAATTATTCAAATGGTTTCTGAATCCTCCCACTGTGACAGCAAGGTGACTAACCGCTTAGTGTTTCATATGAATTAATTACTCCATATTTTGCCAGTTGGATGGTGCAGCTGAGTGGTTCAAAAGGATTGTTCAAGTGTCATTGAGACCGGTATGGTAATCTTACTTCCAAGGAGCATAATTTCTTAAAAGAAGTTTAGCAGATTGTCTAACATCATAAAAGCAGTCCATGGGCATATTTACACTTTCTACCACAGTGCACAAAAGAGTTATTTGAAGAGTAAAATAATTATTCAACAAAAGAGATATATATATATATATATATATATTAGGGGTGTCCCCGACTAAGGATTTTCATAGTTAAATCGGAATTTTCGAATCTTGCCTATAGTCGACTGATAGTCGAATCATATGTTTGGGGGCGGGGCGAAATACATTAACAAGAGTCAAGTCAGACATTCGACTAACATAATTACTGATGTTAACACAGAGAAAATGTGTAATGAACACCTTGCAGATATAAATGGGGTAAATAATGTTTTATAATTTGATTAACAGCTAACACTTAAAGTGTCGGTCACGGATTATGGAAAGTGAAACATAAATCTATAGGGGTGGTTGGATTTATTCACACACTTTAAAATATTAATTAATTAATTTGAAGCTTCTTTCTTTTCAGATTCTTACTGCTTTATCATAATAGGCTATATATTAACTTATTGGGAGAAAACCGGTAGTTCTATGTGAAATCACACATTTGAGCTCCCCCATATAGTCAAAATGGCATAATCAATAACACCCCGCTAATATTCGACTGTTAGATTGGTAGTCGAATCAGGCTCCTCGAATCAAAGCATCGATTCATCGACTATTCTTGGTCACCCCTAATAAATATATATATATATATATATATATATATATATATATATATATTAGGGGTGACCCCGAATAGTCATAATATATATATTTCGCAGTATAACTCTTTTACTGAGTTTTTGATCAAACAAAAGCAACCATAATGATGTGTATGAGGCAAATTTCACAAAGCTTTTCTTAATTAATTCTACTGGCACTGGCTTTGAAAATTTTATGGTCTAGGCCAGTTAGTACAGTTAGTAAGTACATATTTTTATATTATTTGAATATTATCAGGCCAGAAGTAACTGTTGTGTAACATATTGTATATATTCAGTATAGCCGCAGCACAGGTGCTGGTTTGTTTGTCCTCTTCTGTGAACAGATGTGCCCACTCCAGTGGTGTCTTTTGGCAGTGAAACCATCCCACCGCTACTGGTGTGTGTCCATGTCCCGCCTCAGTCCTGCAACTGTCCTCTGGGCCCTGTTGGACAGAGCCATGACTCTGTCCCCCGGTCCCAGGACAGCTTAATTTAGCTTATTTGCCAGCTGCCCTGCACTCTGTGCATTTCATTTCCTAATTATTATTTGTTAGAACCTCATTTCCTCAAGGTGACATCCTCTGCCTGTCAGAGGCAAGTTATTGTACCGGACACAGCATGTGTAATTAAGCAAATGAAAGCTGTCAGGTTGGGTTGAACCCCCAAAGATCGCACATCACGTTTGGAGCAAACCCCACAGCCATTAGCGTTTTGCACCAAAATTATTCCACATTTAAATATGTGCCTTAATTTTCAGATACAATGCACTTGTTTATTTCTAAAAGTCTCTGAATATGAGCCTGCTCTGTCGTTGTGTGGCCACATAGGAAGAAACAAAATAAGACACCAATGCCAACATGGCTTCAAATGTTACAGCAGTGTTAATAAAACAGCGCTCTTTAATGAATACAGAAAAAAGGATTCGCCTCAGGTTTTGATTTAATTATTGCTGAGAGCTTGTTTTTAATTTAATAACAATATGTCTTTACGTTTGAGAAAAGTTGAGGAGAGAGATGTAGCAAACATCTCACAATTTGCCGCCATTTTGATAAGGTTTAATACAAAATATAGGCTTATGGGAAGCATAGACTACAAATCAAAATCCTTATATCTGGTCCAAACTACATTTATTTGAAATTGTGTAATCATTTATATTTTTTTGTACTTTACTGTTTTATATTTTGGAGTCGAATAAAACTTTTTAGTTTTTTAAAGAAATCTTTCATGTTCACCAGGGCTTCATTTATTTAAACAAACAAAACAAAAAAACACATTAAAAACAGTAATATTGTGACATATTATTACAATTTAAAATACCTATTTTATATTTTAATATATTTAAAACAGATTTAAGTTTCACAATTCAAACCTGTAGCTTTATATTTATATAACTTCATGTAATAAGTATTAAAAGGATAGTTTTCTTAATCATTTTCTTTCTTTCCTTGAAACACAAAAATGGAAGCTTCTTGTTTACACTTACATTTTCCATACAAAAAAATGACACTGTCGAGCTCTACAACCAAATGTACTTCTTAAATGCAGGCCATGACAACTGTATATTCATTCAGTCCGAGTAGTGTGTACTAAACTGAACTGAACAACTAGTTATTAATGCAGTGATGGCACTCTCTTTTGGCCACTGACAGCTCATGTCTCTCTCTTCCCCATGTGTGGTGCAAGCGAATCAAAAGAGGTACGTGTCTTGACTCGTTTGCAAATTCTGACACAAGTCTGTCTCTCTCCACTGCAGTGTCTCCCACCAACCGTGCGGTCTGGGGTCAGCCCACCAGAGACAGCATGCTGTTCAAAAGAGCAGCTTAATGAGCATAAACAAAACACAATGCGTCTGCTCACTAATAATTGCGTACAAGCCGCGCACGCACATTCATCCGTTTTCAACCTTGTTGTCATGTTAATAATTCCCGATTATTCTTCATGAGGAAGCATGCACCCACAGTGCTAATAAGCATAATACACAGCAAACCATCTTCATATAGTTCACTTTGAGAACACACACACTGAAAAATCTTTGTGTAAAGGACATGACAGTAAATTTAAATTTTTGTGTGAATTGTCATTTTAAAGGGTTAGTTCACCCAAAAATCTAAATTATGTCATTAATAACTCACCCTCATGTCGTTCCAAACCCGTGAGACCTCTGTTCATCTTCAGAACACAGTTTAAGATATTTTACATTTAGTCCGAGAGCTCTCAGTCCCTCCATTGAAGCTGTGTGTACGGTATACTGTCCATGTCCATAAAGGTAATAAAAACATCATCAAAGTAGTCTATGTGACATCAGAGGGTCAGTTAGAATTTGTTGAAGCATCAAAAATACATTTTGGTCCAAAAATAGCAAAAACTATGACTTTATTCAGCATTGTCTTCTCTTCCGTGTCTGTTGTGAGAGAGAGTTCAAAACAAAGCAGTCTGGTTATCCGGTTTGCGAACGAATCATTCAGTTCACCAAATCGAACTGAATCGTTTTAAACGGTTCGCGTCTCCAATACGCATTAATCCACAAATGACTTAAGCTGTTAACTTTTTTAATGTGGCTGACACTCCCTCTGAGTTCAAACAAACCAGTATCCTGGAGTAATTCATGTACTCAAACAGTGCACTGACTGAACTGCTGTGAAGAGAGAACTGAAGATGAACGCCGAGCCGAGCCAGATACGAAGAATCGAAAAATTCTAACTGACCCTCTGATGTCACATGGACTACTTTGATGATGTTTTTATCACCTTTCTGGACATGGACAGTATACCGTACACACAGTTTAAACGGAGGTCTCAGGCGTTTGGAACGACATGAGGGTGAGTCATTAATGACATAATTTAGATTTTTGGGTGAACTAACCCTTTAAAGGGACAATTGGTCATTGGGACATTGTTGGTCGAGATAAATTGAAAGCATACTCGTGTTTACTTATGTACTTCATAACGAAATTGATTCCCTGCTGCAGAACAGTACTGCATTCAAAGCTAAATGTGGAGAAAAAGAAAAAACTGAGAAGCAAGAGGGAAGCTTATTGGATGAGCTGTTTGACAGGCACAAACCAATCAATTCAATTGGTAATTTCAGCATGTACTACAAGCATTCAGGTTTTGCAGGGGTGGTGAAATATAGATTTCACTGCTATGATGGTTAATTTTTGGACTGCTGCCATTAACTGTATTTGTAGTCATGAAGACATTCATCCATTTCAGACCTTGACACTTTATCTATCCACCTCTCTATCTTTCTGTCTGTCCATCTGACTATCCATTTCAGACCTTGACACTTTATCTATCCACCTCTCTATCTTTCTGTCTGTCCATCTGACTGTTTCTTATCTTCATCAGAGCGTGGTACAGCATTCGATCGGATCAAATAGAAACTTGTCAGAGGTGTTAAAACCTAAATGAAAAAATGGTTTGCGTGTCATCAATACATGGTGAGATTCAATATTAAGCGGCTCTATAATCTGATAATCGATTCAGCCAAATCAGTTATAACCAATGCAAACAGAGAAATAAGATTTGTTGTTTTTTTCGTTTATTGAAGGGATAGTTCACCCAAAATTCAATTTGATTCAGTGTTTTGGCTAACAAAAATACTTTAAAATTATTATAAAAAAAAAAAATAGATTAAATAGAAAATAGAAAAATTGAATAATAATAATAAAATTCTGGGCAACTAACTGAAATAAAAAAGTTGCAAAGGTAAATAAACTAAGGAAGCATAAATAAAAATGTAAAACCACATAACAAACTTAAAACAAAAGCTCATTTAAAATATAACCAATATTAATAGCGTATAAATAATACTAATATAACACAAGTTATATTATATTGAAAAGAATGGCCAGGGTATTCTTCAAAAATGTCTGATTTTGCCTTCCACAAAACAACATGAGGATGAGTAATTGATGGCAGGATTTTTGTTTTTGTGTGAACAGAAACTTAAAGTCTGTGTAAAATTGTTTGCCTCCTATGACTCATAAGTGTAGTCCCGTTTGAGCCCCAAAGATCCCATATTCTTTCTCTGTCTGTTTAACTATCTGACTTAGTCAGGAATGACTCACATCCTCTGGGGGAATTGTTTTGTTTTTTTAGAGCCCACCTACATCACGATGGCGCCCCCTGCCTGCGGCTCACTGGACAACTGCACACTGGTGGAAAAGAGCTGCCTGTACGGCTTTCGGCAGGACTCCAACGGCTGCAGGACGTGCAGCTGCAAGACACGTAAGTGAGCTGTGACGTCGCTAGAGAAGTGCTTCATCTTCCTCACCCCACACAGACGCTGTCAGGTGGTTTTAATGTCTCCAGACACTGACTGGCTTTAGCAGAGAAGTTTATGAGGATAAACACTGAAGGGCAGATGGATTAGGGGATTGTTTTATACTAAGATAGGCTGAGTGAATTTAAGGCTGACAAATGTCACAGGAAAAGGATAATAATGCTGATTTTAATGATTAAGGATTGGACCATAAGCGTAGTCGTGGATCATAAACTTACTATTTTTAGATATACACTACTTGCCAAATGTTCAGACACACTTTTGATTTGAAAGTATACATCTAAATGTAAATATATACTTACATTTGTTTTTAAGCAAACATAAATTTTGTCTGTGTAAGAATTTCTTCACAAAACACATTTTTTGTATTATTTGCACAGTAAATATAATGCATAAGAAATATTATATAAATTTACAAATATAGTATAATGTTATAATACACAAATATTACACATGTAATATACTGTATAATAAATCTTTAAAACAAATAGGGCACAATACAGGTATTTTACTTATTTTATTTTATTTTTTGCACTTCATTGCTTTGTAATTTAGTGTTTACATTGTTTTTTGTTTGTTTGTTTGTTTTTTATAAAAAATATTATAATATACCAAGTATTTATTGGTATATTATATTGGTATGTAAGATAATATAATTGGCTGCTTCTCAAACTTAAGTAAAATAAAATAAAAATAAATTAATATTAAAACTTTCAATTAAAAACATAACCTAAAACTGAATTTAATTCAATTTAATATGAAAGTTAAAAAATAACGATGGATGACTTGAAGAAAGTTAAGGAAACACAGCATTTATTATATTATATTATATTATATTATATTATATTATATTATATTATATTATATTATATTATATTATATTATATTATATTATATTATATTATTTCTTTATGTGTTAGTGTACGTTGGATATATTTTGTTTTTGCCTCCCTGTCTTTGTGTTGATCTTAAAGGGTTAGTTCACCCAGATAGCAAAATTATGTCATTAATAACTTAACCTCATGTTGTTTCAAACCCGTAAGACCTCCGTTTAGCTTTGGAACACAGTTTAAGATATTTTAGATTTAGTCGGAGAGCTCTCAGTCCCTCCATTGAAACTGTGTGTACGGTCTACTGTCCATGTCCAGAAAGGTAAGAAAAACATCATCAAAGTAGTCCATGTGACATCAGAGGGTCAGTTAGAATTTTTTGAAGCATCGAAAATACATTTTGGTCCAAAAATAGCAAAAACTATGACTTTATTCAGCATTGTCTTCTCTTCCGTGTCTGTTGTGTGAGAGAGTTCAAAACAAAGCAGTCTGGATATCGGGTTCGCGAACGAATCATTCAGTTCACCGAATCGAACTGAATCGTTTTAAACGGTTCGCATCTCTAATACGCATTAATCCACAAATGACTTAAGCTGTTAACTGTCAGACTTAAGCTGTCAGAATCAATCACCAAAAGAATCTGAATCACACATGCGCAGTATCATCAGCTCCTCGGTTCTTCTTATCTGGCTCGGCTCGGTGTTCATCTTCAGTTCTCTCTTCACAGCAGTTCAGTCAGTGCACTGTTTGAGTAAATGAATTACTCCGGGATATTGCTTTGTTTGAACTCATAGGGAGTGTCAGCCACATTAAAAAAGTTAACAGCTTAAGTCATTTGTGGATTAATGCGTATTAGAGATGCGAACCGTTTAAAACGATTCAGTTCGATTCGGTGAACTGAATGATTCGTTCGCGAACCCGATATCCAGACTGCTTTGTTTTGAACTCTCTCACACAACAGACACGGAAGAGAAGACAATGCTGAATAAAGTCGTAGTTTTTGCTATTTTTGGACCAAAATGTATTTTCGATGCTTCAAAAAATTCTAACTGACCCTCTGATGTCACATGGACTACTTTGATGATGTTTTTCTTACCTTTCTGGACATGGACAGTATACCGTACACACAGCTTCAATGGAGGGACTGAGAGCTCTCGGACTAAATCTAAAATATCTTAAACTGTTCCAAAGATAAACGGAGGTCTCACGGGTTTGGAACGACATGAGGTTAAGTTATTAATTACATAATTTTGCTATCTGGGTGAACTAACCCTTTAAAGCGTGTATATGAAGGTAATTAATGTCTAAAGCTGTAATTAATTAGTCTCTTCTGTTTTCTTGTAACCTTCAGAAGAAGAGTTGTGCAGTGCTCTAATTGCCAGCTGCACTCTGAAATGCCCTTTTGGCTTCCAGACTGAGATTCACGGCTGTGATGTTTGCCAGTGTCGCCCACGTCACAAGAAGTGCAAAGCTGTGGCCTGTGCCAAGGACTGCCCATTCGGCTATATGTAAGAAAACAATAATCTGATTCACAGAGGTAACAATAACAAGAAGTGCAGTTTCTGTTAAACGTCCATTGTTAGTGGTACAGTATGTGATCAAATCTCTAATGACTTAATGAAAACCCATAAAGCTCTTCCTGACATTGTTTCCTTGAGCCAGGCTGGTCCAGGGGGACAATAACACTAGTTTCACTTTAAGGCAATTTGGATTTAAGTTCAAATACATGACGTGTTAGTTTTTTTTTAGCTTTAAGGATTAGTAAAATAAGGTCTTTCTTCTCCTCCAGCTTAAGTAGTAATATGGTTCTGAAAAATTCCAGACCATTTTGTCCTTCTTTTTATATCATTCTTACCCCAATGATTTTCTATACTATCAGGAATGGCAGTAGTCTTTAGTTGTCACAAACTGAAGCGAATCCCACACTGTACTGGAGAAATTGTGAATGACAAAATGATCCCCTGCGCTGCGTTGTGCTTAGCTTGTTTGTGCCTGACTGCAAATTTAGAGCTGACAGCTAATTAGGGCCGGCTCAGATCAGTGCTTCTGATTGTGCCGCGTTAAGGATGAGCTGCGATAGTGAAGCTGAACGCCTAATCTACACAACACCATGTGTTGATGCAACTATGAATAAACACTGCTGCTCTACATCTACAAAAAAAAAAAAAAACTGCTGCAATTATGCAGGCAGCTCGCCGAGCCAATTTGTACAAACTTTTGTGGAGCTGTGCAGTCGACAGGTTAAAGAGACACCTTGTGACAAATGTGGAGAAAAGTGCAAGAAAGTACACACGACTACTTTCAGTGACTGATGCCTAATTGTTGGTTGTTGTTTTTTTTTTCACTTTCTATTCATACAAGAGCACAGGGAGATGGGGAACAGGATTGGGAACTTTAATTTGTTGCAAGCCAGATTTAAATCCAAAAAACCCATTTGAGTACCACAAGTCAACGTCTCAATGAGGTGTCGAGCGCTAAACACCAAGTTGTGGCTCCAACGATTATTTTGTCAGTAAACCTTGCTTTGCGGAAGCCTTTTATTTTGGTAAAATGATGAAGGATGTTGTTAAAAAGTTCTGTTGTAAGCAACATAGTTTAATGATTTGGTAATCCCAAAATAGTTCCAGCAAACATTTGACAAAGTTCAACATTTGACAAAGTTCAACAAAGTTTGCAACGGATTCTGGAAACAGTCCTGACAAGCTAGTTAATTTCTGCAACAATGTGTCATACTACGGTGGTTAACAGCTAGTTACAGTGTGGTGAAACACACTCAAGGTCCAACACAAGTTTCCATCATGAAGTCATTTGTCTATCACACTGAGAACAAAACGCTCTGCAATATAATACTATCACATCTGTGGAGTGAGATTTGGACCCAATCTGATTTCACTGTAGGCCAAGCAATCCATCAATTGATTTCTAATTACAGTAAAGCTGATTTTAAGGGTAGCACAACCAATTCCCCTTCAGATCAAATATGGGCAGGGGTGTACATAAATTTTTCAGTCTGGTTCTCATGAGAGCACACAGAGATTTGGTTTGGTGCTCACACTGCAGATAGTGTGACTCATTAAATATAATTATAAAAATAAAACAACAATAGGGAAGATAGTATTATTGTACTTTATTTAGCATTTTTTTATAAAATAATAACAATAATAAAAACAGTGACAATGCTATTATATTTTAAAATAAAAAGTGAATATTAAAAATACAATTATTTTATGGAAAACTTGAAAATACAATGCTAATATTTACATTTTCTTTTTTTCTCTTTATTTTTATATAAATTTTAATCATTTTCAAACCTAAAATAAGCAAGCTTTTATTTTGGCGGGTTGCCAACAAGTCATTATATGCATATTTCTGTTTTAGCTGTGCCAAGTGAAGCACAACATTTTGCTTTAAAACTGGCAGATTTATGCTTTCAGCTGGAATGGATATTTTATACAGTATTACAGTTAGTCGATCTAAAATAGTGATTGTACATTAACAGCTGTCAACCATGTCAGTGTGCAACTGAACAGTCTGAACTTATTTTGGTCACACATGCCCACCTGCGCACCACTTACAGAATGTGCACCCCTGAGTATAGGTCTCTGCAGTACGCTAGAGGTTGTTTCCCAGTCTGTGGGCATATTTGAACTGCTTTACCCAATTTGCTCCATCCCACTGGGTGCTAGATTTCAGGGTGGGGTTACATGTGGACCTTCTTGATTTTATCCAGCTGGATTAAGCAGTTGATACATGTGCACTTATTGGGGAATGCCCTTTTTGTTCTGCAGAGTTTCCCTTTTCCTTTAGGCTCAAGTTGTGATGTAGTAGGTGCAAATATTCTGGACATGTGCTGTGCCACAAATGGGAAATGTAGGTTCGAATTTGGGTCATGACCCAAACCCGTTCCCCCTCATCTGCCCCATGATTGCCTCCTAATACTGTCTCTATATTTAAAAAGTGGAGAAACAACTCCCAAAATGTAAAAGGAAAACTTTGTTATTAGGTGTACTGTTCCTTTAAAATATTATAAAGACTGTTATGACAAGTGCAGAGCATGAGGCAGCAGCTTGCCTGGTCTTGCATCTCTATAGTGTCCTATCTGAGACCCATTCCCTCAGGTGGGATTGAATAAAGAGGAGTCTTTTTTTATCAGACTTTAGGCCCCTGGCCCATCATTGTCTCTTCCCACCTCAATTCTGCCGTCATGAATGAGCACACAAGTGCAAATGCTTGCATCTGAGATTTTAATTTTAGATATCTATTTATGCCCTCTCAAAGTTATGGTCAAGGATCAAGCTTGTGGCTTGAATAATGCATGCAGCTTAGCGCAGACTTCCTCCTCTTGCACAAAGAATATTGATATTCTTTGTTGCTGACATCATAGCTGATAGCTTCTTATCACCAAACCAAATACGCACTGCACATGGCTGCTTCTCAGGACTATTATTCATCCGATAATAGTGGAAAGAGGGATGAGGGATGGAAAGAAGCATGTGTGTGTGTGTATGAGATGGGCAATTGGTGGTTCAAGCCACTGTGCCCTGGATGAGTTTGTTCCCCAAGGAATGTGCCTTAGCCATCAGGGAGCATTTTGATTGGTCGTTTTGGTTAGTCGTCTTTAATGTACCATCTGCTGACAGGACTCCAAGTAAGGTCAACAAAGACTCTCTCTCTCCTCTCTCTCTCCTTCTCGCTCTGTTCCGGTGTTAACAGATGACATTGGACCATCTCTTTGGCACCTGGTGTATAATGCCAAGCTTTGATGTGCCAATGACAAAGTGTGCTGAGAGTGTGCACTGTCTCTGTATTAAGTCCATATGTCTTGAAGAGTTATTTTGAAAAGTGCACTCTATATATATGTGTATACGTACACACAGAGATCTGGCATGGAACTCTGGATGTTGCAGTCTGATAGGTCTAACTCAATCTGACCTAATGACATCATTATCACATGCCACAGCGGATTGGTTCTCTCCTGTGTTGGTAGCCAATGAGCTCGCTGCTCAACCTTCAAATATATGAATAGTCCTTGCCATAGCAGTTGCAGCTTGCTTCAGAAACCCTCCACCTTCCCCAGTGTCCAGTAACCACATGTACATGTAAAGGTGGATAAAGTTTTTGACTGATCATGTGATCTCCGCATGGCAGCCTCCATGAGGCAACCCATTCCAAAACAAATAAGCCTTTTAGGGGCCATTTACACAGGATATTTTTTTTTTTTTTTTAGTTTGACTGTATTTTCATTTTAGATCTGTATTCTTTTTTTTTTTTTTTTTTTGCCATGTCATGCGCATGACGATGCATAAGACATGAGTGCAGAGGTCAAAGACATCCATCTGGTGTCTGTTTACATGATAATCAGTGGAAAAGTAGCTAAGTGCAAAAATGTGTTCTGTGTGAATGGTAACTAATAGTACAGATATGTCTTGAGTCTTCATTTCTACATTGTTTGCATGTTCATCATTTATAAAAAAATATATTTTTGCAAGTATGATGTTATCTAAATGTATTTTTTTGTAAGGAAAAAACTTACTGGAATATGTATGTATTTATGTATGTATGTCTCTTTTAAGATTTCTTGTTCTTTTTCCCATCTGGTTTTCTGTCATCAGTAAGAACAAGCATGGCTGTGACACCTGCCGTTGTAAGAAATGCCCTGAACTGCCATGTGACATGTCCTGTCCAATGGGCTTCCAACATGATGAGTTGGGCTGTCTGATTTGCCAGTGTAAAGGTAAGTCACTTTTTGTCTTTTATAGAGCTAGTGATTTTGTTTTATCCAGTTTAACTACAGCATTACTATTACATTTGTCATACATCTCTTTTTTTTCAGCTTAATTTCAATTAACGAAAACAATTTTTACTAGATTTACTTTTCATTATCAACACCACAAAGAACTATATGAGTGTATTCAAATTAATATAATTTAAAACTATAATTTTTTATTACCGATTGGTGACTTTTTTCATGTTACTGTTGTAATAACTTTATAAATACAATAAGAAGATCAAGGCTATGCGTTATTTTTTTATATAGATCATGGCTTGTTGCTTTAATACATAAGTGAAATCTGTTTTAGAGTCCTTGAAATAGACAGCTAACACAGATCAAATTGTTTTTTTCCCCATTTAAATTTGTCATGGCCAGAGGTGATCTAGTGCTACATTGGCCTCATACAGCTGAATCAATATGCTGAGGTGTTATTCCTTTAATTTCCAAGTGTGAGCCATGTGCACACAGAGGACTGCTGGGTCTCCAATTCAAGAGACCAGGGTCTCCAGCATGACTCATCCCCCCCTCCCCATATTTTCCATTCATTTTGAAGACCACCTGTTGTATATACAAAAGCCAGTCCCACAGTTACTCACAGCCCTCCATTATTTATACGACTCTTGTGTTCTAGTTTGATCTTCAATAATGAAGCTGGCATGTGAAATATTCACAAGCTCGGTTCGTTTAATGTGACGAGAGAGCAAGGAAAAAGACCCTTTTTAATCTCCCTCGCGTTGAATTTTTGAAAGCGTGCATCCTCCACATATCATCCAAACAGGATTTTAATCAATGTGAAATGGTTCTGAGATATTGACTGGGGCCTGGCCGGACCCATGCTGCTGTTATGGGGAGGCAGTGAGAGGTGATGCTCTTGGCAGATAGAATGAGATTTGAGAATGTTTTGTGCTCTGGGGTTTGGGGTGCGCGAGGCATCACTTGCATATTTTGTCATTTCACGCTGTCTGTGGAGAAAATGTTTCACTGAAGAGGTCAAATGTCTGGAATATAAATGTAAATATGATTCAGGGAATCCTCTGGCTTTCACGTTTAGCTATTGATAAGCCAAAAAAATCCATCAGGACCAGACTATATAAACACACTTTTGTTCTGTGTCTTAAATAAAAAACAGTTGGGTCATTTCAAATTGTAGTCTGCTTTTATTACAAAGCAGTTATTTTCTTGTTTTGTTTGAAAAAAAAAAAAAACAGATTTTGCTTCTCATATTGCAATATTGCTTACCGTACAAAAATGTCTTTAAATTGGAACACTTTTTTTTTTTTTTTTTTTAATCACTATGTATTAACTGCATGGGTCCATCAGTATATAAAATACTATGACATAGGACAACTGGCAATTTTGTAAATGCATCAAGAAGAGAAAATGAGTATGCAGTGTTAAATGGCTATTGAATTTCAACGGTTTCACATTCTCAGCAGACAATAATAATTCTAATACTGTTTATTTTCATGGTTTTCATTGTTGGCTGGTTCATTCAAAGTACATCGGTCTTAATACTGCCACTGTGAAGGCAGAAAGTCAGTTGATGCATTATATTGTTAATTCATTTGTTTCTCTGTGCAGATCAGAGCTCATCGTCTGTGGCTCCAGCAGTGAAATTGGGCTCCTGCCTGTCTATGGACGGCCGCAGGCACGAGAACGGGCAGAGCTGGCATGACGGATGCAGAGACTGTTACTGCCATGCCGGGAGAGAAATGTGTGCCCTTATTTCTTGCCCGGTTCCCCCCTGTGATAACCCCACCATCCGACCCGGCCACTGCTGCCCTACCTGTCCAGGTGAGCCAACACTGCAACATGCTTACATAAGATCTCCATTGATACTTCAAGATGGATTTTACATGTTAAAATATTTATTATGTCCCTCAGAAGAGTCCAGTTCCCATAAACCGGAGCTGAGTGAGGCGTCCGTGTGTTTGGCTCCGGGTGGAGAGTACTTTGTGGAGGGAGAGACGTGGAACATTGACTCCTGCACTCAGTGCACCTGCCACAGCGGCCGTGTGCTCTGTGAGACGGAGGTTTGCCCGCCCCTGCTCTGCCACAGTCCAATCAGAACGCAGGATTCCTGCTGCCCTCACTGTCCAGGTGCGCTGTCACGCGAAAACTGCTGTGTTTGAAAAGGATTGACAGGTCTGCTCTAACTCACCAAAACTTTAGTTTTGAAGCTTTTTGCGAACACTTGGAGGTAATGGAGAAGTCAAAGTAGCTGTGATGTTTGGATCTTGTATGAGCAGAGTCAAGGGAGGCGCAAAAGCATCATTTTTTGAAAGATTCATTATTGTAAGGGCTTTTAGAGCGTAGAGGCGTGAGACACCTTTGACGCGAGAAAAGTGAACAAAATGTGAATGTGCATAATGCATGTGTTTGGTGGAAATGATGAATACTGCATAGGCGCAGGAGTACATGATCAACAGTCTGAGCCGAAAGGATGACGGAGGAATAGAGTGGATGCACATTTCAGAGATTTGTTTCAGCAACTCTGCTCTTTAAAATGTTCTTAATGCCGCTGAAATAATTTTCAGCTTTCTAAATGAAAGGGGGAAATGAAGGCTTGTTTTGAGATTGGATTGTTTGAGTTGCTATGAATATTCATGATTTGAGTCATTTGTGTTTTAGTCGAAGCATGCTGACATTTCTTTCTTTAGTTGCAAGAGAAACTGTTTCACTCTCATTATAATATGGAGCAAATACAGCCCCAGAGAAATATGGTGAACTTGTAAATATTAGCAAATTTCAGAGCTTGAATTCAAAGATGTAGTGTCACATGCTTAATTGGAGACTATTAGAAATTTGTAGACTGTCAGTTTCATTTATGGCTTGTAAACTGGATGTCACTGAAGTCGACATCAAAACTGTTTACTTCCTTAATACGTTTCTGGTCTTATTGTGAAGGACCTATAAGGTTTTTATAATTTTTATTTTATATTTATAATCATGCATCACAATAATAATTTCTAAAACAACTTTCATGTTCTACAAATGTCATCTAAGCAGTGTTGTTAAATAAATCTAAATGTATTAAAAATCTTTTTTGCCAAGTGATTGCACAAATTAGATTTAAAAAAAAATTAGATGTTGCATTGGCAACAAAATCAAATTATAAATAAATATAACTAAAACTGATCATTTGTAAAAAGTAAAAATTCAAATAAAATCTGAAAGCTAATTCATAATATTAATAAGTACTAAAATAGTACATAAATAATAATAATGAATAATAATAATAATAACACTGCACCTAAGCTGTGTGGACTGTTGGATAACATTATCAAAACAGACAAATTTATATTTAACTATGATAAAAACTTTGAACTAAAAGACCATATTTTAGCAAAGTCCAGCTCCATTTTTGGTACAGAACGCCGACTTTTCATAGCCAATTCCTAAAGAACAAAATAAAGTTCTAGTTCAGGATATTTCACATTATGTTAAATGACTGCACAGTAAATAAGTCTGTTTATATGTATCTCTTTCTTCAGATGATCCAGTCACCCCTCAGGCGTCCAGTAACGACAGCATGCCCAGCTACTGCAGGAATGAGGATGGTGATATCTTCTTGGCTGCTGAGTCCTGGAAGCCCAATGTCTGCTCCAGCTGTGTGTGTCTAGATGGAGCCATCAGCTGCTTCTCTGAGTCCTGCCCACCGGTCACCTGCGTCCGGCCCATGCTCAGGAAGGGCCAGTGTTGCCCATACTGTCTAGGTATGTAAATCTGTGCACAGTTCAGACAGCCAAGTTTAGTTGCCTTCTGATCATATGTGTGTGTTAATGACACGACTGTGACTGAGATGTTTCTCCCACCTTTTCACCAGATGCCACGCCGAGGGCCGTGTGTTATTTCAATGGGAAGACTTACATGGACGAGGAGCGATGGGACATTGACAGCTGCACTCACTGCTACTGCCTACAAGGCCAGACCCTCTGCTCGACTGTCAGCTGTCCCATCTTACCCTGCCATCAGCCGGTCACCGTGGAGGGCAGCTGCTGCCCCATGTGTCCAGGTCTGGATTTATATGCTGTGGGTTCAGATAGAGATTAGATCAGAGTGAACAAAATGAGGGACAGTAAATCTGCATGGTAAATACATCATACATATGCTATACAGAGCCTCCCAGAAGCAGTTTCATTACATGGATAAAATATTTAGCCAAGTGGCATCACAAACAATGCACAACCTTTCTCAAAACAAGCGTCAATTTTCGTCTGCTAGCAAAAGTGTTTTAGAGAAATATTTAGCTTTTTGTGACATTTTACAATTTGTCTTTCTTTAAAAGAAATCCAAATACTTTTTGGATCTTTATTTGTGTTGGGCAGCAGTTTTAAGCGGACACTGAACTTTAAATGTCCAAATGAGCTTAATAATAATAATAATAAAAATAAATATAAATATTACATGAAAAACAAATGAAAATGAGAAATGTTGCCTTGACAAGCAACTGAAATAAGTACTAGAATTAAAAAAAATACATTTAAACCTTGATGGAAATAAAACACAAAAAATAATAAAAAAAAAATGTCAAAAGTACACAAATTACTAAAACCTGAAAATAAAAAATAAAAGCTCATTTAAAATGTAAATAAATACTATAATAGTATCTAAATAACACTAAAATACTGATGTCTTAAAAAAAGGGAATTTGTCAAATTTGTAATAATTAATTAGCATTATTAGTTAAATATTAGAATTATTATGAGATAATATATTTGTAATAATTAAAAATTTGACTATGCGTGTATTAAAATATATATAATTGTTATTATTAAAAACATCAGTTTGTTTCATGTAAAAGTCAAAATGAAATAAAATGGGTTTGTTTTTGTAAAATGTAAAAAGAAAATGAAGCAGAGAAACTATTTTGTCTGGCCCTAAAACAATTGTACTTCTCTGCTGATGTAATCAAGGCCCCGGGGGCGGGGAAAATAAGCTTAACAAATAAAAGCCCTTTCCCCCTAACCAGTTAATTCCTGATGGATAAAATCAAACTGTGTCCTACTCTTTCCCATTCAATATTCTGTTTAATTCTAATATACAGCACATTACTGGAGTTCAATTCTGCTTCATTTGGAAATTGGTTTGCAAATTTTTTCCCCACATAAATTAAAGTGGATGGAAACGGAGCTATATACTACTTCACAGTGACTAGAATACATGGAAGTACCACTGATCCAAGTACCCTGCAGTTTTCCTTTTTGTAGTTCTGTCACACGTCTCTCTCTCTCTCTCTCTCTCTCTCTCTCTCTCTCTCTTTCACACTCTCTCTTAATCTTGTTGACTCTCTCTCTCTGTCTCGCTCTCATATAGCAATGTTTACTTAGAACCTTCTCTCTAATTGAATGGGTCTTTCGTCTAAATACGCACTCGTTGAGATGAATCATTTAAAAGGATTGATTAAGTCGAAGCCGGACAGAGGCTAAATTGGCTCTCTTTGCAATTGGGAGATAATGTCATTGATCATGGTCCTCTTTATTGCTGTATCACTTGGCTCTGGATCAGTCAGGGGGTTGAGAGTGGTGTTGTGTGCACTCTGGGTAATCACTCACCCTTTGGTGCTTTCCCACTCAAAGACACAGCTCTGAAAATGAGCTTTTAATTAGCCTGCGGCCCACAATTTCACGCTGACCTGAATCTTGTTTGTTCTGAGTGAGCACTTCTTAACTTCTTTTAATGTAGTTACGATTTGTATTATATGCTTTGGTGTGTGTTTTTCCGTAATACACTCTTATTCTCGCTTTGTTTCTTACTTTATGTCCCCATGTCTCTGACGTTTAAATTACAGAGAGTTACGCTCCCACAAACGTGCCCATCGAGAAGACAGACCAACGAGGAGACAAGCTGAGACATCAACCAGCCTGGCCGACTCATAGCGAAAACGATATTATGCCACAGTTCAGAGGTTTGTACAAAAGTACGAGACGATATATACAGTAGACAGCAAGTCTTTGTAGTCTTGTCTTAGCTTGACACACATAAAAGACACAGCACAACCAGTGTAGTCTGATTCATAATCAAATTACTTTTATGAGCCGATTCTTTAAATGAAGTGGTCAAAAAGTCAAATTCCTAATGGCGTATGAATATGTATTGCATGCTTAGCATTGGCACAAGGGGTGCAATAACGAGATTTAGCATAAGCTGTCTTCTTCTACGGTCAGTATTCAGGACTAATAAGCTGCATACGAAATTGCATACACTCTAGTAGGTACTACAGTTGGTTTGAAAATTACTTCACAACCATTAAAAACTATGTTTCAAATAGTGTGAATATGGGTAGTATGAATGAAATCAGTAGTGTCGCTAAACTGCCATTCACAATTCCTCTCCCATGGTCTCAAGGGATAGTAAAGGATCTATTGAATGCACACTCCAGAATCTTGATGGAAGAAGTAGGTCATCAGGATGGTTTTTCGAATACTATGAATTTGGACATACTTCTCTTTTCACATAATGTTTTTTGAATGCTATACTGTATACTATGGAAGTAGGCATATTCAGACACAGCACTAATCTCATGGAAGGGCAACATTTTTAAGATAATTTTCTTGAAAAGTTCCTTAACCTAGTTAGGCTGTTTTAAGATAATAACTTGCAAGCTTAAGCTTAAGTTAAGCTGTTAGCATGTCTATAGCTAACTATGATGTCTCCTGATTTATTTCCATTGAGTAATTTCATGTGCTTGTGCTACAGAGTTAGCAAGAAAATTCTGTAACTTCTGAAGTAATTTAATCAAGCTTCACTCAGAGTTTCACAAAGCTGGCTTTTTGTTTCTTTTTGATTTTCTCTGTTAGCAATCTGTAATTTCTTGATTTTTCATGTTTTGCTTTTGTTACCACTGATGTGAGTGAGTGAGTGAGTGAGTGAGTGAGTGAGTGAGTGAGTGAGTGATTGAGTGAGTGAGTGAGTGAGTGAGTGGGTGTCTGTCTGTCAAGACTCTGGCATTTGCCTTAATTGCTGACATGGATGTCTGACATTACCTGCTTTTACAATCAAGCCGTATTTGCATTTCATACAACATGATTAAATTCTGAATTGTTCTACATCGCCCCAGTCAGTCGTTGCTTAATAAATCACTGCTGTCAAGTGCAAAATGTGACAACAGGTGTGTTGTGGGTTGTTCCAGGTGACTTCGGAAGTCTGCAGTTGCCCTACCTAGACGGCAAGGCACCAATACCCAGTGAGGATGCTGGTCTGCACTGGGCCTGGGTGGCACTGCCCATCCTAATGATGATGCTCACTATCGCCGCCCTGCTGTTGGTCAACCAGCGTAAGCAGTGGATCCCTGTGCCTTGCTACCACACTCCCAATAAGGTGCCTGTCTATATGTCACAGATCACTGCATGGATACAATCTCATTTTGAATTATCGTACCAAATTACAGTACGATAACGCTTTTGTAAGTTTATAATATTTTTTGTCAACTTTATTTTAATTACCAAAAATGGTACTTAAAGTCCCCATGAAATCAAAATTAAATTTCTTCAGCTTTTAGTATTAATATGTTAGCCTTAAGGTTATGAATAAGCTGGTGTGTCGCATTTAAGAGATATAAGCATTCAAAACTTACTGTCTCACTTCCGCTAAAATGGATCAAGGATTTTCATGACATGACATCACATCTTCTCACCGCACCCCACACACTCAATAGCACGGAGTGGATAACATGTGCGCGTCAGTGCAGACCACAAAACTTATCGGACCTATTTGAATTCTACACAGAATGCCATATTTTATAGCAATATGGATGTGATTGTGGCTGTCACACGCTGTCATATGTGGCTTTTCGGAGCTCAACGGCTCTAAACTGTTTAAATAACCAACACTATTGGCTATTTAAAAAAGGGGCGGGGCTGCTTGATTTTACCTTGATTTGTTTCCATTAAAATGATGTCAACACAGAATAACGCTGAGTGTTTCAAAGCATTTCAGGGGACCTTTAAGGCTAGAAAACACTACACAACTTTTAATATAGGAACAGATTTTTAAAGCTCTTGGCATCATACTTTTGCTGAATTTGTAAATTGTTACAGAGAAACACTGGTCTTCTTTCAAGTTGGTCCGAACACAACAAATGAAAAAACATGCTCCTCATTGCCAGTAGACACAATAAATGAAAAAATGTCTGTGCCCTTGATACACTATGTGATTTTGTGATGAATCTGTCACCCAGCATTGACTCCACAAGACTGCAAATCGGAACAAAAATCTGGGCAAACGTTGTGTAGTGTATTCCAGCCTTTAGCTGTATAAGTGTGAGAAAACTTTCACCATTGTCCAAGACTCACTGTGTTTTTTTTGTTTTTTTTTGGCGGGGGGTTATCCTGTATAGCCCACATGTCTCAATAACCAGCTGGTGTATGTGGACTGCCAGAAGGGGACGAAGGTCCAGGTGGACAGCTCCCAACGCATGCTCCGCATTGCAGACCCTGACTCAAGATACAGCGGTTACTACAGCATGCAGAAACACAACAACCTGCAAGCTGACAACTTCTACCAGACTGCGTGAGACACTGGAGAGAGAGATAGAGTGAGTGAACTGGAAAGAGAGAGACTGAGCCCGTGTTCAACTGCCAAACCTTTGCGGCACATGGACACCTACTAAAAAAATTGTAGAGACGGACAAAGCCACCAAACCATGTGGTCAGAGAAGAGACCCTGATACCGAACAACAATTATAATATTCACATAAGTCACTCGGAACAAATCGAAAAAATATATCACGCGTCGACACCCGAAAGTCTCAGCAGGAGATGGAAGCCGTACCTATGTAACCGAACCATTACGGAGTGTGATTGTTAAATTGGAGAGGACTCTTCCAGAATATTTTTGTGAATCAGAGGTATGGTAGGTTGAGCATCTTTTGTGTGTAAGCGTGAGATTTCGTGGATGTTCAGGCACAAGTTGAAAATAGTCAAATGCAAGTTTTTGGGATTAGTACAACTGGGGTGTTGTTTTGGTTTGTTTTCAACAATATTTTTTCCTGCATTCCTAACTTTTTCTGTTGGAAAAGAGAGAAATTATTTTAGGAGTGATAACTTTTGACACAAGTGCTTGTGTGAACACTTAATGCTGAACCAAAGCTCCTCTGTCTACGAAACCAGACCGGGCGAGAGGCCGAGAAAGGGACGTTCACTTCCCTGAGACAGAGGAGATGCTGGACTGTGTATGAAGCACAGCAGAGACAAGGGTAGAGGGAAAAAAGAGGGAAAATCAGATGTTGTTTTTGCAACAAATGCATTTTTGTAGAAGTTGCTACTGTAAGATTGTGATTTCCCCAGTTGCTGTGGGTGAGTTTGTCCGTTTTTGTTTTGTTTGTTCTCTTTAAAAGACAAAAGGAGGAAAACAGAGTAAGCTGCCCTGTGGATATGAGCTCTTCCTGTTAATGGATGTATGGGGTCTATATGTTGTATTTCTGCTTACATGTACAAGCATTTTCCCATTTAATCATACAAACACCATTTGCTTTTTCTCCCACAACTAAGGGCAGATTGACACTCCTAGCAAATCTATATTTTCCTGAAATGAATCAGAAGATTTCAAAATGAGAAGCAGGAACATAGTGATAGTGGATTGGATTTGAGGCTATGCTTTACAAGTGCTGCTTTTTTTGCTTTGATTTTTTTAAACCTCATTTTGTAGGGATGAAAACCAGTAGTGAGGATTGTTTGCGTCTTTTAGAAACATTTACCAAGAAAACAGAATCAAAGGGCCTTATTCCTGAAATCCGAGCAGAATGGATTTTTGTGTAAATCGCTCCAAAAAAAACATTCCTAAGTTAAAAAATGTTGTAATGTTCGTGTACATTTCTAACTGGGGTGTAAGAGTACACATATTCACACCAAAACAAAAACGTTGCTTCAGGACACATTTTAACAACTGCATGTGTGTGTGGAACGCATACAGTATAGAAATCGTAAGGCATATCAATATATTTTCAAATGATATATAGGAGATTTAGGACAGTACTGTTTATATCAATTTACTTTGTTGTGAACACATTTGAAAATTAACGCAGAACAAAAAGTGAGCTGCTGCGGGGGGAAAAAATTCCTAAACATGAGACATGCTTTATACATTAAGAGTTTTAAACTAATTATGCCGTTTTCCCTCTTTTCAGATGTGTGATTCCTAATGCACTTAAGATGTGTTTTCATCAGCACATGGAATCTTAGTTTTATATTTATCTGTTAACGTTAAAAGTCATGTCAGTGTTTCCATTTTGCAAGAAGGCTCGCCCTGACAGTCAATGAGTATCCATCAGACTTAAAGGGATAGTTCACCCAAAAATGAAAATTTGATGTTTATCTGCTTACCCCCAGGGCATCCAAGATGTAGGTGACTTTGTTTCTTCAGTAGGACACAAACAGAGATTTTTAACTGAAACTGTTGTAGTCTTTCAGTCTTATAATATAAGTAGATGTGAATCATGACTAAAACATACAATGAAACATAAACAAAACCAAATTAAACCCTGCGGCTCGTGACGATACATTGATGTGTAAAAATACAAAACGATCAGTCTGTGCAAGAAACTGAACAGTATTTATATAGTTTTTTACCTCTGATTCACGCAATGTCCGACCTGTTAGAACTCTCCTAAGCGCGTCCTCCTGAGCGTGTTCTCAAGCAGGCACGTGAGGAAGCTTCTTCTTCTTGCTCAATTAGGAGTTTCAATGATGCACTTGAGAGATAGATGGTGGTAATGCACTTATAAGTCTGAGAGTTGCCTTAAAGCAAGAAGAAGAAAAAGCCTCCTCTTGCACCTACTGCTGAGAACACGCCCAGGAGGACGCATTTTATTATATGTTTTAGCCGTGATTCCCATCCACTTACATTATAAGACTAATAGACTGCAACGGTTTGACTTAAAAATATCAGTTTGTGTTCTACTCAAGAAACAAGGTCACCTGCATCTTGGATGCACGGGGGGTAAAGCCCAATTTATACTTCTGCCACGAACCTACGCCATAGGCGATGTGTAGTACGCCATAGCCTGACGTGCCCCTCTCCAAAAATCTAACAGACTGCAAACGCTGTGATTGGTCTGCTAGAACCCCTACCTCCTTATGTACTTGACATTTGTGTGTGTTTATGTGCACTTTAATATATTTTAATGTTACATGTTCTTATATAAAATAAAAGAAAGCAAAGATCAAGTGTCTTATCATTTATTATACTACATAGCATTATACATCAGTAGTTGTCCACATCCAACAATGTTGATCTGCCGTAGTACAAGTCCTTGCGCAGTTTGAAAGAATGCCATATTCTCCTGTTCCGTTGTTGTCTCCTTTTGTACTTTTAAATAATGATTTGATATTTATTTTCCACTGTCGCGCCTATAATGCTTCTCTGATGAGCCGCTTCTTCTTTGGCTTTTGTCATAGTCTGCGGGTTACACCAGCAACATGCCCGTGGACACTGCAGACTAGCGGTTTGCATGTTTACTGCATGTAAATGCGGACAATGACGCAGAAATATAAATGAAAACTGAAACGCTAAGAAAAGCTAATTTAAAAAAAATGTAAATTAACATTTTTGGGTGAACTATCCTTTTAACAGACTTTACTGAAGGAGCAGCAATGCATCTATGCACATCAAACAGTCAGAGCACATAAATTTTGAATAAAATATTAAGTTAATATATTTTACATCCAAAAGTGGGAACACTTCAAATCTCTGATGGAAAACTAGTTCTAACTAGTTGTAGTTCTAAAACTGTGTTCTATTTACACAAGTTTTTTTTTTTTACTATCAATTTACACCAATATTAAACTGTCTGAAAATTACATTGGTAATGACCTTACAAATTATTATTAGTAGTTCTATGAAGAATTGACAAAAAGTTGCAATTTGTTTACAGTTTATAATAGAATGGTTCTACGAGCAATTTACACAGAAATTGTGCCAGTGTTTCATTAATGAGGTCCAAAGAATGATCAAATTACTTTTAGTAGGGGAACTGAGAGAAACGCATACTATTTTTGGATAAATGTTTCGCGTTTTCTTAATTTGTACTGTTCACGAAACTGCCTCCATTTCTGGAAGCTTTGAAGCATTACTGAGGCACCTTTGTGTTCTGGTTTTCTAGCTGCGAACGAATTTGGCTTCAAAAATCCAAAGCTATTATAGGAAACATTTATGTACATATTATTGCTAAAGTGAAAAGACCTGAAATATTATGTGAGTGTATATGTATGTGTGTATGTATATGTGTTCGCATGTACGTACGAGTGCGCACACACAAATGCACATGTACGCACACGTGAATTCTCTTCATCGGTAAGGTTCTTTTTCCTAATGAATGTATTTATGATTGAACAAAAAGAGATTTATATAATGGCAAACTGATGATGACAGGCTTTCCATTGCCTTTCTTGTTTAATGGTAATTAAAAAAGCACAGACGATGATGATACAGAAAGAAAGACAAACATCTCATTCTATCTTTATTTTTGTGTGTATTTTTTCCCCTCGTTTTCTCGTAGAGTTTTGCTCAGTTGAACGTTTTAGGGCCCATACTTTGGCTTTGTTTAAACAGGCAAAACTCTAATGTTTTTGCTTATCCAACTTAAAATAGTTTTTGTAGTGTGAAATATAAGACCACAAGAATTCAATTTTTTACTAATTACAGTGTGGACAGATCCAATTCTAAAGATCAAATTCGTAATTCTGAGAATTGTGATCTCACAGCTGACAATGACGCTCTCTTTCCATTGTTTCCTGTCAGGAGTCCCTTCAGGTGTCAGAACTACTGGAATGTTGATGGACATAAGCTGTTGAAGTGAGGGGGCGGGGTCAGGTGAGGGGCGGGGCAGTGGGAGGGGAGAACGGGTGGGGCTGGTTATTTGTGATTGTTTGTCTTGGGGTGTATCTTTATCTGTGTGATATTGTTTGTAGAGCTATACAACTTGGCACTTTTATATAGAGAGAAGTAACCTATGTGTTTATTTCTTATCTTGCTTTTGTTTGATTACTAATCTTTTTAGTATAACGAGTTGCCCTTCTTTTTTTCCCTAAACTCTTGTGGGACCCTGTCAAGCAGTAATCTGGTAAATCTCTTGAAAACACTTCCAAAGCACATTTCACCCTTAAATCAAATATTATATTTTGAAGAAAGAAAGTCAAGGCTTTTTTAAGACAACTGACAATTTGCATTGTGGCATTATTTTTTATAACAATTAAGCACATTTTCTCTGGGGCATTTTTTCCATTTATAATTATTATTTTTTTATTAAATGCAGAGTCGAGTGGATAATTGGTCTGTGGCCTGCTTCAAATGAGTGGCATTGTAACCAATAATCATTTTATCAAACATTTATCGAACTCTTGTTAACGTTTTATCGTTTAAAATTGTATAATGATAATTATCATTATTGATTTATCGCCCAGCCCTAATTACAGTGATAGGAATTTTCTGTATTGCAGTAATGATAGTTGTTATAAAGAATGTGCTTAATTGTCATGAAAACTGTCATGAATTAATCACAATGTAAAAATTTATAATTTTCTTTTATTTAAGAAAATTATTTTACTTTTTTTTTCTTCTTTTTCTTTTGATGATGGGCTGAAATGACCCAGATGTCGGTTTTGTGGGATTCACCCACTTATACATTTGTTTTAGAACTTTTTAATTGCAGCATTCAGTTCTGTCATAAATAATAGCCATGTGTTCACAGTATCACTTACTGTATTATGATCACAATGCTATAAAGTCGCGGTTTAGTCCTAATTCAAGCACATAAATGTGTAGATGTAACCGATATGTACGTTTTAACTCGCAAGGCTTGCTCTTGAGGATTTAAGACTAATTACAAAGATCTGGACCTTCGTTCCTGTTTATTCTTTACCACGTTTCTGTTTTGTGGAAGTTAAACAATTGATTGGTAGTCCTGGCTTCCAGTCATGGCCAATCTAAAAGCATCGGAAAGACAATAAACAAGAATTATTAATGGATCACTGGAGAGAGCGTTGTTCTGGAGGACCCGGCTACCTTTACAAAAATTTCAGCAAGATGTCATCCATATTTAATGAGCCATGTGAAATCTGTGCATAGCCCATTTTCAAGTTGAAATGCAATTTTCAAACACGAAACAACATTTCCTCCTCATTGCCTCTGAACACACTGTGCTTGCGTTCATGGATGAAAGCCAATGAACACTACTGACTGGATTTGATTAGGGCAGACCTGCACATTTATTTGGGTCTTACAGGAGGAGTCTTTTTTTTTAGTGCATTCTCTAAGTATTGTTGTAAATACTTGAGTGTCACTCGCCAAAGCTTACAAAAAAAGTTGAATAAAAAAAAATACAAAAAAGGTTTGGAGAGAATAAAAATGTAATATATAATATACTTTATTGTTGAGCAGAAAAACCGAACTTAGTGGAAGACACAGCTCAAATCACAAATGTTTGTGTTGTGTTGATCTCTCAAAGAGCATTTAAAAGTTCAAGACTTCATAGAGTGTCCGTCTTCTTCTTATTTAGGTTCTTCTGAGAGCACACCAATGTCCGTTTTTCAAAAATATGCTAAGCAAATTTATTTGATCCAAGAAATTGAAGCCCAAGAAGCTTCTAGAAATGTGTGCCCCCCCACCCCGCTGACCCCCACCCTTTCTTGCTTTCTTTCTACATTAAATACCAACCCTTCTTGAGTTTGTATACTACTGGTGTTTAATGTTCATGTAAAAAAAAATTAATGTCAACATGGGTCATGATACTACAGATTTATTAAAAAAAAAAAGGGTAGATGATTCAGAATTCCTGTAGCACAGCAATTATTTCCAGTTTCTCATATAATTTTGTTTCTTTGCAGCACAATAAATACTTTTTAAACAAATTAACAGTCTTGTCATGTTTTTATGAAGATATACAGTTGCTTTGTGATTTGTGTGACAACTATCTAGTATTAATGATTAACAACATAAAAATATACCTAAAATTGACTTTGCAGGCAGCATTTTTGCATGAAGGCACCTCGTGAAACTGATTTCGGACAGGTAGCACAACGGTTTAATGATTTATTACAAAAGATAAAGAGCTTTGGTGATAATAAAGTGGATATTTCATAACTGCAATGTTAGTTTCTCGCTAGAAATGACATCAAGAGTGGAAAACCTTGATCAAAAATGTAAGTTTTCACACAAACTGACCACCGTCCGCAACTTTTTTGAGATTGAGATTTGTACATCATCTGAAAGCTGAATAAATAAGCTTTCCATTGATGTATGGTTTATTAGGATCAGACAATATTTGAAAATCTGGAATCTGAGGGTTCCAAAAAATCTAAATACTGAGAAAATTGCCTTTGAAGTTGTTCAAATGAATTCTTAGTAATGCGTTACTAATCAAAAATTAAGTTTTGATATATTTACAGTAGGAAATTGACAAAATATAATCATGGAAAATTATCTATACTTAATATCCTAATGATTTTTTTTTTGTTTTTGTTTGTTTTTTTGGCTAAAAATATACCCCAGCAACTTAAGACTGGTTTTGTGGTCCAGGGTCACATATGGGGATGATTAGGAGGTCACGGTGGTCAGAGGGCAATGTGGTAATTTGGCCAGGATGGCGAGGTCACACCTCCACTCTTTTCGAAAAACATCCTGGTGTTTTTAATGACCACAGAGAGTCAGGACCTTGGTTTAACATCTCATCTTAAGGACGGTGCTTTTTGATAATATAGTGTCCCTATCGATATACTTGGGGCACTAGGACCCACACAGAGCACAGGGTGAGCACCCCCAGCTGGCCTCACTAACACCTCTTCCAGCAGCAACCTAGATTTCCCAGGAGATGTCCCATCCAGGTACTGACCAGGCTCAGCCCTGCTTAGCTTCAGTGGGCAACCAGATGAGAGCTGCAGAGCAGGACAAGTAAGTAGGGGGAGCTCCAAGGACTCTTGCTGGGTACAGTGATTCCATGATGCAGCATATAGTCAACATCTGTCTGCATGTTCACACGAGTCTGGGGATGAACTCTGTAGGGAGGTTGTTTTATGGGGACAGCATAACCAACATCAATGTAATGAACACACAGTAGTTCTACCTGGCACATCACTAAATAGAGTAATTCCATGGTAATTCAAAGTGCTTTAAATAAAAGAAAATAATAATAGAAAATAATCACAACAATAAAACAAGAAATTTAAAAACGTTGAAAAAGGTTTAAAACTTGATTTAAAATGTTTAAAATGAATTTAAAACAGTTACAAATATAATAAGATTATACATTAAATGAAGTGAACGTTAGTTCGGACATGGCACAGTGCTCATTCAGTAAATGCACAGCTAAACAGTGTCTGCATTTAAATGTGACTAATGTTTTAGCACATCTGATCTCTTCTGGAAGTTGGTTCCAACTGCAGGCGGCATAATAGCTAAAAGCAGACTCCCCTTGTTTTGTGTGAACCCTTGGTATTTCTAACTGACTTGATCCTAATGATCTGAGTGGTCTGTTAGGTTTACATTCAGTAAGCATATCTGCAATGTATTCAGGTCCTAGGCCATTGAGTGATTTATAAATGAGTAAAAGTACTTTAAAATCAATCCTAAATGTAACTGGAAGCCAGTGTAAGGACCTGAGGACTGGTGTGATATGCTCAGATTTTCTGGTTCTAGTCAGAATCCTAGCAGCAGCGTTCTGGATGAGCTGAAGCTGTCTAACGGTCTTTTTGGGAAGGCCGGTGAGGAACCCATTACAATAGTCCACCCAGCTGGTGATAAAGGCATGAACAAGTTTCTCCAAGTCTTGACTGGAAACAAAACATCTCATTCTTGCAATGTTTTTGAGATGATAGTATGCTGATTTAGTTACTGCGTTGACATGACTACTGAAACTAAGGTCTGTCTCCAGAATCACACCAAGATTCCTGACTTGATTTTTAGTTCTTAGACCACTAGAGTCAAGGTATGCATTCATCTTGAAACTCCATCTTTTTTTCCAAATGCAATGACTTCAGTTTTCTCCTTGTTTAACTAAAGAAAGTTCTGGCACATCCAACTGTTAATTTGATGTGCCAGTAAAGGAGTAATTTGCTACTACACCCACAGTGGCAAAGACAAGTTCAGAGAGGCTAAAGCTAAGGGATTCTTGCACTGCTTCTCTTAATGCAAACATCAGGATAGGAAGACCCTAAAACCAGGCTTTCCCAGTTTCCACACAGTAATGACACAGCAGGGTTTTGAGAGTTTGATTGAACCATTCGAGTTCACCTTTGGACTCAGGGAGATATGAAGCGGACATTTTGGTGACATATCAAGCGTTTCTTAAAAACCCTAGAAGTAAAGTTTGACCCTTGGTCACTCTGAATTACTTTATACAATCCAAAAGTGGTACAGAATTTGAGCAGTTATTTTGCAACGACCTTAGTTTTTAATGTGCATAGTGGAACAGCCTCATACATGATGGTCAAAATGTATTGGTGTCCTGAAATAGCTTTGGGCAATGGTCCAACACAATCATCAGTTAAGTGTTCAAACAGGTCATCTACAGCTGGCACAGGGCAGAGGGGATTTTCTGATTGGGTTTACCTGCCAACTGGCATGTATGACATGATTTACAGAATTTAGAAAATGATAACTTAAGACCAGGCCAGAGGGGAAAAAAACTGTAGTAACGAATTGGTAGGTATTTTTTTATACCTACCTGTAGTTTACATGTCCAGACAATGCGTTTTCAGCAGGCAGGACAATATGCTGCACTTCCTGCCAACCTAACTTTTTTTTACTGGGGCTTCCACCTATGTATGTATTAACAATCCACATTCCCAGAAGTAAACCTACCCCGAGTTAGGCGCATGGGTAGAACGTCCTGCAGCTATTATACACTTGGCGAGGGAAGGGTCTGCTTTTTGTGCTGCAGATAAGTGTTCTCTGTCTGTCTTCAGATGGGTTTAAGAGGTTAACTCCTCGAAGGTTACATTAGTGTCAGGAGTTATAGACATGGTACACTCCAGAGTCAGGATTATTAATCAGAAAGGAGTTTGAAAGATCAAATTTCTTTGATTGGGTATGGGTAATTGCACAGGTGGGAAAAGCAAAGGGGAAATTCTCAGCCAGATCAGATTTATGTGTAGCACTAGGTTTATAGGAAAGGACCAGCCTAGGAAAGACTTTTCCACCCGCTAAGTCATTTCCCAGAATCAGATCAACTCCCTCAATAGGTAACTGTGGATGCACAGCTAAACTGACTGGGTAAGTCGTGACTTCTAACCCTAAGTTTGTGGGTTTGAGTCTCGGGCCGGCAATACCACGACTTGCCCTTGAGCAAGGCACTGAACCCCCAACAGCTCCCCGGGCGCCGCAGCATAAATGGCTGCCCACTGCTCCAGGTGTGTGTTCATGGTGTGTGTGTGCACTTGGGATGGGTTAAATGCAGAGCACGAATTCTGAGTATGGGTCACCATATGTCTTTATGTATGTCAACAGTGTGAAATGGCACGTTCACACAGTGCATATCAATTCTACAAATTAACATGTAGTTACTGTTAAGAGTTACTGTTACTGTAGTTACTGTTAAGAGAGTCAGCAAAAAAGCAATACTCTAGCAAGATTAGTTCCTTCAAGTCTTCCAGGGTAGTAACCATAAACTCACAAACCTGCAGATTTAACAATCTCATAGTCTAGAGAGCTTTCTACGGGAAGAGCAGAGCAAATCTCTTGAGCTTTCCCTGTAAAGCTATGGAAAATGATGTTTTTTTAACCTTAAACTGCATAAATGCATTTCATTACACCAAATACACAAAATATTGCCAAATTCTGCTTAAGTGTGCTCTTGTAAGTGTTCCTAAAATGCGTAACTACGCGAGTACAGGTCTGCTCATGTCTGAAAATAATATATGAAAAACTTTATTTTAAGTATTTAAATGAAAACATCATAGCTTTTATGTTTAGTAGGCTACATTTTTTAATTAATGTAAAACTAAAGTGAATTGTAAAACTGAAATTGTTCAACATGGTGGGCTGCATGTGAATTCGTGACGGACCACATGCGGGGTTAAGAACCACTGCTCTAAATGAAGGCACAAGTCTTATATACTTACTGACGTCAAAACGATCATTAGAGGGTGTATGAGAAAAATCCTCTATGACTGTACTGCCAGCAGTGGTTAAGGGTGACGAGGCCATGTAAACAGGATTAGATTGCATCTTTTTAAGTGGAACTGATATTTAAAATCTATCCCAGCCACTGCTACTCTATTACAAGAGTACCCTACTAATCCAGGGACAATAATTTAAAAAATAATTTGAGAATAATATTATAATGTTGTGTAATCTGGAATACTTTAGACAAAGCCAGTTTTACTCATTGAAAGATTTATTTGTTATAAAATGATAACTCCTGAGTCGTGCATTTTGAGTTGTGACAGCGATCATGGGAGTAGCTTGATGGAGTGCAGGAGATGCAGATAACTTGATCTTGACCCTTAAGAAACTTTAATTAATGATGTCACATATATTAAAGGGGTCCTATTATGCTCTTTTACAAAGTCTTGATTTTGTTTTGGAGGTGTACTAGAACATGCTCTTATGCTTGGTGGTTTTTCACATAATTTACATTATTACAATACATTTCTCTTCTCCCTGCCACAAATGACTCGATTAGTTCCGGGTTTGATGAAGAAAAAAAGCTGAAAGTTCCGTCTGCTCTGGTTTAGTTAAGGATGGTGTCAATATATTATCATATCAGTTTGAGCCGGTTTCAGACCCATGAGAATATTGAACAAGAGGATCACGCAGAACTTTTGCACGCACGGATATTGCAAGACATATAAGAGTGGTAACTAGGGTTGGACTGATAGACAATGAATGGCATCATCCATCGCCGATGGCTTATAGGCATCACGATGTTGAGCCAGACACAAACCCCTAAAGGGAATAAATACAAGATGGGAGGAAAATATATATTTCGATACTTTCTCTCACAGTTATATCATTGGGTAATTATACTGAAGGCCTATATAAATGGCGGTCACCGAGGAGCCACTATTATGCCTAGCAATGAAACTGCTTTTGAGTGCATGATCGCTTTTTAGTTTCACTTTAACTTTCGAGATTTGCGATCACACGTACTCTGTTTATACTATGGAGCAGCAGTACTTACAACACATTTTACAAGATTAGATGTTTTGTCCGTGATGCTCAGAATCTACAAATCATTTGCCATCATCCTCAGTCATCTCTCCTACTTACTCTGTTTATGTGGTAAGTGAAATTTTATGTACTGTAGCTAATGTTAAAGGCAACCATTAGCAAATGTTATTTGTTTTCCGTGCCTTTCTGGATACGGATTTACACTTCGGGCACAGCCACTCTCTGAAAAATAACTGCATTTACTATGTACAGATAAATTCAATGGTAATATGTATCATGTTTATTTCAAAAACTCAAAAATTCAAAAGGGACTGTAAATATGCATTGCCGTCAATTTTAATAGTTATTTATGAATACTTTATTTATTACAAAAAGTGAAGCACTTCGAAGTAGTTGTCTTGTCTGATGTACTCAACCAAGCCTTCTAACCACGACCTCGCCCCTCTCCACCCCCACCCATTCGAATTTCAGGGGGAATTATTTTAATGATATTCTATTTGGCCGCTTTGTGACATCACAAAGCCCAGAAAACAACGCTGTAGTCCAAACAAGCCATTCGTTGTACTTCTTGAAGAGTAAATATATTCCTTTGGAGTGGACTGATATTGTATCTTTGTAAATTTATTTTATCCCAAACATACACACTACACACAGACTAAAATTAAAAAAAAAAAAAAATGAAAAAGCATAATAGGACCCCTTTACGACCCCTTTAGTACTTAAGGTACGGCCCCCTGATTTGTGTATGTAAAGACTATGTAACTTTTTCAAAATTTGCTAAATGTATATAATGAGCGAATCCAGCATAAATTCATCTACCAAACCGCCTTTTTGTCTTATCACAAATCACTACGGTACATTTACAATAAATTATTATTTTTGGACTATAGTAGCTTGTTCGGGTCGTCAACGCTGCGGAGTAACACATATCTGCGTGAATCGTCATAGACATAAACTACGTATGTCACTCCTAGGTCTCTAGGAGAAGTAGCTCTGGTTAGAATGTTCTTCCGCGGGATGCGTGCACTTCTGTTTTTTAACCGCTAAAACGACTAAATTTACAGCGTTGCTGAAATGGTTGAGCTTGCTGCCGTTTAAAATTTTGAATGAAGATAAACATAAAAATATACGTGAAATTTAAGTTTGTCCATCTCAAAGAGCTGTTGTGATCACTTCAGACTTGGAAATGAACACACGTGGAACTGCTTTTATAATATTTTATGATACTTTTTTGAAAGAAAAGTTCAACTTTGTTTTCAACGGAAGCAATTTAAAACGAAAAAGGGTGAGTAATGACCACTTTTCAAGTATTTCTTTAACACGTTCAATAAAACATCAACATGCACTAAACATCATGTTAAAGTAGGCTACAGTGATAAATGACCAAACACCTACAGAGAAGATGCTAGCGTTTTAAACTGACTACAGTTACACGATCAAGACCACAGAGGGGCGACAGAGAGCTGCGAAACTATTTCAGTTCTACTGCGCCGTAAAAGATGCTGAGACTGCTTTGTCAACCGCAGTTTTGCTCTGAACAGTCACATGAATGCCACTAAAGCGAAAATAAAAAACAAAAAATGTAGTGGTAAACAGAATTGGAGTATGGTGATGATGGGATGTGACGGCCGTGACAGGATATGTTGTCAGCACTCCCAGTTAGTGGCTGTCCTGTTTTCCACACTATATCACGATTGTCCACAAGCAGAGAATCATCAGGGATGAAATGACTCGCAAGCATTTTAACTTCTGTAGTGCCCTTTGAAGGGCCAGTTCACCTTGAAATCAGTCCCAAAAACCATCCCAAACTATAATGTAGTGTATTATTAATAATAATACAGTTTCTTTATCTTTAATGTTTGACACTTTTGTTATTAAAAACAATATATTATTGTAACAATAATACTGATAAATATTTATTATTTTAATATTTGATAATTTTCAATAAACAACTGCAAAATATTTGTTTGAAAGTATCAAAGGGGAAGTTTTAAAGATTTGCATGCAACTTTTCGCCATTCATTTCTTATTAATAATCATTTAATGTACTCACTCTCATGTCATCCCAAACCCATATGTTATTATTTTTACTGTGGAACACGAAAGAATAAGTTTTGAAGATTTTTATGCACCTTTTTGCTATTTGTTATTTGAACACTTTCAACTGAAGCAGAATGAATGATGATAGAGTTTGAATATTTCCTTTTAAATAATCATTTATGCAATAACAATAACATTTATTTATTTGATAATTATCGATAGACTACTGCAAACAATCTGTCTGATGCCCCTACTGCACACATCAATTACAGTAAACTAATTGTAACTTTCTGACCATGTTTGCCATTACAAAGGATACATTTTGAAGATTTTATGCAGCTTTTTTTTTTTTTTTCATTTACACTGAAACTGTTGAACAATTGTCAATGAAGGTGAATAAATCATGTTCAGATTTTAATCTTTCACATGCTGGCAAAGTTTGCCATTACAAAGTCTAACAGCGTTTATTAAATATTTGCTTTAAGGTCATGAGAATGATCTGTACACTTTTGGAGGCAACACAGACACATGATGTTAATCTGTATCATTTGTGCATGCTATATGGAAGACTTGATTGATTTCAGAGGACGTCAGATGACATTTACCATCGTAATGATCTATAGACATTTATACGGTTATATAATCAAGGTGCATGTTGATAAAAGAAGGGCTGTGTTACAAGACGAAGCTTGACTCCATAAATGCATAACATTTCTGCCGGTGTGCACTAATGTTGATGTTCAGACTTTATTTCATGCTTCATTTCTCACTATTATACTGTGCTGACAGAGGTACGAATACAAGACACAAACAGTTGGCTTCAGGAATGAGAACACAGTACATGACCGAAGAAAAAGAAAACCAAGAAACCACCCTGTCCGAGGAAAACTGATGTACTATGGTTTAGTATGTCACACTCAATCCTTTTTTCCCATGTGGTGGGTGGCCTACAATAACCATCTTTGTTTGCCACCATGTGTGTGTGGGCATTTGCGTAGCGGGGTGAAGAGTTTTTGTGATATGGAGTGTATGTCAACTCTGACCTTTTGTCCATTTTTCATTTTCATAATTGACCAGGCATGGCAGAAATGTCCATCAGCTAATCCTCTTACAGTGACTCTAATGCCAGTTCTGTCAGAGGAGTGGAACAAGCTGCTACAGACCAGCAAGGTGGAGAACGGCCAAGTCCTGATGGTCCCCGCTGGCAAACAGCATGTGGCAAGTGCCGTTCCCTCTATTAAGCCCCATTAAATTAGTATTAATTTTTATATTAATTGTACTCTTTAATTATTGATCATTATAAAATGACTGGATAATATGGATTTATTTCTGATTATTACAGTTCATGCCTGAGGGAACAGTTTGAGGCTGAGGTGCACATGGCAGCTATTTATTATTAGAATAATAATGAACGCTAAGCTATACTGTCCAGACCAGTCATGACCCAAAACGCACCTCATAAGGTTGCAAAAATAATGCAAATTCTCAGTGCAGATGAAAAAATACGACTATATCTATAGAACTGTGCATGCTATTAAAAAGAATAATACGCTTTAAAAAGAAAGGAGAAAATTGTTACAATGTTGTCTGTTGTTATAATTTTCTGAAATGGAATCCGATGACATTTCCTACTTTTATAGTCAAAGTATCATTGAAATATCATTTATGGATATATATATATATAAAAAAAATAATAATAAAAATAAAAAAACGGGGACAAATTTTTTGGTTTGTTTTTTGTGACATAAGCCTGTATTAACAAACGACATAAGCGTTGCTTGTTTAATATAGGCCTGCTATTATTGTAATTAATATTTACTTGAATGTTTACTGATCCTAACTGGACTTAATAAATTCACCAAAAATCACAGTATGAAAAATAATGAATATAGCAAACAGATTAAATCAGTATTGTATTATATTATAACAAAATTATTCATTCACAATACAAAAATAAAACGATAACATTGTATTATATATACATTTTGTATTTAATATTTTTGTATTTAATTATAATTTGATTTAATACTTTCATTTTCACAATCTATGAATATACTGTATGTAATTACAACTTTTAAAATGTTTATGGTTGTGCTTTTGGAAATGGATCTACAGTGGAGATCAAAATTAAAGAACAATCTATAAATACTTTAGATTTTTTCTGAAATATTGTTAATCTTTATCGCTCAAAATTTGAAACAATATTAGCTGTGGGTATATCACTGTTATACTAATACCATTTGACAAAATAAGAAATCAAGGCATTTCAACAAAAAAACTTTATTTTGTGGATCAAAATTAGAGAACAGTTACCACTGTAGCATGAAAGAAGATTTCTACAAAAACTTGGGAGGGTTAAAGCTGTAAGAAATTAGTAGAGAGTGTAGAGGCCCTGGTAATTATGTAGTCAAGGATTTTCCAGCGATTTTCAGTCGGGTTTAGATCAGGACTCTGTGCAGCCATTTCATTATTTCATTGTTCTTAGCTTCAACGGACTGCTTTACCTGTTTTGCATTGTGACAGGAACATTGTCTTGAATGAAAATTGCTGGTTGATTGGGAGATGCTTGCAGGGAAGGAACCGCATATTGCTCAAGGAGTGTGTGTACATGAATGTGTGACATCAGTGGTGAACAGCCAATCACATGCCTTGCAACACAGAGCAAGTATGTTTTACTTCTTGTGAGAGACCAGTCAGATTCAATACTCTTTTGCTAAAGGTTTAGAGATGGAAGAATATGAGGAATTTAAATGAATTTACACTGAAGAAAGTACTTGTCCATAACAGAGGACAAATGAAAGAAATGATCTTGCTCTATCAGTGCAGTCACAAGTGAAACTTGTGAAGTTAGTATACTCTAGTATACTGATAAAGAGCGATAGAGACTCAAACATGTAATGTCACATGTAAGATTCTACAGTTTATTTATACTACATATGATATATGATATATATATATATAATTATCAATAAAACCAGACAATGATGTGGTAATTTTTTTAACTATATAGTGACCTTCACTGGAGTAAGAGAGACTGGGGGAGTGACTTTTCTGTGTCAGACATGTCATTTGCTCACAATTTCAGTTTCAGAGATATCTTACCCAGAATATAACCTGCCCTGGAGCAGGCTAGCTGTGGAGGCTAGCTGTGTAAGCAAGTATGGCAATGAATGCTGCCAAAAGCCAAGCACTTTCATGGTACTAAAAAACCCAGGACTGGCACAACCTAAACTGAAGCTTACCTGGCTAACCAGCTAATCCGGTTTCATGGTACAGGCCCCCAGTCTGTAATTTAGTACATACAAACATTATTTGATTTTATTTGCTTTGATTTAAAGGATCACTTTACCCATTTGCATTTAGCTTTGTATTGTTAGAAACCCAGTCATATATTATAATGATCATGGATTTTTCCTTTGTTTTTCCCTGAGATGGGAGAAATAAGGATTTAAGTGTTTTACTTCCTGCTTATTATGACGTAAAAATCGTCATTTTGCGTCATAATAAGCAGGAAGTCAAAATTCATTGAAAAGTGTAGAGACTACAGACACTAGCTTATTATTATTCCAGGGGATGGGACCCACTCACCCTACAGGCCTATTACAGATCAGTGGGTGGGACTAAACTTACAGAAACGAAAATGAAGTCAGATTTACGAGAATGGCTGGAGGAACAACTCATGATACGGAAGAGGAGGATTTTCAAAGTCTGTTGTTCGAAACAGATGTTCGTGGCTATCTATACGAGCCACAATATAGCGCAGAGCAGCTGAGGCTGATGGAGGAACAGGAGGCGGCTGCTGCAGCCGAGGCCGGAGACCTGCCTGTCGCGTCCGAGGAGCCCGGGCGTGCTCGAGCTGGTGCGGACTGGTGGTGCCTGTGCTCTCGTTGTGCACCTACGGACACAGAGCTCGAGTCCGTCTGCTGCAAGAATTTGAAAGATGCCAATTTCTCCTCGAAGAAATGTCTGAGGCAGACAAGGACACGGATGTTTGCGTTGTGAACCATCCTAGTTTCACCCCGCATATGGACAGAGGTGTCCTGGAGACATACTTCAGAATTCCGAAGGTAAACTGGAAACGCCAGCCGAAGCCTGCAGGGACAAATGGACGTCTAACTGTAAAATAAGTGTTTCAATTTTATTTATTATTCATTTTGTGAAATGTACACAATTTCTTCAAGCATTATTATCACGAAATGATTCCCGGTTAATAAGTTACGTAACGTCAACTGTATACTGTTTGTGCAGTACCTTTTTTAATGCACAAAAAGCTTACTGTGGCATTGTTTACTACTGTGGCACGTAAATACTATACATCGCTAACTGTGTCCTCAATGTCTTGTAGACAATATCGCATAACAGCCTAACAGCGGTGTTCTGGATTAGTGGGAGTGGCTTATGGAGCTGTGCAAATGTGTTGCATTGTGGGAGTTGTGGTTTTACATACAAATGAGCCCTAAAGTTACTTTCTGTAATAACTCGGTCAAAAAGGCACCAAATTCGAAAGTTTTAATAGATTTCGACTACATATATGACCCACTTTCAATGAAGATCAATGTTCCCACGGGTGAAATGCTCCTTTAACATGAATAGTTAGTATGTGCCTACCTTAAAAGTGATAACAGTGTCTCTTTTGGTAACTGACGATAATAATGCTCTGCTCTCGTCCAGGTTCAGTTCTTCATAGGTAAAGTAGGAGCGCGTCGCCAAATAATTACTATTGCTCGCTGCCCCCTCTGTTGTTGAAAAGGACATTTTCATGCAGTACCGGAGAAGACACCAAAAACAAAAAACTTGAGCATTTGGTAACAATATATTATATGGACAATAGTCTGTAATGACACCAACTCAAATGTTGCTTTATTTCTGATATAGGCATCACTAAAAAAGAATTATCAGTTGATGTTCATTTGTTAACTGCTCTGAATAATCATTATTAATTGTATTAATTCATTCTGGAACAAATTCTTAATCCGTAAATGTAATGTGTATGCTCTGTTTCAGTGTGTTTTTGAATCTGTCATGTTTGTCCCTTTGTATAACCTAGTTCCCTTTTGAACATTCATTAAGTAATGTATGGGAAAACTCCTTTTCTCCATTCTGCTGAAGCCAGATTTGTTCACGTTTGTGTAGCTGCACAAACCAATGGCGCTTCAGCCCTCCAGAAGGGGTGGGGCAGACTGCTTTATAAGTCAGCCCGTATCACCATTCATCAGATAATTAAACTGAAGAGACGATCATCGATTCGTGCAGCTTGTAGTGCAGCAAGTGACATAACGCTCATTCTCTTATCTCAGGGAACCAAGATTACGTTAAGTAAATGAAAGCGTTCCCTTTCGAATGTTCACTCTCAATCACAAACACTTATACGAATGTAGATTCCCCGCTTTTACAAGGCAAGCTCTCATTCAAGAAAATAAAACCTTTCACCTCCCATTACACGGCCTGGGCAGCTATTCCGGGAATCTCGAGATGGGTTTTGGAAACAATTCAATGAGGCTACTCGCTACAGCTTGCTCACAGACCGCCCCGCTTCAGAGGTGATGTTCAAACCTGTGTCCCAGTCAACAAAGCTATTGTTCTCCAGCAGGAGGTGCAACCACGGCTTGCAAAGGCACTGTGAAAAGATGCTTACTTTCACATCCACATAGCCCCCCGTCACAGACCGTTCTTGAGATTCACGTTCGAGGGAGTGGCCAATCGGTATGCAGTCCTTCAAATTGGACTGTCCCTGGCACCTCGCACTTTTACAAAGTGCATAGATGCGGCTCTGTCCCCTCACAAGCATATGGGAATCCGCGTATTGAACTAATATTGGCTTGTTCTAGCCAGATCAGAACGGGAACTGACCGCTCACAAAGAGCTTGTAACAATGGCCCCGTGGCCCATCCTGTTGAGGAGCGACCTTCTCTCACAGGTGAAAGGCATGATTTGGCATCCCCGCCCAGAGCTGTGTAGCCTTCATGTCTGGTGCCTCGACGGTAGTCTGTTCCCAGCGAGAGTAAGCAACGCCATTCTTGAGCCAAGGGTGCCATCTACGAGACGGCTCTATGGCCAGAAATGGTCAGTATTCCTCAATTGGTGCTCTGCATGGCAATTGGACCCGTTTTCATGTGATGTGTCCTGCGTGCTGACTTTGCTGCAAGAGCTGCTGGATAAGGGGTGTGCCCCATCCACACTCAAAGAATATGTGGCAGCCATCACAGCAAATCATTCTCTCGAGGCCGGCCATTCAATAGGCAGAAACGACTGAAGAGACTGAATCCTCCTCGCCTTAAAAAGGCCTCCATTTGAGCCACTCAGTTCAGCTGACTTGCAGCCCTTTTCGATAAAAACAGCCCTTCTCCTTGCTTTGGCATTAGATCAGCGTGTGGATGACTTGCAAGTGTTGTCAGTCAGCACTTCATGTCTTGAGTTTAGTCTTAATGAATTCAAGGTCATTTTGAAACCGAGACACGACTATGTTCCTAAAGTGTGCTCTACTCCCTTTAGAGCGCAAGTAATATCCCTATTGGCGCTCCCCACTGCAGACGGCAAGCAGGGACCAAACACTCTCTGCCCTGTTAGAGCTCTGAGAGTCTATGTGGAATGTTCTAATCTGTTCAGGCAGTCTGAACAACTGTTTTTTTGCTTTGGAATCTCAATCTCGCTGGATTGTTGATGCAATAGATTTGGCTTACGCATCGGAAAGACTGCAATGCCTTATTGGTGTGAGAGTCCACTCCACAAGGGGAATGGCATCCTCATGGGCGTGGTCCAGCGGCGTACTGTATCTATCAGTGAGATCTGTGCGGCCACCAGCTGGTCGTCGCCGTCCACCATGCCAGATTCTATAACTTAGACACCCCCGCTCGCAGGTGCAGATTCTATCTCTCTAACCTCCTGTGTAGGTAGTGGTTTCTCATGCCCTCAGCTAAACTTTGGACGAGATAATGCCTAAGTCCCTTAGGGCCCTTATTAGTGCTCTAACACTGGGCTCACAGAGTAGCATGTGATTGTTGCTTGTAGTGCGCGGTGATTGGATTCGTTCCCATAACAAGAGTGAACATTCGAAAGGGAACACTTTTGGTTACTTACTCAGTTCCCTGAGATAAGGGAACTTGCGTTATGTCACTTGCCGCACTACAAGCTGCACGAATCAATGATCATCACTTCAGTCGAATGATCTGATGAATGGTGCTATGGGCTGACCTTCTGGCAGGCTGAAATGCCATTGGTTTGTGCAGCTACACAATCGTGAACAAATCAGGCTTCAGCAGAATAGAAAAAATTAGTTTTCCCATACTTGGTTCCTTATCTCAGGGAACCAAGGTTACGTTAAGTAACTGAAAGCGTTTTCCTTGTGTTTTTCTGATTTGTCATTATGTTCACCTGCCGTCTCATTAATTATCTCATTAGTCCCTGGCTGCATCCGAAAACTTAGGCAGCTGACTTGCTGCCGTATGAGGCAATGACTTTGCAGGCAGCGTTTTGCACGAAGGCATTTCATGAAATGGATTTCGGACAGAATTCTAAAGCAGCATATCGGTTTAATGATCAACAACAAAATAGAACAAGTTTTTGTGATAACTAAATTAATATTTTAATACTATAATATTGATTTCCCTCTAGAACTAACATCAAAAGTGCAAAAAGTTAGTCAGAAATATACATTTACACACAAACTGTCCACCAAATGCAACTTTCAGAAACCATCTTTTTTTTTTAGCTCAACCATCAAGGAGTGGAACGCACATGATTGTGGGATATCAAAGGTAGTGAAAGATACATCTATGCTGCCTTCAAAATTCGATCAGAAGAAGATACATTCAGAGACAGGAAGTAAAACAGAATTTGTATTCCAACGAGCCTGGATGCCTTCCGGCCTTGGAATGCTGCCTCTGAAGGCAGCATTTTAGAGTTTTTGGATGCAGTACTTGTTTTTAAAAGCCCATCAATTCTCAGAGTTGGTTCTGTCATTTTACTTTCATGCCTGCCAGAGTTAGGGTACGTGGGTCTGGCATCACTCGAAAAAAATCCCTGGAGCTCAGCTTTCAACGTTATGGAGAACAGTCAATTCCCAGAGAAGAGGGGATATGTAGGGTCACACCAGGGTGTTGGGTGGTCCTAGCATCACTCGAAAAAAACCCATGGAGTGCAGCTTTTTTTGTTATGGAGAAACAGTGGGGGGGGGCCGTCATCTTACTCTCACGCCCACAAGAGCAAAGGTAAATTAGGTAAATTATGAAGACCTGTCAATTCCGAGTTCTCCTTTTGGTTTCTGTTTGTTTCTCATCTATGTATCATCCTGCAGCTTTTCACTTAAGACATACGTCACTGATAATCAGAATGAAAAACATAGTTCCCCACAGCATTTGAGCCCTCGGCTGACAGTCCTGCCTGGTGCCTCAAACCCCAAATTCACGTCAGCTGACCAGTCCTTAAAGCTTGAGCCTGAGGCGTGCACTCACACACTACTGTATTCAGACCATTCACATGATTGCAGGCAGGAAGGCAACATGACTGCTGAGCTCTACACTAGGACATAATACATAATGCATACAACCTCTGTGTTTACTAAGGATTATAGTCAACTTAAAATCATAATGCACGATATTTTTCTTAGTAAGATTTTCTTGTCACTTTTTTCTTTGTGTATTTGTCTGTGCCACTTATTCTAAAGAAAAAAAAGGTTGTCTTCTTAATCTCCCAGCAAATGTCTTGCTATGTCTTTGAGACTCTTCTGTTGATGTCACTTAGGCTAGAGATATATAAAAATGTTTTTAGAGTGAACTTGACGTCCAGCCCCTATGTGCTGATCAATGCTTAACAATAAAACCACATGGACAGCAGTTACTGATAGTGTAAATATGATTGATTATTGTCACACATGAATAAGAATGAGGTGTAAAGAGGTGTTTACCTCAGAGGGGAAGGTACTGTATACTAATGCATTGGAGAAATAATTTATCTGTGCAAAAGAAAGGTTGGCCGTGGAGGGGGTTTTCTTCTGGGGTAAACAGGCTTACTTGGGGCAGCTGGAACTCTGTTTGAAATGGGGCTATGTGTTTCTGTATGCCAGTGGGGAGCTGCGGCTACCAGAGCAGACATCCCAGGAGCAATTTTGTTCCCTTTTTAATAGCTTGTCAGCTAGCCCTTTGAACTCCTATAGCTGGGAAGTTCAGATGCCATGAAGAAATTTTGAGTTTTAGTTACTGTTTTGGAGCTGGTCTACCAGATTAATTTCATTCAAAAACATTTCAACACTATTAACTTCGGTTTGTACAACCAACAAGTCTATTTAAATGCCTTTAGCGAACAAATAAAAAAAGGAAGTTGTGTTAGATAATTCGCAATATGCATGTAGCAGATTCACTTTTCACCTTTTATTCAACTTGAATAAATTTTACAAATTTATGTGGATTAAATGCAATTAACACTTATCAGCATTTATGGTTCCTTTAACATCCTTGAAACCTGCACAAAAGTTTATTTATAGTGCTAAATGGTTCTTCACACTAAGAAAAATAACTTTCTAGAACTGTTCACTGGGAAACCCATGGAATTGCTGAAAAAGCTTTTGAGTTTTGAAGAAGTTTTGAGTTTGTTGCATGCTAGTGCTTTGTTGTTGGAAGGAATGGGATTCATAGAGGGACCAGGTTCATTCTTGCCTATTTCTTAGGGAAATCTTATTAAAGCCAAAATGTATTAATGGTATTTAGTCAATATATTTTGAATAAAATAGCATTGCATTCATTGACCAGCATATAAACATTACCTGTGTCATTTTATACAGTCTTTCAACATAATCAGCTCGATGAGGATTCTGGAATTTCAGGCAAATAAATGCTGTTTTTGCTTTGTAAAATACATACAATATGCATCAAATGTTTATTTATATGTAAACACATAAGTAAACACACTGTAATGACAAGGGAAAGCAATACAGATGAGGTGGGGGAAACTAATAAAACCTTTTCACCCAATTTATGATAATTAATGAATTTTCAAAGACAGCATAAAGCTGAAAATGCTCAAGAATTGTGTTTGTTTGTGTCTGTTTTGTCAGTGTAGAGCCTTCCACTGCTCAGTCAAAGTCAGGTAGTCGGGTCTACAGTTTGACATGATAGAGTTCAACAAACCGTCATCAAGTTCAAGTTCCTGAATTCTCCTTAAAAGAAGTCTTGATTCTGGATGCTTAACTTCCACAATGAGGTTTGGCTATACTCCAGTTTAATTTACATCTAGAGCACGATTACAGCTGATGTAAACGACTGTGAAGGTTTTGAGTGACAGCATTAAATCTTGCTTAATCATCCCTGCCTAAGGAGTCATCATTATGATCCCTGAGCCAGCAGAGCGGTAAGGAAAATCTCACATTATTTCAGTCCAAGTTGGCTTTAGTCAGAATGGTTTTGCCAGTCTACAACAAATGTATATTTGAAAGTTGACAGTTAACATATAGTACAACAACATTGCTGATTCCTCACCGTTCTGCTCTTAAATGCATTATGTATTTAGCAGACTTTACATAGGAGAGAAACAAATTGCCATGCTCATCACATACTGTAAATATTATATCTCTGAAAAGCACAGGAAGTAGAGAGCTTCTTTAACATCCAAAACACAATACAACATTTGTAACTTCAGCATCTAACCAGTTAGTGTTGGTTAGTTAAACAGACATAGTCTTTCTTCAAGATGGAAAAAGGCTCAAGTCTATTGTCATTATTGTCTAGGGAAGCAAGTCATCTGAACTGAACACATGATTCAATGGAATGAGAGCGCAAGAGAGAGAGAGAGAGGTTGACAGCATGAATCCTTCTTTATACCATTTGGTTACTGGAACACTTTCTGTAGAAAAAAAATGTGCTAGGAAAAAATATATAAATGCAATGTGATTAACAGCCCTACATAATAAATTACATTCTCCTGCTGGAGGACATAATTCTCCTGGGCATACTAAGTAATGACCGTAACCTCACCAAATTCAAACATTGTTTTAGCATCACACAAGTATATGTCATTAAATGATCCATTTAAGGTTAATTACCCTGTTATATAATTGAACATTTCAACTGCATATTTACTGAGAATGAAAATTATGCCAAAGTACTTAGAAGCAGACCAAGGCTGGCTGTCTCACTTTGTACTCCAATGTATTTCTGGGAGTTTTTGGAAAGTTTATTGTATATACACTTACTTTGAAAGACGGTATAGACTCTAGAACTTGTTTTAGAATTTTTTTACACTAACTATATCCTTCCTGTTAGGCCATTACATAATTTATTTTTACAAATATTAACAAAATGTTCTATTAAAAAATATACACACACATTTATCACAAAACGTTTAGGACATTTTTGAATTATCATTAATAACCTGAGAGTCAATGTATAATAATTTTTAATTAACAGTTTTAATGAAAGTTGTGATAAAATGTTGAGATATTCTAGCTTTTTTATATTGGGCTTGAAAACCACTGTCTTAAACAAACATAATACTGTCTCTCAGTATTATAACAAGTCACCAAAGCATCGAGCACCTCACTTCTCAGCTGGAACCTCAATTCTCACTAGTTGACCTTTAAAACTTTAGAGAGTTACACTCATACAGTACACTCTCTCACACACACAAACACACACACGCACACTCATACTTACACACCGCTGGAGAATTCAGACCACATGATTACAAGAAGGCAGCGTGACTTCTGAGCTATTCCACACTGTCTTTTGGCAGACTTACCCACCATGCACTGCAGGGGGCACACCGGTAGCATCGGTGGCCAGTAAATCGTGCTTACCGGTCACACAGTCCTGTTCTTTTAGCCTAAAGAATGGTTCGAAAAAACTGACATTAAAAAGCACTGACATCAGCCAGTGTAGGCTGTAGCTGGTGAAAACAGATTTGCGAGCATATAACCTCCTCTTGCTTCATCTTTTGTGTAGCGATGCATTAAGTTCAGGCAATTGAACGATGGCCCAGAAAAAAGGCCACATTAACACTCAACCCTGAGGCTGATTCGTGGTGTTAAGCGTTAACACGCACAAACTGATGTGCTGCATGGGGTTAGTTGTTACAAATTTGTTTAGCTTTGCACCATAGTTTCACAAAACTTTGTTTAATTTGCTTCATGTTTCTTTGAAATTGTTTGTGAAATTTGCTTGCACCCAAAGTTCACCCAAAAATGAACATTTGTAGAAAATGTACTCACTCTTAGGACATCCAATATGTAGAGTTTGTACCTTGTGATTTGGAGAAATTCAGCATGATAAAAACATCATAATAATCCACACGACTTCAGTTCCTCAAATAATGTTTTGTGAAAGTGAAAAGCTGCATATTTGTAAGAAACAACTCCCTCATCAAGATGTTTTTTACAATATTGCTGTCTCCAGTGAAAATGTTGTGTCATCTGAATCAGGAGAGAAATATGCAGAGATCTAACACCGGTGAGAAGTATAAGTGAGAACTGTCCAAAATATGTTGGTGGATTTTTGATGTGAGTGGACAACAGGGAATGGACCTTTCCTCTGGATGAAGTGGTATAATGGATTGTGGACTTTTGGCCAGAAGTCATGGTCAAAAGTTAAAATGCCTTCATGACAGATTTGATTCTTACAAACATTCAACTTTTCACTTCACAGTATTGCCTGACGGTGACATATTCAGTCAATTTTCATTTTTGTCTGAAGTATTCCTTTAAATGATGTTTGAGTAAAATAAAAACAGGATGACTGCCGCATGAAAACACTTTTCATTGGTCAGTCAGTTGCTGTTTTTGCTGAAATGCTAAGCCCCAGGGAGGCTAATTGCTTTTACTGGGCACACAAAGGGAGGAGGAGAGAGATACAGCAAAGAGAAAGAGAGAAAAACAGATGCAGATCCACTACATCAAATCTCACCCTCTGTGAAGGATCCTTGGTGACTGTCGTGATGATTTTCAGTCCTGACCATCAATTCGACTTACTGCCTCAGACAAGTGTATCAGATTCAGTAAGTAATCCAAAAGACTAATGGGCATAACTTTGCCCTAGATGTTAAGACAGTCAGGAAGTGCAGTAGTCTACCCTGTTGAAAAAAAAACTGCATATGCTGGTTAGGTACTGTATGTTTTGAAGCATGGCTGATGGTTTAAGGTGGTCTTTAGCTGTTCATGAGATGGTTTAAGCTTGACCTGAGGAGGAGCTCAGGACCAGCACATGACCAGCTTAAACCAGCTAAGGACCAGGTTAAACCAAACCAGCACCCATGCGTCAAAACGAAACTAACAGCATATGCTGTTTTTTTCAACAGGGTAACCTTAAACATACTTTTGACTACCTGCATACAGGTTCACCGACTGAGGTTTAGACTATAGGAAGGAAGTTGCTTCTGTTCTCGGAAAAGAATATTGATGCAGTAAAGTGACCCAGACAACAACTAGAAGTCGAGAACAGTATTTTTATCGAAAAGGTAGAAATAAAAACACCCAAACTGCATTTTATGCTGGTGAAAAATCTATAATTCTTGAAAATGTGAATGAATTTGAGGAAAGTCATTAGGTCAAATCTCAGACAGAATTAAAAATGGATATTGAAGACTGAAATTGACAAGATCAGCTATTCAGGCTGATGATTATTTTATTTATTTATAATTTTTTTCTTACCATTGCAGACATATTATTTGGAACTTCATGATGAATAATAGTCGCAAAAAGTAATTACATTTTTATTTCAATATACTGTATATGTGTTACTAGATTATATATCCATAACATTTTTGAGATGTATCTTTTCACAGGAATTAAGTCAGATGAATAAAAAGCTATATTTCAGATGAATAGCTTTGGTTGTCCAGCATCCTCAGGAAAAGGAAAACTTGTGTTGGCAATCAAATATCACACATTTCTCAAGTTTTTATTATTCATTTTAGAGAACATTTGGACCTTAACCTGACATTTTCTAAAATATTATTCCAAAAGGATAAAACATGCATTTCCTCTTCAGGAACTCGAGCTGCGTCAAATGCGCTTTGGGGAACGCGCTTAGCGTGAGCGACTATGAATATCGTGTACGGCTGCTTCGTTCCCGGAGGGCCCTCTTTGAGGAGGGGGCCTTCGCCAGCGTTCCCCACGGTGCTGGTCCCGCTTCTGCCGAGGCAGAACGGCGGCTGCATTCGTGGGGTTCGCAAGTGGATTTGGTGGAGGGAATGGAGACGGGCCAGTCCCTATCTCCTTCCACCTCCGCCAGATCCGGCGCCCAATCTCTGGAGTCGGAAGCACGCTCTGTGGTTCCTTCCACCCAGGGAGAGGGATCGACGCTCCGCCTCTCTTCCTTCGAGGAGGTCGATGTGGAGTCTGTCAACAGGGATTTGCCACCCCATTCGCCGCAATATGAGGAGCTCTTGGAGGTGGTTACTCGCGCGGTGGCCAAACTAAGCATTGAGTGCCCGCCGAAAAAACGACCGAACTGCAGCGAAGCAAGCTCGATGAACGCTTCCTGCGCGCGAGTCAGCCACCTCCCAGCCGGGGCTTTCCATTATTTCCCGACCTGCATGTTGAGATCGCCAGGTCGTGGAAACACCCATTTTCAGCCCGCCTCTACATCCCCTCCTCTGACTACTACGGCAACGTGGTGGGGATGGGAGAGCACAGCTATAGAGCGATGCCCCGGGTGGAACAGATGCTCGCGAGCTATCTGTCTCCCGGTGCGGCATCGTCTCTGAAGGCCCTGGCATTGCCCTCAAAGCCACTCAGAACAACATCGGCTTTGGTGGGCAAAGGGTATGCGTGTCTGCACACCATGGCGGTGTTACAGGCGTACCAAGCCGACCTGCTTAAAGAGCTAGATGAGGGAGAGGAGATCAAGTCCCATGATATTTCAGAGCTAAGAAGGACCGCTGATCCCTCCCTCTGCGCCACCAAGGAGACCGCCCGAGCGATTGGGCGGTCCATGTCAGCTATGGTGGCCGCGGAGAGGCACTTATGGTTGACCCTGTCCGATATGAAAGAGCGGGACAGGGTCTGCCTCATGGACGCCCCGATTCAGCCGACTGGCCTGTTCGGCGACGCAGTCAATTCTGTCGTCAACAGGTTTCAGGAGGCCCGCAAACAAGCGGCGGCGTTCCATAAGTTCCTCCCTCATCGCTCCCTCTGGGCATCTGGGCGGGAGATGCCCCAGCCGCACTCTAGCTCCTCATACCGTGAGGCACAGAAACAGGGTCTTCTAGGCCCAAACAAGATCTCAGGGCAGTCATAGAAGCTAAGAAGTCCTCGGCCAAGAAACCCTGACGCCAGAAGCCCAGGGTTTCAGAGGGCAGCTTCTGCTGGGGTAGAGTGGTACACACCGCAGTACACGGTGCCCGTCTCGCCTCAGCGCCCTCTGGGGGCCGGTCTGCCAACCCTGCTAGTGTTCCAGGGTGCAGCGGTCCCCAGCGAGCATCGGTCTCAGTATCTTCCGCCCGTGCGCGTAGCGGGGCTGAGACGCTCGCCGCCCCTGCAGGGGCCTCTTACACCTGAAGTCAGTCTCGAGAGACTGATTCCCTTAGTAGATTATTTAGCAGCATGGAAACTACTGCCAAATGTATCTCAATGGGTCCTGCACATAGTAGAAAAAGGCTACCATATTCAGTTCGGCTCTGCGCCGCCAATGTTCAACTGGGTCCTCCCGACGATAGTCGGCCCCAGGCAGGGTCTGGTTATGGAACAGGAAGTGAAAACCCTATTAGAGAAGGAGGCCATCGAGGTGGTCTCTCCTCAAGACAGGGAGTCCGGATTTTACAGCCGGTATTTCATAGTTCCAAAGAATGATGGGGGGTTGCGTCCGATTATAGACTTGAGGGTCTTAAATCGTTCAGTTATGAGATTGAAGTTCAGAATGCTCACAATCAAGCATATTGTAGCTCAGATCAGGTCCGAGGACTGGTTTGTCACAATAGATCTCAAAGATGCATACTTCCACATATCCATCCTTCCACAACACAGGAAGTTTCTGAGGTTCGCTTTCAGGGGCGAAGCTTACCAATATCGAGTACTTCCCTTCGGCCTTGCACTCTCACCCCGCACGTTCACAAAATGTGTAGACGCGGCTCTGGTCCCCCTGCGCATGCAGGGCATCCGCATTCTCAACTATATCGACGATTGGTTGATTTTAGCTCAGTCAGAGCAGGTTGCGGCTCGGCATCGAGATGTCGTTCTCGAACATATGGGGGAACTGGGTTTGAGACTGAACGCCAAGAAGAGTGTACTTTCTCCGGTTCAGAGAACCACCTATCTAGGCGTAGTATGGGATTCGACCTCGATGCAGGCACGATTTTCCCCTGCTCGTATCGAGTCGATCCTCATCTCAGTCGAGAGAGTCAGAGAAGGCCAGTCACTTACTGTCAAACAATTTCAGAGATTGTTGGGTCTGATGGCAGCTGCGTCCAACGTGATACCTCTTGGCCTGAGCTTAAGACCAAGGGATTTTCCCCGAGGGGCAATCTACTTTGCACTATCAAGGTCACGCGGCACTGCCTCCGTGCCTTGGACATGTGGAAGAAACCTTGGTTCTTGAATCAGGGCCCGGTGCTGGGAGCTCCTTGTCGCCGTGTAGTACTAGCGACAGACGCATCTCTCACTGGATGGGGTGCAGTCATGAGTGGCCACCCTGCCCGTGGTCTGTGGAGCGGTCGTCATCTATCATGGCATATCAATTGTCTAGAAAATGCTAGCAGTTTATCGTGCACTGAAGCACTTCCTCCCAGACCTAAGGGGTCACCATGTGTTTGTGCGCACCGACAACACATCGGTGGTCTCTTACATCAACCACCAGGGAGGTCTGCGTTCGCGCCCTTTGTACAAGCTGGCGCACCAGATCCTGGTAGAAACTCGTTCCTGAGGTGGAAACTCTTCACCTCATGGTGCAGAGACCGCCAGCTAGACCCAGCAAACTGCCCAGTTGGTACAGTTCTGGAGTTTCTACAGGCTAGGCTCTTTGCAGGGTTGACCCACTCCACGCTGAAGGTCTACGTGGCGGCCATTGCGGCCCACCACGCCCTTCTCGATGGCCAGTCTCTGGGAAGACACCCCCTAGTTACACGTTTCCTCCGCGGTGCGCTGAGGCTGAGACCTCCAGTACGGTCCCGTATTCCCCTGTGGGACTTGGTTGAGGTGTTAGAGGGAATGTGCAAAACCCCGTTTGAACCCATTCAAGATATTTCAGACAGACATCTTACACGTGAGACCTCCTTTCTGTTGGCTATCACCTCTCTGCGGAGAGTAGGAGATCTTCAGGCCCTCTCTGTGGCCCCCACTTATCTTGAGTTTGAACCTGGCATGACCAAAGCGTTCATATACCCTCGAGCGGGATATGTTCCCAAGGTTCCCTCTGTTACACCACGACCCATAGTGCTGCAGGCCTTCTGTCCTCCTCCCTTCCGGGAGCCCGACCAAGTGAAGCTAAAGTGTATGTGTCCAGTTCGAGCGCTGGACGCATACGTCCACAGAGCTGCCCTGTGGAGAAAAACTGACCAATTGCTTGTATGCTACGGTCCCCCCAAGAGGGGTTCTCCTGCTTCTAAGTAGACTATTATTCGTTGGATTGTCGAGGCTATCAATGCCACCTATGGAGTCCTCTGGTCGTCCCCCACTGTCGGGAGCCAAGGCTCACTCTACTCGGGGTATGGCGGCCTCCAAGGCCTTCCTAGCAGGTGTATCCATGCTGGACATCTGCAATGCTGCGGGGTGGTCCACGCCCTCTACGTTTGTTAAATTCTACTCGCAGCTCGAGTTCCTGAAGAGGAACGTCTCTAGGTTACGTATGTAATCCCAAGTTCCTCCAGGGAACGAGACGCTGTGTCTCGGAGCCATACCCCCGGCACCCCTGCCGGCGCTTGCTGGTACTAGAAGTTGATGCCAGCACGTGCTTTTATAGCTTCCTGGTCGCTTACGTCACCCCGCCTGTGTCCATTGTCCATTGGACTGATTACACACGATATTCAGAGTCGCCCACGCTAAGCGCGTTCCCCAAAGCGCATTTGACGCAGCGTCTCGTTCCCTCGAGGAACTAGGGTTACATAGGGTCCCCTTTAGAAAATACAACCATTGCATCCTGTGGTCAATGCATTACTAAGTTTTTCGAACCACTTTTTGTTTGTAATTTGTAAATCTAGGGCCTCACACAATAAGAACCCATGGAAAAAAATTTGCCCAGCCATTCGTCACCATATAAGCTGCTTTCTACCTAAGTCTGTCAAAGGGACTCACCAAGGATTAATTAACAACAACCCATAATTTTTAATGAAGCAATTTTAAAGAAAATGTAAGAAAGAAACTTGAAACAAATGCGCAATTGACAAACAGAAGCAGTCAGTTAAGAAAAACCATCAAACAGAAGACATTACATTAAAATTTTTGTTACACTTGGTCAATGGTATTGAGCTGAAAACATCCATGCAAATCTAAAACTTGGCTATAACTGTCTATTTTAATTTATTTTAAAACTTAATTTGTATTTGTGAAGGCAAAGCTTAATTTCAGACAGCATTACTCCAGTCTAGTCACATGATCCTTCAGAAATCATTTTAATGCTGTTTCGCTGCTCAAGAAACATTATTATTGTTCTCACAGTCAAGCAGCTTAATATTTTTTTTGTGGAAACCATGACACTTTTCCAAGATTATTTGATGAATATGAAGTTCAGAAGAAAGGCATTTGAAATCGAAATCTTTTCTTACACTATTAATGTGTTCACTGTCAATTTAATGCATCCTTAATAAGCATAACATATTTAAAGTATCAATTCTTACTGGACATAGTAGTCTAAATCATAAGAAAATAACACATTGCATGCTATAATTAAACCCCTACCTAAAAATAGAACATTTAAAGAATGATATGATATGATCCCCTGACACCACATGATAAAACGATTATTTCTGAATTTACTATTAATATCATTAGTGTGATATACAGTATTTTACATGACATTGAGTGGCTTTATTAGGAATAGCCTACACTATTTGCATTGTATAAACCATGCATTTTCCAAGGATTATAGTAGTCTAGTAGGCTCAGGGTGCATACTGTACGTCATCAGTGTCACGTGAATGCGCGTAACAGTCTCTCACATGTAGAAGTCACAGCAGCTGCATGAGAGGGAGATGAAACCTTAACTTGAGAGGACTGATCCTACACGGCATAGATCCTTAAGACGTTTACTGACAGGGTCGCTTATATATTTTCTTAAAATAAAAGGACAGCTAGCTCGCATTGTATATTTCTTATGTCAAATATATGAATAGATTTGGGCTTTAGTCTTAGTATAACTAGACAACTGTAAAGCCCGACAGCATACCGTTCAAAATATATCCAGTGATTAATTTCAGCTGATTATAAATAGTTGTATTTATTTTTTATTTTTTATTTTTTCCGGGTTGCTTTAATAATACAAGATCAGAAGGAGCGCGACTGGGACTCACGCTCACATGCACGCCAGGCGCTTCACCGCGCGCTGGACATGAGGAAGACCTCATCCCGAGCCTGATTTCCCGCGGTCCCATTCATCTGTGTGGCTTCAATCCGGAGATGAATTACACTAGCGAAATGACCCAGCCACAGACGAACATGGAGCTGGACCAGAGCTGCAGTATATCTAAAAAGAGCATCATTAACACAATGTTTAAAGTTCGCAAAAGGAGAGAGATGCTGTTCGTGCAGGTGTGCTTCATCTGCAGCGTCCTGTTCTTGGCGTGGTGTATGTCGGCGTTGCTCACGAAAACAGGTGAGTAACGTTAAGTGATTGCCCCATTGTGTTTTACTGGGGCTACACATCGCTATTTACACGTGTGTGTCGTCCTCTTATATTAATAATGCACCGACAAGGCAGCAGTGCTTGTCCTTTTTTGGGACGTCAGACGTTGAATTATACATAGTATAGGGGCTGCTGTGAGAACATCCCTTCTCTCGGGATTCACATGGATAAATACACGAGCGGTTTACAGCATCTTTACAACGTTCGTTATTTTTTGGGGATCATTTGTGTCGGTTGACACGGTTACGTTGTACTGTAATCTCATGTGTTTGTACGTTAAGTCCACAATCAAAAAGAAACGACGATTCCAAGCTATTTATGTCCAAAATATGTCATGTACAGTCTCTGTTTGTTTATCTGTGTACGGTATGATAATTCAATGCACGTTCCATTTTTATTCGAAGATTAAAGGTGCTGTAATTTTTTTTACTATACTAAAGCATAAAAATACCATGTTTGCAGCTATTTAAGAAACATGCCCTGTTAACACGTGTTTATCTGAAAAACAATGCTACAGTCAGTTAGTTATTCTCCTTCGAAAACGTGCGCTGTTGTGCCCAATTTCGACCCCCTGTCGAATTATTACCCACCTTGTTTAAATTGCTACCTGATTGCCTAATCCTAACCCCACCCCTAATCTACTCCTAAACCTACCAACACTAGGGGGGTAATAATTCGGCAGGGGGTCGAAATTGGGCACAACACCTGGAAGAGAATTGATTAGTTCATCTAAATAGTCTTAGGGTTTTTCGAGTCGTTCGTTCATCACGTGACAGACACATACGCTTTAACCTTTGCAGTTTGAGTCGGAGATTTGATAATAATAATAATAATAATAATAACCAACTCTTTATTACCTTTGTTACAACAGTCAGTATATGGAAAATAACCTTGACAGAAATTCACACATTTATAAACTGTAAAAAGTTACAATTTGAGACCAGAAATGGAGTAACTGTAAGATTAAATAATAATTATAATGATTTATATAATTAATGTATTGTTTGTAGTGTGATCAACGTTTGTGTAAGTACTAGTAGACATGTTAGGGAACACGAAACATTTTAATTATATTTTGATAAAAATGAACAAAATTAACTCGAAAAAAAGATTCGTTCATTTTGCTGAACGAGACTCAAAGGTCTGAGGCGGTAAAATGATCTTAACTTCCCATCACTGCTGTTTTGGTAGGTGAAACCCGCCTACTGCCAGTTTACTCAATTGTATTTCGGCACCCGGGTTGTGGTTAAGTCTGAGGAGGAGGGGCCAGATAAAAAAATAAAAAAAACATCTCCAATATTTAGAATTTGGACTGCAATACCTAGTTCAACCACTCGGCCAATCCTACATACAACACCTTTAAAGGGTTAGTTCATCCAAAAATGAAAATTATGTCATTAATAACTTACCCTCATGTCGTTCCAAACCCGTGAGACCTCTGTTCATCTTCGGAACACAGTTTAAGATATTTTAGATTTAGTCCGAGAGCTTTCTGTCCCTCAATTGAAACTGTGTGTACGGTATACTGTCCATGTCCAGAAAGGTAAGTAAAACATCATCAAAGTAGTCAGTTAGAGGGTCAGTTAGAATTTGTTGAAGCATCGAAAATAAATTTTGGTCCAAAAAAATTAACAAAAATTACAACTTTATTCAGCATTGTCTTCTATTCCGGGTCTGTTGTGAGCGCGTTCACGATGCAGCGTTGTACGTCAGCAGCGTCACTGCAGTGTTGTGAACGTGCTCAAAACAGACCCGGAAGAGAAGACAATGCCGAATTGATGGCTTTCTTTTTTTTTCAAATCACAACATACTTTTTTTTCTCGTAAGTAAATTAGCTTTATCTCTACATTTTATTTTGACTGTTTCTCAAAATTCAACGAGTTTAATCTTGCATTATAATGACTTGAATTTCGAGATGGTTTTATTTTTTTATTATCGTTCAGCCATAATCCTCTTCCATACATTTCTCTCTCTCAAAACCCCCCCACGCACAAATTTATTAAACCAATTTTCATAAGAAGTAAATAAATATTTTAATTATCTGTCAAACTTTTTCAAAAATTAATTGTATTGTCATTTATTGGGCAAATAAAATCTGAAACAACTAAATAGTCTATATTCACACATAAAAAAAAGTAGATATTTTTTAAAACCTATATTTTATTTTTATTTTGTATGGCCTCCTTAGGCCTTGATAACAGCTTGCATTTTTGCGTACATTGTTTTTATGTCTCTGTTATTGACTTACAGATAGTTTCTAGTTGTTCCCTTTTTTGATTAAACTTTTGTGCTATCTTATCTTATCCAACAATTATTTTATTTTTTTAGCATTAGAAATACAACTGTGACTAAAGAGCTTAATCTAATCTAACAATCTAATCTTTCATTTTAAGTCACTGTCATCCATTGACTGAAAATAATTTCTTCTCCCTCTTCATCATTCGGATATTTTCTCCTCTGCTAAAGAATCTTTTAAGCCTCTTAAAAGTCCTCCTCTCTACTCCACTAACACTTTTTTACTTTAAGAGCTCTTTTAAGGGTTAAGATGCTTTGTGAATAATACTGCTGTGTTCAATACATTGATACGACAATGGATCATCACAGAGACTTGACAATATGGGTATCTATACAGCTGTCTCTTTATCGATATTGTGGCACGTGTGAAGCAGTGGACTGCACAAGAACAGCATTTACAATGGAGTAGAAAAGTGCGAGGTTTGTAAAAAATAATGAATGGAGCATAATATTTAGGCTAACAAGGTTTAATCTGGCCACAGAGGAACACAACCAGGGTTGCCTGATATAAAGAGACTTAATCCCCGAGACAGAGCTCTCCACTTCCGCAATATAGAAATATCTGCTAAGTGTGCTACTTATCTTTGTCAACCTGGCAACCACGTGCTCGCACTCTCTCTCCAAAACGCGCTGACTTTCTGAAAACACCAGTAAAATTGCAGTTTAGCAATCTCCACTTCAATATTCTATTCTCAAAAAAGTGTAATTCAATCTAGTGTTCATTAATTAGAGAGAGAGAGAGAGAGAGAGAGAGAGAGAGGTGGTGTGTGTATTAATTACCACTGTTTTGCCACTTCAGCTCCTTGAGAAAGATAATGTAGCTCTTAAGCGATTAAGCTATTTTATTGATAAAATTGTGGGGCAGAGCTAAAATGTAAGTTTTGCTGAATGTCTATGTGTGTGTGCATGTGTGCAACATGATCTATTTTAGTGACTGAACATGTTTGAGTGTGAAAGAGAAAGTGTGTTAATTTGTGCAAAGATAACCTACCAGCAATGTTAAGATTATTAGTTTTTATTAAATTAGTAAGAGTACATTACAATATAATTTTATTAGAATGAGTACATTATTATTTATAGGCTTAAAAACAAGATGCAAACAATCAGAATATTGTAGTACCTGATGGGGAGTGCCCAATGTAAACATGAAACATAAGCCATTACCTATATTGTACTGTGGTAGAGTTATGGAAGACCTTTATAATGCAGAGGTCAGCTGCCTGCTCTGTAGGAATGTAACAAGTCAACTCAAGATTCGATTCATGATTTTGATTTCACAATTCGAATCACAATTATTTATTTATTATTATTTATTTTTTTACAAAATAAGATTTAAGACAAATTATAAATGAAATGAGTCATTTTATTATTGCTGGGACAAATGTTGCACATTTCTTTGTGAAATTGAAATATAACACTATAATAATATACCAGTATAGCATTTGCATATTATTGCTCATTTGTTGGTTTTGATTGCTTCGGTTGTCCTCATTTGTAAGTCATTTTGGATTAAAGCATCTGCTAAATGACTAAATTTAAATATAATGTACATTTAAAACAAGCCCTAAATCAAATAAATAACACAAATAAAATAAATCTCTTCATATAATCGAAATAAGGCTTTGTCTGTGCTCTTTCCATTTAAAATTAGAGCCAACCAATGCATTTTAATCATGATCCAAACAAAGATGCTGCATACATGCAACATGAGCAGTTTATATCTAAACGAGACTATGTAATTTCAACATTTGAAGCAAAAACAGAATGGTTTGACTTCAGTTTTGTGAAACTATACATAAAAATATCTGCATAACTGAAAGAGCAGACGAGCTGAATGACACACAGATTCAATCTCTGCCAGCAGGTGGCACTTAAAGCGTTTCCTTGGTTTCCACTGTGAATAAAGCAGCGCTGCACTTATTAAATTTAATATGCATTATACAGGGGCAAGATAAAAAGAAAAAATACCATCTAAACTTTTCTTAACACAGTTCCACTCAGACATACATTCATATAAACTCCTACCCCTAAATGAATCACAATTTGTCTCAACCGATTTGAATCGTCACATATTTGAATAAGTTTTCAACCGTCTTGAGGTTAATCATTACATATCTACTGCTCTGCCAATAGTTAGAAATGGCCCTATATCATGCAGTGTTTAATAAACGGTTGTTTTAGTAAATTCTGCTGAGGTGAAAATCAGTGCAGTACTGTATCATAATACGTATCATATCATGACTTGGCTGGTGATACACAGGCCTAGTGAATTTTTTTTTTTTTTTTTTTTTAAACTAGGATCTTCTCTTTCATTTAAGGGTTGGTGTTTTTTTTTTGGTCACTTTTCTAGAATTTTGTCACTAGGAGCAACTCTGTGCACTAAATGGAGTTAATGAAATGAAGTAAAGTTCCGAAACAAGGCCACGCCTCAACCAATCAGCTCGTCCCCCGTCAGCTATTTATGCTAGACCAACCTTCTCTGAACTGTTGACTCAGTTTCTCGTTGGTCCCACTCGCCATGGATCCGGAACTGCAGATCAACCCCTCCGACGCAGATGACGATCTTTTCAAGGGCAATTCCCCTCCACCCAGCAAATCTTCTCACCGGTCCTCTCGCAGCCAATCTTCCCACCGGTCCTATCTTCTTCCGCCATTCGAATCCCTCGGTCCCGCGAGCCTTCTCGTGCAGGTTCGCCATCTGGGATTTCTCTGGCCCGGGCTCGGTCACGTGTCCGCTCTCCGCCACCCTCGAGGGATTCTGTCCGCGATCGCTATGGATCTCTCGGGCACGGAAGTCGGCGCGACCGCTCGCCTCGCCAACAGCATCGACAACCATCCACAGGTAATCCTCGACCAAACACTCTCGGCAAGTCTGCCGGATCAGAGTTTGATATCAAGCACTGGACCGTAGCTCGCCTCCAGCACGCTCTCAAGGATAAAGGCATTTATTTCAGCCGCACTGATAATAAATTAAGGCTATTTCAACTTTACACTGCACCCACCAACACCGTTCCAAATGCAAACTCGGAGGCCTCAGCTGTTCCGGTATCCTCACGGAATTCCTCCGTCGTCGCTTGTGACGTCACCACACAGCCTCGTGAACGACCTCAAGCCGCAGCCGCGCCACCTAGTGGCGACCAAAGGCAAACTGCATCATCTCCAAGTTTCTCCGCCATCACTCGTGATGTCACCACTCAGTCTCGTCAGCAACCTCAGTAAGCAGCATCGGCGCCACCTAGCGGCGGCCAAATGCAACTGCCACTCACCCCATCTCCTTCTACCTCTGACCTATCTCAGATGATTACATCATTTCTCCCATCTTTGGGTTCACAAACTGCCACAAATCCTAACACTCATTCATCCTCTCATCCCATCATCCATTCCTCTACCCGTTCTTCAGCCGCCACGGCCTCTGTTACTTCTGGTTCCGAATTCATTCCCACCAGTGGACCTTTTCAACCTCCCTTGGTACCTTCTCCTTTTCCAACTAACCTATCCTATTTCTCCTCCCTCACCTACCCTTACTCATCCCTCACTTCCCCTAGCCCCTCCCCTTCCATATACCCTCATATCGTGCCATCTAACAGCAGCACATATACCCTGGCCACAGCAGTACCTCCTCCCCGGCCAGCTTCATCAGTTATTCGGCCTTCCCCCGTCTCCCTAGCCTTACGTCTTTAGATTCTATCTGGTAACTACACTGATCTAGCCCACCTTCTCCAGCCATCGCTCATAAATTTTAGCCAGCCCAGAGAGCTTCAAACCAGCCAAGGGATCATGCAGCTTAGCCATACCTTAAATCATAGTTCAAAAGATCTTACCCCTACCGAATTCTCTTTAGCTTTCTCGATCTTCAGAGACATAATTTGTTCCGTTTACCCGGACCGAAGGTCTGAGCTAGACGATTATCTGTCTATCATTCTAGATATGGCCGTCCGCTTTGGAGGGACAGGCTTCTATAACTACCATGTTTTATTTGCTACCCAAGCAGCAGGTCGGTTACAGCAGTTTTACCAAGGAACATACTGGGGCACTCTCGATGCGGAGCTTTACTGCCGCATCTTCGCAGCCCGTTCTTCACTTTCCTGCGAGATTTGCGGAGCCCCGCCTCCACGTGCACGGTTATAACCCCCTTTAAGTCACAGCTGCCGTCCTCACGCAGAACACCCATATTCATAAGACTGTCTCCAGCTGCTCCACCACCTCCTTTAACCCTCTTGGCGCCACGGTCGAGTTTACTCGACAAGATGCGGCACTGAATAAAACGGCCGATTTTGTCAAATAGGGTGTCAAATTTCATGCAACCTCCCCTTTATCAGATAGCAGACATGTAATACTTCATCTCTGACTCAAAAAAACGTCATGCTCCTATACAAAATCTTCGAGCTAGAGCGCATTGAATCAGTGCGGAAAAAAAGCGGAGCTAGTGTGAGAGTGAGCCATTTTATCTGACCAATATTGTCAACGTCAGCGAGTATTGGCATTAGATTATTATTATTATGATTATTATTATTATCTAATGGCATCAATAAAGCTTCAATAAAGCCGCAATGAGGTGTTGGAACTTCTATTCGCGGACACTGATTCTGAAGGGGAATAGCTGCATTCAGAAGATGCCGGTGATACTGAAAGTGAAAGTATAGCCCTTCACCAAGCACAAACGGTGAATCCTTTGCCTAATGTAAATGGTCCTTTGCCAAATGTCAGAGGTGTGAACAATGTTTGCAGGGGTCGGAGTGTTCATCGCGAAATTAGCAGGCGTGTTAGTGTTGCGGGGACGAGGCGAGAGATTTTTACCGCGCTAGGCATGTATATTTGTCTTCCTGACCATATTCTCCGAAATCGCGGCGACAGTATTGTAGTGGAGACTTTGTCTAATGCCACTGGGTATGTTAGACGAGGTCGAAGTATTCATAGGACAGTTAGGAGGCAAGGTGGGGAGTCGCAATGACACTGACAGTAGTCCGAGCTGTGCACTCTTGGTGCACGCGCGAGGCAGATCTGGCCGCACAGCTCATTGCAGGAGCAGAGGCGATGTGACACGGGGCATAGCTTTTGAACTTAACAGGTCTTGTCTACTTGTGTTTGTGTGTCATATGAATAATATATATGTGCCCCATACATGGAATCAGAGTGCCTGCTGCATGTAGTAAATTGAAAATCCCAACTGCTACATGCATTTGGTTTGTTTCTACCATTTATTAGTAATGATTTACACAGTTTGTTTACTACTTACTATTTACCTGAGCATTCAGTATTTTGCAATATAGCACACAGAAGGTGAGGGACATTTTTTGGGGGAAAGAAGTGCTGCATTTTATTATTTAAACATGTGACTTTTCATGAAAATTCTATAATTCAAGATGGCCACCCCCATATGACGTCATAATATGCAAATTAGATGGGAAAATAAAATCCCTACATAAACATTGGGTCATCCTTAATATTTGTATAATTGACAGAAAGTCTCTATCTTTTATACATTTTAAGATATAGCCTTCTGAAATTAAGATGTCAAAATCGAACATTTTAGGAAAAAAACTCTGGCGCCTAAAGGGTTAATTCCAAAGCCCCTCGACGTGCGTCCCACAGTCAACGTCCCAATTCCCAAAAGTATAGATAAAAGGGGACTACCGGTTCTATACCAAGGAGGCAGAATGATCTGCAATAATTTCAACAACCTCGGCTGTTCGCTCTCCAGCTGCAGACTCCTTCACGTCTGCTCCTTCTGTGTCGGCGCTCATGCCAGGAATTCCTGCCCCCACAGCCCAACCGCCTTACCTCAATGACTACTAAAGTACCTCAGCACTCCGATTAAGGTTAAAGCCCTAACCTCCGCTTTATTAAACCACCCCGATAAAGAGTTTGTAGATTTTCTTACCAATGGCTTACAAAATGGTTTCCATCCAGGTTTAGATATTACGCCAAACACTTCTCATATCTCCAACAACCTTCAGTCCGCTCTCTCCGAGCCAGACACTGTAGATGCACTAATAGCGAAGGAAGTTCAAGAAGGATTTATGATTGGTCCGTTCAAAGAACCTCCTTTCAGAATCAGTCCTATAGGAATCGCCACCAGGAAATACTCTGGGGAAAAAGAGATTAATCATCGACCTTTCTTCCCCTCACGGCTCATTTATTCCTAGCATCAATAGCATCATCCCTGCCCCAGATTTCTCCATGAAATGCAGCTTTTGGTCCTCCTCGGTCACCTCAACTATGCCATCAGAATAAATCCTCAAGGGAAATCTTTTCTCTCCTACCTTCTATCAAAAACAGGTTCAATTCCTTCCCTCCATGACAAAGTCAATCTGGATGAAGGCTGTAAGATGGAGATGCACCTTTGGCAGAAATTCTTGTCTTCTTGGAATGGTATATCCTTCTATAACGACTACATCACTCAACCTGAAGACATCCAGCTGTATACTGATGCAGCACCTTCCACTGGATTTGGCGGGTACAATGGCGGTCGTTGGTTCACTTCCGAATGGCCTCCTAAGTTTAGCCATCTCGTTCAGCAATCAGTCTCGCCCTCATCCACTCTTCATGAAATATATCCAGTCATTATTGCAGCCATCCTTTGGGGGCATGAATGGTCTAAACACACTATACTTATCCACTCTGACAACTCCGCAGTAGTCGAAATCATTAATAAAAGCAGATCTTGTTCCCCAGCCATCATGCAATTCGTCCGCAGACTGACTCTAATATCTGCTCAACACCAGTTCGTAATACGAGCCGCCCACATTCCGGGCTACCGCAATAACATAGCTGATTATTTGTCTCGTCTTTCTTTTCAGAAGTTCAGAATCTTGGCTCCAGAGTCAGACATCCATCCCACGCCAGTCCCACCGTTTTCAGCTACGATCTTCAACTAAATCCACACCTGGAAGACCTTTCACGTGCTTTGCGAGAAGCTATCCTCAACGGTCTCACCCATAGGACTCTCCACCTACCTAACCGGATGGAACTGCTTTAAGGCTTACCACTCATACTACCAACTTCCATTTCCTCTAATAGACGCTTGGTCAATCTGCAACTTTGTCTCGCATGCTAATTTAAATAAAAAAATCAGAACCTCCACCATCAAGTCTTACTTATCAGGAATCAACTTCATCCACAAACTTACGACCGGCGAGCAATGCCACTCAATTTCCCATTCCCACGTTTCCATGTTAATTAAAGGGCTACAGAAACAAGAACCAGCCACCAAAGCTAATCGCTTGCCATTAACTGCCGATCTTCTGAGCCAATGTATCCTCACATTACGCTCCGGCTACTCGAGTCCTTTAATAGACCGAACATTAGAGTGCATGTTTCTTCTCAGATTCTTTGGCTTCTTGAGGTGCTAAGAAATTGCCCCTTCGACTTCTGCTTTCAATCCAGTCATTCATCCCAGCCTCTTCGACATCTCAGCTCACACTCCAGAGTCTCTCATATTCACTCTGAAGAAAAGCAAAACCGACCCATTCTGAGAGTCATTTCCCATCTACATATTTTGCTTCAACTCCTTCATCAGCCCTTTTGAGCCACTTTCGGAGTATGTTGCTTCCAGATATGCCAATAATTTGTCTCCTCAAGAACCTCTCTTTCTTAACGAAAAGGGGAAAATGGCCACAAGATCTTGGTTTAACAAGCACTTTCAAAAGGTTCTCAGCGCCTTAGGCATATCTCCCGAACACTACTCAATACACTCCTTTCGGATCGGAGCAGCCACAACGGCCGCCAGCACAGGCATCTCGGACGAAACCATAAGAATCATGGGCCGCTGGTCATCGGAAGCATATCGTCTTTACATCCGCAACAGTCTCAACGATCTCTATCAAGCCCAAGCCCACATCAGTTCATTCAAACCTTTGGGGGTCTTCTAGTAACCTATCGCATTATCTATAGAGACGAAGCCCCCACTCTGAGTCTCCCTAACAAGACACCCTGGTCAGCCAGTTCAGAAGGATCATAACCCCCTTTCTCATCCTATTTCCTCTAACCCTGACTTGATCCTAATAAAGTTTTATCTGCATAGTTGTGGTGTGACCTGTAGTTAGTGAAATGGAGTTAATGAAGTTAACTAAAGTTCGGGAACAAGGCCACGCCTCAACCAATCAGCTCGTCCCCCGTCAGCTATTTATGCTAGACCAACCTTCTCTGAACTGTTGACTCAGTTTCCCTCATATCCTTACATCCCGCACTGCATTACCCGGCTGCATCCAGGGGGGTCTTCTAGTAACCTATCGCATTATCTACAGAGACGAAGCCCCCACTCTGAGTCTCACTAACAAGACACCCTGGTCAGCCAGTTCAGAAGGATCATAACCCCCTTTCTCATCCTATTTCCTCTAACCCTGACTTGATCCTAATAAAGTTTTATCTGCATAGTTGTGGTGTGGCCTGTTGTTAGTAAATACCCTTCAACCAATGGTCCGTGGGTGTGACATCTGAGGCTAAGACTATGTTGACATATTCTGACCCTTATGTTCTAACAACAACTGTGAAAATGTACTCTAATATGGTAAAAAATTGCTTTAGAAACAATTTTCACTCAAAATGTGCTAGTAAATTTCTCAATTAATTGCAATGAAACAAGGAACACTTTGAATGTACTGTATAAATATTTTTTTTTTCTCATAAAACATAGTCTATAAAAACAGTGTATAGTTTACCTTTGGAAAAACTTTCTTGGTAGCTTTAGCTCATAACGTTGAGATGAAATGGAAGTAGTAACAGATAATTTCTTCTGTATCACGAAGTACATCCGAGTGTACTGAATTTTCGAAAAATAAAAAATGTCCAATCGATTCTACTACTCCCCAGCTCAATTTAAATGTGTGTGGAAATATGCAGCCGGAATATTTAGTTGACATCTCTGTTTGTGTTCCAAGGAAGAAACAAGGTCATACAGGTTTGGAACAACATTAGATCTCAAAAAAAGCATAGCTCTCTGAGACCCCCATTGATCATTAGCTGGCAGACAGTCTGATATCCAAAGAGTCTGATGTTTTCTTTTTCTCTCCACAAGAGTACTGTGAAGGGAAGGTGAAGGGAGATTAGACGGAAAGCAGTTTTATCAATTGGATAAAAAAAAAATCACATCTGTAATATAGAGGGTATAACAAACTAATGTGTAATTTAAGTATGGAGATGAAAAGCATTCTAGAGGACACAGGAAAAGGAATCAGTGCCAGGCAAAGAGCCACACATAGTCAGCGCAGTATCCAAACTATGATAACATTATAGACCAACAGAGGCTTGTTGAGAAAAAAAAATGCCTGTGGTGACATTTCAGAAAAATATACATTCCTTCTTGCATGTTTCGCAACACTTTCAATGTGAGATGCCAAATGAGTGGCTTTAAAAGTTTAATGCTATGTCACATTTGAAAATAACATCGCATCACCAAACCCAAACCTAACCAATTGTGGTAACAAAAGGAAACTTAGAATAAAAATGCTTTTGCTGAAGTAATTGTGTAATTTACGCCTAAATTTTCAGTCAGATTACTTTTTTTTCAGTTAAAAGTTGGTTTAAATGCATAAAAAAGATGACACACACATACATATATATTTATTGTGATGGGAGGAGCAAATGACAGACACAGTGGGCGTGGCATCAGGCCACGGAGAGGCTTTTATTAACAGAAAATAAAACAAATGAGGCAATGAAACTGGCGAAAAGGGAAAAGTGTCCAAAATAAACAGGGGATCTGGTGTCCTCGTCATGCTGCGGGGTTCGTGTGGGTCGGGCCGTGTTCATGGAGGAAGGGTCCAGGTAAGGGGCGGAGTCCAGGCAGCCGCACGCGCTCCCCTCTCTGGTCCGGGGTGCGAGGAGCGGCGGCTTCTTCTAGCCCCATTAGTTATTTGTAAATAACCAAAAAAAATCATTAGTTATTTGTAATTTTTCTGGTATTCAAAGTGTCAAAATATCATTTGGTGCGACTGTCTGGTCCTGACTTATTTATTTATTACTATTTTTGTAAACATCTTTGAAATTACCCTAAATTTATCCAAATCAATTTTATGCACTATTTGGCATTATTTTCAAGTGTTTTGTAATCCAAGTGTTTTGTTATCCATTGCAAAGCATTTGTACTTATATTCCCATCATAATATACAAACAAACTTTGTCCCATGATTTCCATTTTATGAAATATCATGTATTATTTATATAAATGAGTATTTATAATCTGCTCCTGTATTAAGGCTATTAAAAAGGGAATAAAAGTTGGTGTTTTATTGCCACTACTATTAATTTCAGATGGAAACTGTATTCATTTTCCAGCTGAAATGAATATGAATTATCTACACATACAGTTGACTGCAGTTTCCATCTAAAATTAATACCCAATGAATACCCAACTCAAACCCCTGTGGTACAAGCACATCTCAGACACAAATGATGTCTCATTATAGAGGATTTTGCATCAAGCTTTTCCCACTTACTCTTGTCTACAAAGTGTACACCGTTGCCTGCCTGCCTGAGTGATACTAGTGGGTGCAGTTGAGTTTAATTACACCAAAATTACAAGCGGCTTAAGGGATTACCTGCACATGATATTGTAATGATGAGTATGCTGAATATCTGCTTTCTGCTTTAATGGCTCTGCGGATACTGGCATTTCTGATAAGCCTCTCAGGAGTCCATCTGGTGTGCATTCCTGCTGTGATTTACAGAACATCACACCTAATATGGGCCAGCTTCCCATCTCTTCCCATCTTCCCATCTCATTCCTATTATTCGGCACCTTCTCATTTTCCTCCATCCATAACTGTAGGGAAGTTAATGCAGGCTGAAAATGAACTTTTTATTGCTGTCGAGTTCATTATTCTGTCCTCCTGTGATTCTTTGTTACACAACTTTACTGCTCCTTTTTTCTGCTTCTCATAAGCTGTAAGTAGGTCATTCTGTTCTTGATTTAGGAGCAGTTGGAATATTTTAGACCAGTTTTGCTGCAGCAGATTTCAGAGTGTGGAATATTTTTGTTTTTGTTTCCGTCTGGCTACTCCTAATGTAATAGGGAATATTTATAGAATCAGCAGTGGCCATTATAAAGGTATTTTTTGTGCATTAAAAGAATAGTTAAAAAATTGTCATCACCCTTATCTTTTGTTTAGAGTCCTTTTTGAGCATTAAAAGAATAGTTAAAAAATTGTCATCACCCTTATCTTTTGTTTGGAGTCCTTTTTGTGCGTTAAAAGAATAGTTAAAAAATTGTCATCACCCTTATCTTTTGTTTGGAGTCCTTTTTTTCATTAAATAAGTGGCAACTAGGGATGGGAACTGTCTGGAAGTTAGCAAGTTTGTTTCTTTACTTAAAAAAGGGGGGGGGGCAGTATTTTTAACAGTTATACTGGATATATATACAGTACTGTGCAAAAGTCTTAGGCCACTAGTATTTTCACCAACAAAAAATTGTCAGTTATATCTGTCTTTTGCTGTAGTGTGTCAGTAGTAAATATCAGTTTACATTTCCAAACATTATTTTTGCAATTAATTGTAATAATCCAGTGAGATTTTTGTTTGCACAAGTAGTCTGACAGGTTTCTTGAAGCGTTTTGGAGACATTGCCACAGTTCTTTTGGATTTAGTCTGTCTCAGTTTGTTCTGTTTCTTCATGTTATTCCAGACAGACTGGATGATAGTGAGATCAGATCTCTGTGTGGAGCACTGGCTACTGTCAGACTCCTACAAATCTCACTGGATTATTACATTTAATGGCAAAAATAATGTTTGGAAATGTAAACTGATATTTACTACTGACACACTACAGCAAAAGACAGAAATAACTGACTTAAAACCATTTTTTGTTGGTGAAAATACTAGTGGCCTAAGACTTTTGCACAGTATGGAATATATACATAAATAGTATATTGTATAATATATATATATATATATATATATATATATATATATATATATATACAGTCGTGGCCAAAGGTTTTGAGAATTACATAAATATTAGTTTTCAAAAAGTTTGCTGCTAAACTGCTTTTAGATCTTTGTTTCAGTTGTTTCTATGATGTACCAAAATATAATTACAAGCACTTCATACGTTTCAAAGGCTTTTATCGACAATTACATGACATTTATGCAAAGAGTCAGTATTTGCAGTGTTGGCCCTTCTTTTTCAAGACCTCTGCAATTCCACTGGGCATGCTCTCAATCAACTTCTGGGCCAAATCCTGACTAATAGCAACCCATTCTTTCATAATCACTTCTTGGAGTTTGTCAGAATTAGTGGGTTTTTGTTTGTCCACCCGCCTCTTGAGGATTGACCACAAGTTCTCAATGGGATTAAGATCTGAGGAGTTTCCAGGCCATGGACCCAAAATTTCAACATTCTGGCCACTTAGTTATCAATTTTGCCTTATGGCACGGTGCTCCATCATGCTGGAAAATGCATTGTTCTTCACCAAACTGTTGTTAGATTGTTGGAGGAAGTTGCTGTTGGAGGGTGTTTTGGTACCATTCTTTATTCATGGCTGTGTTTTTGGGCAGAATTGTGAGTGAGCCCACTCCCTTGGATGAGAAGCAACCCCACACATGAATGGTGTCAGGATGCTTTACTGTTGGCATGACACAGGACTGATGGTAGCGCTCACCTTTTCTTCTCCGGACAAGCCTTTTTCCAGATGCCCCAGAAAATCGGAAAGGGGCTTCATCGGAGAATATGACTTTGCCCCAGTCCTCAGCAGTCCATTCACTATACTTTCTTCAGAAGATCAATCTGTCCCTGATGTTTTTTTGGAGAGAAGTGGCTTCTTTGCTGCCCTTCTTGACACCAGGCCATCTTCCAAAAGTCTTGGCCTCACTGTGCGTGCAGATGCGCTCACACCTGCCTGCTGCCATTCCTGAGCAAGCTCTGCACTGGTGGCACTCCGATCCCGCAGCTGAATCCTCTTTAGGAGAAGATCCTGGCGCTTGCTGGACTTTCTTGGACACCCTGAAGCCTTCTATACAAGAATTGAACCTCTTTCCTTGAAGTTCTTGATGATCCTATAAATTGTTGATTTAGGTGCAATCTTAGTAGCCACAATATCCTTGCCTGTGAAGCCATTTTTATGCAATGCAATGATGGCTGCACGCGTTTCTTTGCAGGTCACCATGGTTAACAATGGAAGAACAATGATTTCAAGCATCACCCTCCTTTTAACATGTCAAGTCTGCCATTCTAACCCAATCAGCCTGACATAATGATCTCCAGCCTTGTGCTCGTCAACATTCTCACCTGAGTTAACAAGACGATTACTGAAATGATCTCAGCAGGTCCTTTAATGACAGCAATGAAATGCAGTGGAAAGGTTTTTTTGGGATTAAGTTAATTTTCATGGCAAAGAAGGGCTATGCAATTCATCTGATCACTCTTCATAACATTCTGGAGTATATGCAAATTGCTATTATAAAAACTTAAGCAGCAACTTTTCCAATTTCCAATATTTATGTAATTCTCAAAACTTTTGGCCACGACTGTGTATATATATATATATATATATATACAGGTAGTGGTCATATAATTAGATTATCATCAAAAAGTTCCATTCCATTCAAAAAGTGAACCATTGTATATTATATTCATTCATTACACACAGGCTGATATATTTGAAATGTTTATTTCTTTTAATTTTGATGATTATAACTGACAACTAAGGAAAATCCCAAATTCAGTATCTCAGAAAATTTGAATATTGTGAAAAGGTTCAATATTGAAGACACCTGGTGCCACACTCTAATCAGCTAATCAACTCAAAACACCTGCAAAGGCCTTTAATTGGTCTCTCAGTCTAGTTCTGTAGGCTACACAATCATGGGGAAGACTGCTGACTTAACAGTTGTCCAAAAGACAACCACTGACACCTTGCACAAGGAGGGCAAGACACAAAATTTCATTGCAAAAGAGCTGGCTGTTCACAGAACTCTGTGTCCAAGCACATTAATAGAGAGGCAAAGGGAAGGAAAAGATGTGGTAGAAAAAAAGTGTACAAGCAATAGGGATAACCGCATCCTGGAGACAGGCCCGGCTGCAGGATGAAATGACTGAGGGGGCATGTGAAATTGTTAACGGGGCTTAACTTTATTACACCATCAATGATTAATACACACTGAGATCTCGCTTTGCAACGATAGATTTTTAAATACAGCGCTCCCTAAAACACTCCATATGCAACTGCAGGTAAGTTAACCAGAGACTAGCAAATTTTAAACAGCGTAATGATGATAGATCATGTCCTATACCTTTTTAGAAGAGCTGCAGTCTCCTTGATTTGGCACTGAATGTCCTTAGTAACAACTGTATTTTCAGGAAATCACACAGTCGACAAAAGATAAGCCAGCGTCATTTATTATGAATAATTAACCATTTCACACTTAAGTTTAAAATATTCTAACTGACTCCCGAGAGTAAGATTTTTCAAGGCGACAGTTATTTTAGAACGTTCCCCCTTAATGTTTCCATGGCAACGCGTCATATTTGTCACGTGAAACACCGCAGCCACAATAATAACACTGTATAACAGATGTCGGCTATCCTTTATTTCGTTCTTCCTTTTTTATTCGAAATATTCACAAACTTACTTACCATGTCATCAACTATCTGATAATCCGATTCTCAAATATGTTTAAGTGAGTGTGTTTGGTCGTTTAAAAACCTTTATAACAATAGAGTAAACTTTATAGTTAGCCTCCTTCCACTGTGTTCGTCTGATATGAAAAACACACGTCAGCAAATTATATTTGAATAGATTGTTATTGCTCCTTTCACAGACTCCAAATGTAGGCTATTGTTTTACCAGTGCTTATGTGTAGCCTATTTAAATGTATGAAATCTAAAATAAACATTATGAGGTTGAAAACACTGCATAGTTGTGATATGACAGTGCTGATGCTCGTCCGTCTCTGGCTCAGCGCCAACCAACGCGACACTAGCACTTGCTTCCACAGACATCAGTGTGTATTTTACAAACTCCAAATGTAGGCTGTTGTTTTACCAGTGCTTGAGTGTATTTAAATGTATGAAATCTAAAATAAACATTATGAGGTTGAAAACACTGCATAGTTGTGATATATGACAGCGTTGAGCTCGTCAGTATCTGGCTCAGCGCCAACCAACGCGAAAGACGTTTGAATCTGGCAGTAATGTCACGAGTCACAACACTGAACATTCTAAATCCCATGGGGATAAGGTTCAATTATTATTTAACTCAAAAGGTTGAGCATTTTATTTTTAACCATGAATACAAAAATGAAACGGAGGGGGCACAAGTCAGATCTGAGGGGGCATTGCCCCCTTTTGCCCCCTTTTGCCCCCTTGTGGCGCCGGGCCTACCTGGAGAGGATGGTGAAACAAAACCCATTCAAAAATGTGGGGGAGATTCACAAAAAGTGGACTGCAGCTGGAGTCAGTGCTTCAAGAACCACTACGCTCAGACGTATGCAAGACATGGGTTTCAGCTGTCGCATTCCTTGTGTCAAGCCACTCTTGTAAAACAGACAGCGTCAGAAGCATCTAAAGACAAAAAGGACTGGACCGCTGCTGAGTGGTCCAAAGTTATGTCCTCTGATGAAAGTAAATTTAGCATTTTCCTTTGAAAATCAGGCTTCCAGAGTCTGAAGGAAGAGAGGAGAGGCACACAATCCATGTTGCTTGAGGTCCAGTGTAAAGTTTCCACAGTCAATGATGGTTTGGGGTGCCATGTCATCTGCTGGTGTTGGTCCACTGTGTTTTCTGAGGTCCAAGGTCAACACAGCCGTATACCAGGAAGTTTTAGAGCACTTCATGCTTCCTGCTGCTGACCAACTTTATGGAGATGCAGATTTCATTTTCCAACAGGACTTGGCACCTGCACACAGTGCCAAAGCTACCAGTACCTGGTTTAAGAACCATGGTATCCCTGTTCTTAATTGGCCAGCAAACTCGCCTGACCTTAACCCCATAGAAAATCTATGGGGTATTGTGAAGAGGAAGATGCGATATGCCAGACCCAAGAAAGAAGAAGAGCTGAAGGCCACTATCAGAGCAACCTGGGCTCTCATAACACCTGACCAGTGACACAGACTGATCGACTTCATGCCACGCCGCATTGCTGCAGTAATTCAGGCAAAAGGAGCCCCAAGTATTGAGTGCTGTACATGCTCATACTTTTCATGTTCATACTTTTCAGTTGGCCAAGATTTCTAAAAATCCTTTCTTTGTATTGGTCTTAAGTTATACTCAAATTTTCTGAGATACTGAATTTGGGATTCAAATCCCAAATTAACTGACAACTTCCTTAGTTGTCAGTTATAATCATCAAAATTAAAAGAAATAAACATTTGAAATATATCAGTCCATGTGTAATGAATGAATATAATATATAATATAATGTATAATATACTATTTTTGATAACCCTTTTTGTAAGTTAAATACTTTTTGTTATTTTAGGGGAATTAATATATAAAGTTCTAGCTGATTGCATATTAAACTGGGATAGAAAATAATTTGACATTTAAAAAAACCTATTTCACACGCAAACAGTTTAGCTGGACGTACCAAATTTAACCAGCCAAGAACCACTAATTCAACCACTCATTCAACCATTTTACTTAGTAAGGGAGTGATTAAAACTGATGGTCTGAGAGTCACTTTTGAACAGATTTATTAAAGTATCTGCTCATAATCGTCGTTTGTTTGTAAATTGGACCACATCGGTCATGCTATTTGTTGTTGTATGTAACAAGTAAAGACATTTGTAGTTTTTAGATTTATTCAGTCATTGTAGTTATTAGTTATTGTTTTGTGGTGTTTAGTGAACCCTAATTGCAATGTAATCTTAATGTGAAGAACCTAGATGTTGAACAAGTTTAACATCACGAAAATCCTTACAAATATTACTGAGCAATGACTACAGCTACCTAGTCATTCTACTTTTCTAGTTAATAGCTTTCATATTGCACAAAAGGTACCGTTGTTTTATTATTTTTGTCAGAATTTGCATTTTTGGGTGATCTTTTTATATATGAGCTATATATATAATTTGAATAAACAAAATGTGTTCAGTGATTAACAACTGTAATGCCAACTCTTCAATAAACAGGTTCCACTAAATGTGTTCCATAGTTTCAGAAAAAGATAAGTGTGATTATCCTTTTTTTTTTTTTTGACCTTCCTGCATATCCTCATAAAAAAATTTTTTTTTTAAACATATGCTGAAATTGACTGCTGAAATATATAAATGCAGGCAAATGCATGAAATTTTAATTCAGGCCCTGGCTGTTTGGACAGTATGCATGGTTGAATCTTCACACCATTTTCTTTCTAGGATTTCTCAAAATAAATAACCCCATGGTGTTGCTAACCTTGATACAATGCACATCCAGTAGGAATATTAAAACGAAAAGCCAGGCAAATATAGGGCCCAGTATCGCACACTAACCCCAAGCCTAACCGACAAGTAATTTGGCTGAAATAGCTCTAAGTTGTTAACTATTTCTTGATGACGGTAAGTATTTGGATAGTTGACATGGAAGTGTAATGCAAGGTGACACACTAAACTTATAAAACCATTTTAAATGGTAAGGTATTTGTCTGAAGTTATATTAAACCACATTTGACTTTTAAGTGAACACATTCATGGAATTATATTAGGTTAATGAATTGAGTACTAACATTTATTAAATAATTAAAAATGTTATGTAATTGTTGCAGGGGGGAGCAGTCCATATAAGCTGCACAAACTCTGCATACCCAAGCCATTTGAGGGAATGAGTCCACAGACGGGCTAATTAATATTAATATTTCTATAAATTCCCTTGTCTTATGAGGTGCAACATAAGAGTATGTATTCAATAGCTGGGATTATGTATGTAACTATGTAAATTATTATCTGCCAAATGATGGTAATTTTCTGCAAATATGGATGGATCTGGGTAAGCGGATTCACAACAGCTTTGGAGCCTATGCTCTGAATTTGGACGTTTAAATGATGTTAGTATATCTTTATTCACAGGTCATGGGCTGGTGCTTCAGGAGGGGTTTGCTCTTCCCAGATATCATCTGGGCCGAAGGCTTATGGCCACAGCCGGAGACAATGAGACAGAGAAGAACTGCACAGAACCAGGTAATTCATACATCACTTCATATTGATGAATGACTTTTCCCCAGTTGAGTGATCACTTGCCTTAGGATGAACTTCATACTGAGAACAGACAAAAGACATAACAATTCCCAGGTACCCCAGGCGGCTGAAAATTTATTGAAAATCCTCCAACATGGTTTGATTATTGTAATTTATAGCGTTTTACAAAGTTTTTATTGTATTAAGATTGTTACATATCTATACCACCCTGCTCTTTAAGAGTTTTCTGCATTTTGATATCTGGCTGTGTATTGGAGATTAGGCTCAATATTCCCTACTCACTCAAAACAGATAGCCAGCTAAGACTGCACCTCGAAACCTACCAATTGCGAGAATCTGTTCCATTCAAGATTTGACTATTGATTTCAAAGTTTTCCTCCTTATATAATTTCAATGTCTTTGATTTATTGTGTGCATCTCTTGGTCCACACTTTGGGAAATGCTACTTGCTTCACACATCATTCCCTTTTGTCTGTTGTCACTGATATTGTCAAGACAATGCTGATAAAGACATAAATCTTGATCGAAATGTAACATATGCATGAAAACGTCAATGGAATGGGGCCCGGTCCTGCCAACTTATTGAAATGAATTGTTCCAACAGTAAATTAAGCTTCTCTGACTGGAAATCTTTATCACTCTTATCGCTCTGGGCAGCTTTGTGGAAAGACAAAAGAATTGTAAGGGAAGATTTGTGATTATGAGAGAAATGGATCTGTGGCGTTGCCTTGTGCATTCTATAAATGGAAGCAGGAAGGCTATATTTAGATGTTTGTCCCCTCGACATCCCTGTGACCACAGGAGATGCTGGGGAAGATAAGGCCAGATCTTTTGATGTATCTCGGGAGTCCTTGGCATCTCAGCACCCGAGGGCTTTCTCATCAAGCGGCTCTTATTTGCCGAACTCCGCAGTTCGGTGCACGTGATCCCACGTTTCAGGGGATGTGTCTCTATTAGAGTTGTGAGCTGAGGAATTTTGTTATCGTGGGCTGATAGAATCTGCCCTTTCACTTTTTTCTCTGCCTGTAATGAGTGTTTCGGTGTCTCAGGGAGTGTGGAAGAGCACAGCTTTAAGGCAGATTTGCTCAGCGGTATGCCACGCGCCATTGTCAAGTGCTGACATTGTGAATCTTAGCATTGCTGCTCCCAGCCAGAATGTGAGCAGGCAGTGATCTGAGGTCTTTGCCAGCTACATGAGCGAGAAGGGAGAAGAAAGATGAGATCTGTCCATCTCTGTCAGCAACCCTCCGAGCTGAAGGCCAGGTAGAGGTCACGTCAACTGTCACAACTGTGAAACATTCACTCATGCATTTACATTCTGCTGCGTGTGAGAACTTGCTAAGAGCACTTCTTTCTCGCTGTTGTAATGTTGTTTATTCTTTTTAGGAACTGAAGCTGTCAGTGTTGTTAGCCATTATGAAATTCACACAGAAGAAGCAGCTGAATTAAATACTCCTTTTTCTCTCCCCAAAAACTCCACCCTACAAAGATTGAGAACCCTGTAATCAGATATGGAGAAGGAGAGTGGCAGCACATCACCTTGGTATTGTCAAATGTATCAAAATCAACGTTAGCAAAATAGTGCCTCTTATGACAATCCTATCCTAATAAGATATTGGTATAGAGCTTGGCAACTAAAGAAATGTATATTCTTTTTTTTCTTTTCAATTCAATTAAATTCAAGTTTGTTTGTATAGCGCTTTTTACAATACAAATCATTACAAAGCAACTTTACAGAAAATTATGTTTCTACAATATTTAGTAGTAGCTTATAAGTGGTGACTGTCAGTTTGTGCACGTATGACAGGATTTTTAGAAAAAATAAATACAAGACATAGTCAGCCAGATTATGAATGTTATTAATAATTAATAATTATTATATGATGCAGTCACACTTGTAGCAATATTAGTTAGTTCTTTTTTACTTAAGACTTTTGTAAGGCCCATATGTACCCTACTTCATTAATATCTTTCTGGTAATAAAGGTCTATTCTGAGTGCCATTCTCTAAAAATCAAACCTGATGGAAAATTTGGAGTTTATTTTGCAAGACTCATCTCCCTGTGGTAAAACTGCTGATATTTTTGTACAGCTCTTAGTTTCATTTGAGCTTCAGCCCAGATCTCTTGTGGCTTGTTTCCAAAATGCATCAGCGCAGCAGTCCAGCAACATCTTATGTTTTCCTTAAACCATTGTTCGTCCTTTGATGTAGACATCAACACAGTGCCCACTCATAACTATAGCTATAACGGAAAGAAGGCGAGTAATTGTTTATTTATTCGGCTTCTCTTGAGAGGTATAGTGTCTGCCGTCAGATTATTAAATCAAGATGCTGTGGTGCAAAGCAGCATCAGTAAATTATACTACAGATTGTTTTGCAGAAATTTGCCACAATATGGGTTGTTTTTGCCAGTAATAACCCACTTAGAGATGGAAAGCCGATCTGATTGACATTAAAAAGCAACCAACCAGAGTTTCCTGTTTTATGTGATGTTAAGAGGCGGGTAAATGTGAAATCGATGATGCCAAAATAATCAGTAAATGTGCAAAGTGGTAGTGCATTCAAGAACTGAAACAGCAATCCCTGTGAAAGCTTACACAGTCAACACTTAAGCAATTTGTTTATAATGTTTTTCGACTTTGTGGTCAGAAATATTATCCATCTAAAAGAAATAAGTAGCAATTATTACACCTATTACAGTCCTGACTATAGAATAACATGTTTACTTGCTACTAATTGCCACTCAAATACCTTTTAAAGATTTTATGCCATTCATCTGGTTATTCCTCTAAAATGCTCATTGTAGCAGCCTGGGAACGTTGGACGATGCATAGCTGTCAACCAATCAAATTGGAGCTGGCCTGATCCTGTCATTTTTGCATGCAACATGCATCAGACAGTCCCTAATGGGTCCATGGACATACTTTCTGGAGCTTGTCATCAAAGATGTTCCTCCATTGTCATGTGGTGTGAAATGAGATTATTTAATTTGATGTGATGAGGGCATCTCTTCAGGTCAGGAACGGCATGAAACATAACTAATAAAAACACTCAAACAACACAATTAAGTTAGCATACAAAATATTTTTTAGGGCTGGTAAGCGATTAAAATTTTTCATCTAATTAATTACATGATGTGGTGATAAATTAATCTAATTAATCGCACATCAAAATTTGAAGAAATTGAGAAATTGCTCTGAAAAGATAATTTAAAGTAATTGTTGTGCAAAGCATCAAACAGAGATTACAAAAAGTAGGTTCATCAAGAAATATTTTGTTTGATAAAATTGATTACATGTACTCTTTTGGACCATGTGAGTAAATGATGACAGAATTGTCATTTTTGGTTGGGTGAACTATAACTTTAATAATTTATTTTCTTAATTTTATAATTATTACTATGAAAATATGAAATTATTTCTTTAATGAAATGATACTCTAAATAATAAACTAAACTACCAGTAGGTGGTGGTAATGTCTTAATGATTAAGTCACCGAGTCATTTATTAAATTGTTTGATTCGTTCAAATGGCTTTATTCATTTAGGAGTGAAGTAAATGGTTCTTATGAATGGTTCAGTGAATCATTAGGCTTGTTTAACTTGAAGCGGATCATCACCATCAGACCGATCAGTGTGTGACATCAAAGAACTGCAAGGGCTTAGAGAGCATACAGCTACTTATACTTTTGAATCGCTCTCGCGGTACTTTGATGTCATACACCGAGCGGTCTGTGCAGCGCCACTTAAAAGCCAACGCGACTATGGCCAACGGTTCAACCGAGCGCCAACCTCCCGCTCTCTGGCCCTGTCCCAAATCGCGCACTTCATGTGGACTTTCGGTCTCGTGGACTTGAAATGCGCGTGCTCGCCGAGTCTACGAGTCCGTAGGCCGTCCCATTCAGCATTTTAACGCTCCGAAGTGTGCTCAGCAGCGCCCCCTTTGTACCCTTGAAGCGGTCTTCCGCGAAGCCCGCATAGAAGCAGGCTCCACGCACTTCAACTACCCAGGAATCCTTGCGAAAGACCAATCAGACAACAGATGGGAGGATATTTCGCTCACGGACTGTAAACATGGCTGAGAAGAGAATATTTAAGTGTAAAAGTATCAATGTTTTTTATGACATAGGCGTACATTTTACCAGTTGTTACTTACAGTTATACAAACATTATCGACCAGTTGATATCTCAAACATAATAATAGCGCGTTAAATAATACGATCGCATTATGATTCATTACATAAATAGAACCGAATGTCATGGCTTTATGAGTCATATAAACGTAGTATGAATATTGAAACCTATACATTTTTCTTAAACTCATTTTAATTTTGTGTTAAAATTTAACATTATGTATTATTATGTACAAATGTATTTATCATTTAAATAACCATGACATCTATTCTAATGCCCAGGTGGCATTTACAATTATAGAACTGTAAAAGCAGGCCCTAACCCTAAAGAACAAAAACAATCGGCAGCATATCGACCTGCAGCTCCAACAACAACAACCAGACCTTCTTCCTGTTTCCGGCGTGACGATCGAGTCTGTCCCAAAATACCTCTCAATGCACCCTCGCGGACTCGCGCTAAGGGCCCTATAGGTCTGCACTACATGACGTCACCGAAGTGTGGACTCTGAGGAAGTCCACAAGTCCGGAGTGTGCCATTCGGGACAGGGCCTCTCTCGTGAAGCCAACAAGGAAGTGACTAAAACTGTAATTCATCGACTGGCCACTAGAGGCTGGCTGGAAAAGGGAGTCAATCTCATACACTCCCCATGTTAAAATGCCCAACTTTACAGCAGAAAAAACCTGTTTACAGCCTGGTTAAAAAAATTATTTTGGTCTATATAGTTAATTTTACCCTTCATGACAACTGTGAGGGGGGTGAATTTTTTTTTTATAACTCATCCGTTTATATTAAGCCTTAAAGTTCTGCATAATTAAGGGCGTGGTCACTTGAGTGACAGGTGGATTGCCGCTGCTGACAGTGCCTTCAAGCTTGCCCTGCCTCATATTAGTCATCAACCGACTGTATGAAATGGCAGATGATCCACATATGTCTGGGGCGGGGCAAGTGTGATAAATGCGTTAATAATTTTAACGCGTTATTTTTCTCTTAACTAATTAATCTAATTAAACGCATTAAATTACCAGCCATAATTTTTCTAGCTTTAAAGAGAAGATATTTTGTGTGTTTATATGGTTTTGTAACTGGAGAATCGCATTGAACAGGCATCCACATAGGCAAACAACCAGGTGATTTGATGAGAGCAGCCTTCATTATGTTGGTGCTCCTTAGAAGCTGCTCAAATCAATAAGTAATCTGAGAAGAGAGAGTGCTCAGACAGTCTGGGTTGGATGCCAGCTTGTTGACTTAAATTTGAATAAGCATAATGCTCCTGTGCCTGAAGAAGGGTTATTTTAGGAACTTGCAATTTTTAGAGACTGGAACAGATTGATCGAACGGTTCATAAGAGAGAATGTGATGGGGTGGACACGTTGGGTGTGCACTTTTTAAGATGTGACATAACTGCAAGCTCAGGCACTGACAAATAGGTTAATACACTATTCAACTGCTTTACAGTTATGCAGCATCTCTCATAAAGAAAACATAATACTGTTACAGCAGGAGGCTTGTCACATAGAGATGGAGCTGGAAGCGGCATTGTATTTCACCCTCTATGAACGGAGCTCTTTCCGGATTGCTGCTGTTTATGAACTACGCAGTTTATTCTATAAAAGGCTTGTGACTATTTATTGACATTTAAATCCTTACAATGCCTCGACTAGTGTAATTCTGCTCATAAATCAAGCAGACAATCCATCATATCTTATGCTCTAGGTTATATTTACTGGTAAGAACCACACACTTAACCCACAGTTAAACATGAAATTGCTTTCGCAAAAAGACTACCTTCACAAGAGGGCTAGCTTGGCCCATTCCAGCAATCACCAATAGCTGCTTTTCCACTGTTGGGCCAATGTGAACCAATGCTTTAAACGGGCCGGATGGGGCTAATAGCCTGTAGCCTGTAGCCTGAAGCACCGAGGCCAAAATAGCACTGCTTTTCCAGCACCGGGCCAGAAGCTCCACTGCGCTTCACTAAAACCCGCCCTTTACACGCCTCTTAGGAACAACGTCATGCAACCCCATCATTTCACCAACAAAGAGAAGTTATCAGAAAATGTATAAGAAATAAGTCACTGGAACTAGTGCGATCACAAAACGAACATGATGAAAGCGACCGTTTTTTTGCATGCTTTGATAAATACTTAAATCCAAAAGCATCTATGTTTTACAATAATAAGTGATACATTGATCATAATGAATTAATTTGATTGAATTAATTGATTGATTGAATAGGATTTAAAATTAGTCACACAGAAATAAAGCATTATGAACATAATGTCGAGTCTGTTTCTGTTTATTTGTAGTCACAGTAGCCTATATACATCACATTTAGAAAGAATAATTATTCCTGTATTTTTATAAAAGCTCCTGAACAAAAAACATTATTTTTTTTATGACATAGGCTACGTGGAGCTAAACTCTCGAGACAGCTTATGACAGCTTATGTTACTAAATAAATACACGACTGTGATAGACAATAAGAAGCTGACGTCTGATTTCAAGTGGTCGCAGTTACCATGTTTACTATAGTAACGTTAATGCCTAGCGTGCATAGTCTTTTGCATCGCTTATAAATATTTCTGCCTTTTATGGTGATTATAATCCACATCAAGTTATTTCAAGTTATTTCAAACACTCGCTGCCGACTGAAAGTGAGTTTTGAGCTCACTTTTTTAATGCTAGTGTTATAGCTGTTATCTTTATGAAATGATCCGCCGCGCCGATGCTCTCCAGATGCGGAGAAACTCCGTCTTTGATCATAACCACTCCTCTTGCCCCAGCTGGCCCGCTTTGACCCAAGGTTTTCATTGGGCCATAAATCCTGGGCCGTTGGCCACAAGGAAGCACTGAAAACGTTCTGAAAAGCGAGGTGTGCTCTGATTGGCCAGCTATCCAGTGCATTGTGATTGGCCGAATGCCTCAAGTGTGTGACTGAAATATTACGCCCCTTGCCATACTGTGATGCATGTCTTACAGAACACCAGCGCGACAAGACAAAAACAATAAAACCCATTACAAACGACCCATTTGTTGCATCCAGTGGGGACATAATTACGGTTTATAATGACTTGTACTGTCTTTTTAGGAGTTGGGTTGCATCACGCCACATAAACATAAAACCATGTCTGCATTTGTGATCAGAGAAACGACAAACAACAACCACTACTCTACACTACTCAAAAGTCGTGTTTGAATTATCAGTGGCAAATTCTTTAGATATGAAAATGTACTTACAGGCTCTGTGTCATAACAGCTGGCATTGTAGGCTACTCTCACAGGTTCAGGAAACAGTCCTCCATAAAATGTGCTGCACACGTCTGAATATTTGAGTTGAACTGTTCTGGAACAGTGTTGTTAATACAACTTAACCACTGACTTTTAGTTGTGTCCTCTCTTGGAAGTCCAATCAAAGTAGCTTCGCTTTCACAATGAAACACAGCATCTCCACAACATGGTGTCGTGGCAACAGCATGAATAAAATTTTTGTATTGAAGGATTCTACAAACTATTTTATTCATTAAACATACCACTGCATAGTTTTTAAATTATAAAACAATAGACAGAAACTTAGACAGCATATAAGTGATTTATTTGAGCACTTGAAAAATACAATAAGAATAATTTGAGTAAGAAAACTAAATAAATAAACTAAAAAAGATTTAACTTTGTATGCCAATTACAGTACATCCTGAGATTGCTAGAAATGCAGCATTTACAATGATTTCTGTTCATATAGTCAATTATTACGTGCTGATGTGCTGATGTGCTGATGGCCAGTTATAGAGATGGTAATACTACACACTAAAAAATGTTGCGTTAAAAATAACCCAACCTGTAACCCAACTATGGGTTGGTATAGCACCTTCCCATCTATGGGTTATTTCGTCCCAACCCATTGGGTTAAAATCCTGTTGGGTTAAAAGTTACCCAAAGTTGAGTTAATTATTTATATTAATTAACATCAGTATTTTTATTAAAAATTACTTAATACAACCATATTTTGAAGCTACTTTGTTGTAAATTACAGATTTTATTTTAATATGCAAATAACACATTTACAAATATATTTTAAAATATTTTATTTAAATTTACAAAAATGTGTAAAAATACAACTGACATTTTCAAGATGTACAAATGTGTCAATTCATATTCATATCAAAACACACAAATGTGCGAATACAGTTCACAGCTGTAGCCTAATGGTTAGAGAGTTGGACCTGTAACCCGAAGGTCGCAGGTTCGAGTCTCTGTGCTGGCAGGAGTTGTAGGTGGAGGGAGTGAATGAACAGCACTCTCTTCCACCCTCAATACTCATGGCTAAAGGGTCCTTGAGCAAGGTACTGAACCCCCAGTTGCTCCCCAGGCGCTGGATATGGCTGCACACTGCTCCGGGTGTGTGTTCACTTCTCACTGCTGTGTGTGTGCACTTGGACGGGTTAAATGCAGACCACCAATTCAGAATATGGGTTACCATACTTGGCAAATATTACGACTTTCAAATAAAATGAACCTAACATATAATAATAAAACAAAAAATAATCATAAAATCAAGTAATAAAAATATACCAGCTGCTGGACCTACTGATGATCAATAAAATAAAAACGTTTTTTACTGATTACTAAATACAAAGTTTTTAAGGAGGAGACAGTGTGCAGAAGAAACTATTAAAGACTGTGTGTTACAAAAACTCTCATATATGAGCAGAGGGCTTTGGGTAGTAGATTTCATATACAAAGAAATGTTTGAAACACAAATTGACTGCTTGTAGTATCGTCTCCTGTTCCATCACCTCCCTGTTTAAAATAATAAAAACTTGGGAGGAGTTTTTCTTGTCACCAAGCACCAGGACATGTGGATTCTGGCTTGTCTCATGATTCAAGTACAGCACTAATAAGTGCCAACCTTAAAATAATTGATAATTCACCCATAAATTAAAATTCTGTCATCATTTTTTTTTTTTTCAAAATATCTTCTTGGAACGATTTGTATTGTACAACGTGTGTCTTATACAAAATAAATAAAGGTGACTTGACTACACCGGGCACTGTAATTTTAAGTGTTGCTTTTACTTACAGGTTGAATGTCAATGAAGGACCGCTTCATTTCCGTGTATGATGTGCACACCATTTTTCCATTTTTGTGGTATGGTGCAGACAGCAGGAAGGGTTTTAAAGACAATTTCTGCATGAAGGCCTTTTCAAAAGTACAGAGAAAGCACAAGTAAAAAAAAAAAAAACTAAGCTCACAGTTTAAATTTTTACAGTCTTTGTGGGAATCTACTACTAAGAGACAGACTAAATCAGTTTTCACTCCTTCCAGAAAATTTGTGGCAATTTTTGCGGCTAATGTGAGTAAATATTACCACCCTTTGACTGATTTGGACTTGTAGGGAGGAACAAAAGTACACTGTAAATGAAAGGAAGCTTTGTTGGACGGAATGCAACAATACACTTATTTCACCTCATTTGTCTTTTTTCATAATTTTTGGAAGTCATAGGTCTAAGTAAAATTGAAAACTTATGTATCATTAATTTAAATAGGTTACTAACCTTGAAATGTTTCAATTAACAGGCAGAAATTCTATTGTTGCAATTTTTCCTTCACGAAAAAGTCCATTGTCTAAAACATAAGTATAAACACATTTAGTACAACACATTTAAAAAACATGTCAATCAATCTAGCTTCATAAGAGAAACTGCTGTAATTATAGGGTATTCTGATAGATGCATAACAACATTCAATATGAATAAACCATAAAAACACTATTACTGTACAATTAATTAGTGCTGGTGCGCTAAGACGAATATGGCTTCTGTTTTATGTTCCCCTCTTAAAGGTTGGTTGGTTTTTGTGGATCATCTCTTTCTGTTTGTGACACTATACGCTGCAAAACCATGCCGTTTTTTTACTACCAAAACGCAGTTTCTGAGCATGAGTTATTCCATAACGAACACAAACTATAACGTAAACAAAGGAATTTTCATCCATATTTCAACATTATTGCTTCGTTGGACTAAACGTGCTCCATGAGATGTCATTCAGTGGACCCTTACCTTTCTAACTAAACAGTCAATTGGTCAGTACTTGTCTTTTGAATATCTAGGGATTGTGCTGAAAGGTGCTCCACGCATTCTGTTTATTATTATTTACAGGCCTCCAAAATACTCTCCAGCCTTTGTTGAAGAGGTCACAGAAATGTTATCAATGATTTCCTCAGAGTTTGACTGTTTTGCTATTGCAGGGGATTTTAATTTTCACACAGATAATTCAGAAAACAAAACTACAAAAGAAATGATAACGGTTCTAAACACTTTTGACTTGACTCAGCATGTGCATGGACCCACACACAAAGGTGGACACACTCTAGACTTAATCATCAGTAGGGGTCTAAACATTTCATCCATTGTTATTAAGGACATAGCACTACCTGATCACTTCTGTATTTTCTTTGATATTTTGATGTCTGCTACAACTGAATCTAGATCGGTCTCTGTCAGAAGGAGATGCATTAACGAGAACACAAGTGTACTATTTATGGAGGCTATATCTTTAACACCAAGCATTTCTGCAGACTCTGTTGATACTCTCCTTGATTCATTCAACTCAAAAGTTAAGAATGTTATTGATGATATTGCTCCAAAAATAATCAGTAAGAAAACAAACAGACAGAAATCAGTTTGGAGAAGATCAACAGCAGTTCAGAATATGAAAAGACAATGCAGAAAAGCAGAGCGGATGTGGCGGAAGACAAAACTTGAAATTCACTATAGCATCTACAAAGACAGCCTTCATGCTTTTAATGTGAAACTAGCCACAGCTAGACAGAATTTCTTCTCAAACCTTATAAACAGTAACTTAAATAACACTCGTACTCTTTTTGCCACTGTTGAGAGACTGACAAACCCCCCAAGTCAGATTCCCAGTGAAATGCTCTCAGACAGCAAATGCAATGAGTTTGCATCCTTCTTTTCTGAGAAGATTATCAATATCAGGAAGGCGATTAGCACATCCTCAAGTAATGCAGAGGTCAGACAGATTAGGCCACAATATAAAAAAGATACTATGTCGATTTTTGAAGCAATTGATAGCAAAATTCTGGAAGACAGTGCAGCACCTAAAATCGTCAACCTGCTATCTTGACACACTTCCCACATCTTTTTTCAAAAATGTGTTTAACTGCTTAGAAGCAGATCTTTTAGAAGTGGTGAACGCCTCACTTCTTTCTGGGACATTTCCAAACTCCTTAAAAAATGCAGTTGTTAAGCCCCTCCTGAAAAAGAGCAATCTTGATAACACCATTTTGAGCAATTTTAGACCAATATCTAATCTTCCTTTTATAGGTAAAATTATAGAAAAGGTCGTTTTTAATCAGCTGAACAAATACTTAAACTCAAATGGATACCTGGACAATTTTCAATCTGGTTTTTGACCGCATCACAGCACAGAGACAGCACTTAAGATAATAAATGATATTCGCCGGTTATTGCTAGATCTCAGTGCTGCGTTTGACACTGTCGATCATAACATACTACTAGAGAGACTGGAAAACTGGGTCGGGCTTTCTGAGATGGTACTCAAATGGTTCAGGTCATACTTAGAAGGGAGATGTTATTATGTGAGTCTAGGAGAGCATAAGTCTAAGTGGACGTCCATGACATGCGGAGTCCCACAAGGGTCAATTCTTGCACCGCTCTTGTTTAGCCTGTATATGCTTCCCCTAAGTCAAATAATGAGAAAGAACCAAATTGCCTATCACAGCTATGCTGATGATACCCAGATTTACCTAGCCTTATCTCCAAATGACTACAGCCCAATTGACTCCCTCTGCCAATGCATTGATGAAATTAATAGTTGGATGTGCCAGAACTTTCTTCAGTTAAACAAGGAAAAAACTGAAGTCATTGCATTTGGAAACAAAGATGAAGTGTTCAAGGTGAATGCATACCTTAACTCTAGGGGTCAAACAACTAAAAATCAAGTCAGGAATCTTGGTGTGATTCTGGAGACAGACTTTAGCTTCAATAGTCATGTCAAAGCTGTAACTAAATCAGCATACTATCATTTAAAAAACATTGCAAGAATTAGATCTTTTGTTTCCAGCCAAGACTTGGAGAAACTTGTTCATGCCTTTATCACCAGCTGGGTGGACTATTGTAATGGGCTCCTCACCGGCCTTCCCAAAAAGACCGTTAGACAGCTGCAGCTCATCCAGAACGCTGCTGCTAGGATTCTGACTAGAACCAGAAAATCTGAGCATATCACACCAGTCCTCAGGTCCTTACACTGGCTTTCAGTTACATTTAGGATTGATTTTAAAGTACTTTTACTCGTATATAAGTCACTAAATGACCTAGGACCTGAATACATTGCAGATATGCTCACTGAATATAAACCTAACAGAGCACTCAGATCATTAGGATCGAGTCAGTTAGAAATACCAAGGGTTCACACAAAACAAGGGGAGTCCTCCTTTAGTTATATGCCGCCCGCAGCTGGAATCAGCTTCCAGAAGAGATCAGATCTGCTAAAACATTGGTTCACATTTAAATCTAGACTTAATACTCATCTGTTTAGCTGTGCATTTATTGAATGAGCACTGTGCAATGTCCGAACTGATAGCAATATATATTTTCACTGTTTTTTTTTAATTTTACGTAAAATCATTTTCTAACTGTTTTAAATTCATTTTAAATAAGTACAGTTTTAATAATTTTAAAAGTTTTAAAATTGCTTATTTTATTCTTGTTATTATTTTTCTTCATTACTATTTTACTTTCTTTTATGTAAAGCACTTTGAATTACCATTGTGTATGAAATGTGCTATATAAATAAACTTGCCTTGCCTTGCCTTGCCTTGTCTTGCCTTGCCTAAACTGGGATTTACAGCTGTGGATGTGTTTATGACTCGCTATTAAGACGAATCTGGTATGTAATGCGTTTTCATTCTTCATGTTTTGATGTGTACTGCTTACACAAATCTAGAAAGTAAATTCTTCATAAGCTTTCCACTAAAAAACAGCGATCTGTTGTCGATGCTTGAGGTTTAGATCTTTATAATGATATATAGTATAACAATGTAAAAACTTCACAATCATCGGGAAGTAGGAGATGGGAACCGGCGGACATTCAAATGAACTTTAATAACCAAAATAACCACAAACAGCGCGACAGCCCCTCGCGGACGACTGTCGCGCACAAACCAAAACCAAACACAAAATAAAGCCCAGGCCTGGTCCTCTCTCGTCCTTCACTGTCATCGCTCCTCTTTTGTATCCTTCTGATCTCCTCCGTGGGACTCGAGACTGGTGAATCGAGCAGGTGTCACTCATTTCCAATCACTCCACCGGTCTCGCTCCGTTCCCACGGCTCTCGGCCCCGCCCCACTCGTCACATATAGTTTGTCAAGATTAAATTTGTCCCGTTTCATTTCATCTATTTGTAATTATTGACATGTGCAAACAAGGGGAGTTCAGGACGCTGGCGTCGGGGTGCAGGTTAAGAGGTTTTAACAAAATGAGAGGGATCATACAAAATGCATGTTATTATTTTTTTTTTTATTACTGTCCATAGTAATATGTTTTAAATTAAATGTCTACATTTAGTCCACAAGAAGAAATAGCTGAAATTATCAAAATAACCACATTCAAAATTTGATAACCCCTGGTTCTTAATACTGGATGTTTCACATGTGTAAACAGGCCTAAACTCTTATATTTGGTGGTGTTTTATAGACATCATAGCAAATCCAAAAGGCTGTTTGATAACATCTAAATACCCTTTGACTTTCTTTTCTGTGACAAGCAATTTACATGTGGCTATATTTTTCTTGCTGGGGACAGTTGAGGGACAACTGTGACAAAAGGTACAAACATTTATTGCTCATTAATGCTCGATAAGGCAGTGCATTATATAGTAAAAACCATAGGGAAGTAAAATTAACAGCAATGTATTATGCTATTCTGTACACATGCCACTCCGTTTTTTTTCTAGCTCCGCTTAGTATATCCAACTGCGATGCACTGATCCTGCCATGTGTGTTCATATCAGAACAGACTCTGATGGATAAGGTCATAAGATGACAAGACACAACAAATCTTATACTCTCTCACTCTACCTGAGATGCTTCTCCACAGAAGCCCAGATTATACGCTGTTCATACAGCAGATACAAACCCAAAGTACATACATGCTTGGTTTGTATGTTGTTCATGATTTGTTTGCAGACAACGACAAAGCCTTCACCTGAAAATACTGTCATGATGCCCACAGAGGCAGAGAGAGTTTGTTTTTAATGGTACAATCATTAATAATTGATGCAGTGGGCCGGAGCTACTAAGGACTTTAATGGATTTACCTGCAAGAGACTGCGATGCCTCGAACAAGTGCATCAACCTGGAGAAAAACAACATCCAATGTCAACAAACAGTAGGTCCTGATGAATACCACATGATCTCCTGTCCTCCAGAAACAACGCTACAATATATGTTTTTCATAAATCTAATATGTTCTCATGTGTCTAGCAAACATGGTTGCATTTCCTTGTGTACGGTATTTGATGAGCTTTCTGTATGTCTGCTGATTAATGTTTATATATAAATGAAAGCCTAAATTAAATCTGTTTATCACGTAAAAAGACTTTTTCATCTTATTTGGATAACTTATACAGTGTCTTTTTGTAGTTTTTGATGTATGAAACTTTGGGTTGCATGGACTTTTAATGAATATAGTATGGCTCTAGCAACCCCAAAGTCATAGGTTAGATTCCCAAGGAATATATAAACTGAAAAAAGTATATATGAAAGCAGTGTAAACTGCTTTGGATGAAAGTGTCTGCTCAGTGAATGTAAATTAATGGACAAAAATGATCATAGAATGTTAAAAAAGAAATAATTAAAATGTTTTGACATGAATGAGAGAGAGAGCATCCCTTAAAATTCTGTCATCATTTACTCATCCATATGTCATTCCAATGAATGAAATTAATAGAAAACTATTTTGGACCCCATTTACTTTAGTTGTCTGTTTCATTGTTTAAAATAAATAAATAAATACAAATTGTTAAAACCTTTTCAAATTGTCATCTGTTTTGTTCCACCCATTTTATGATACTTGAAATCATGTAGCTTCTTGAGGAAAGGTGTGCTTTTTTTTTTTTTAGGATATTTGGTGGACTAAACCGTATATTGGCTTAATTATTTAGGCTTGCATTGAAGGAAAGGACGACCTGAGCCATGTTTAGGAAAGAGAACAGACTCTTTGATTCGGACCACCTTCTTTCCATCAGCCCCAGTGAAATTAACCTAATCAGTAGTACAAAGCAGTTTGGTTCTTATATGTGGCTTCTTTGAAACTAGTGTGTGAATGTGTATTTTGTTTCTGAGTGTGTGGTATTCTGTGGATTACACTCAGTATGTCTGCTTGTGCTCTGTGGCTTCTCTCAGGAGATGACCTTGAGGCTGTCCTCTCCTCCTTCTCATGTGTTATGGGAGGGGCGAGCTGTGGGAAGGGAAATGTGATCGGGGCACCAGCAACTCTCTTCCACTTGATGGTTAAAACCTTTTGGAATTCTTCGTTTTTCTCAACACTTCAGATAACAGCCATGGAAATTACGCTGGTGGTTGTGATGATAAAACATCATGGCACAATTGCTGTCATTTAAAACCGATCGCTTCTTAATGCGAATAGCTATTAGTGTCATGAGTTTTAATGAACTTTTCAGACAGAAAACTGAGTCTGCAGGAGAAGATTAAGCCGTTTTTGATGCTTTTACACAGCAGATGCTTTCGTTAGCAGTATGTGCTCTAAAGGACAGTAATATAAGCAGAAAAGTAAGTTTTACATTTAAAGGAGGGTACCGGGCCATATTTAGGGCTTGGAATATGAAGACTTGGGGGTGGCAAGTCTCCACCTGAAAGTGTCAGAAAACCTCATTAGCTTTAGAGTGGATGGTGACTGTATAGATTATGCCATGATGTTGATTTATATTGTACGCTTCATTAGTGTGGCACTGAGAGGCAACATCTTGTGTCATTGGGGATTATTTGACCTACAGGGCTGCCAAGGTCACAAACAGGGCTGCCGTGACAGAATGTACTGACGTGTGACCTACCCCGCCATGTGTTTGTGGGGGTTTTGACGTTTAGTGAGATTGCACTAACAGAAGGCCTTGGAGGCGTATAACCCAGATTTAAAGGAATGTTCTGGGTTCCATATGAAGCTCTGTCAATAGCATTTTTGGCATAAAATCAGTCATCACAGAAAAGGATTTAGGACTCATCACTTCACTTTTTGTCAAATACATAAAAATCACAGTTAAAGTGAGACATTTACAGTGTAAGTACACGGACCTTGTGTTATAGTGCAAATGACCCTAAAAAGCCAGTGTACCATATAAGAACAATTTATTTTAACTTTGAAATATGAACAAAAGAAAATCTCCTTTCCTATAAATATATTGAGTGTACCCTTGGCTGTGATGAATGTCAAAGTGTGAAATAATAATATGTCGTCCCATGCACTGGTTTGAACATGTGTACTACATATACAATAAAAATTTTTTCCTGCATTATGATGAAGTTGCTTGTCCCTAGGGCATGATTTATATTTTGTTGCCAATACATTCCAGTCGTTCTTTGGAATCTCATGCGGATCTGGTTTTATTAAGTGTACCACCTTTTTTTCTGGATAACTTTTATGGAAAGTGACAACTTGCGCCAAAGTGACTTTTTATTTTTCATTTTCAATGCAGCCATCCACGAGTTCCCTGAGGATATATTCACCAACAGACAGCGTGCGCAAGGAGCTGTACTGCTACACATATTTGGGGTAGGAGAACTTTGTGCACGTCATTCAACATTTAACTTGCTCACCAGTTGACCTTGCCATCCATGATAAATGGTGCTTGTCTGAGAATTTTATTGCAATTAGAAATAGTTTGTCAGTTCTCGTCATCATTTATGAGTTCGCCATTAGGTTCACAGTGCTGAAACCACCCTGTCAACAACTGCTTATAGAACTGAAGACCATTTAGACATGCAACTTATTATTTCTGCACATCAAGCCCATTATGGTGCATTTCTTTCTTGTCTTTCTTCCCATTTCAGGCTCTATATATGTTTCTGGCCCTTGCTATTGTCTGTGATGACTACTTTGTGACCACTCTAGAGAAGATCTGTGAGGTGAGAATAAATGTTCAGTGGCAACAATGAACTTCCAGTTCCCAGAATCACTTCAACCTGTACGTCTAAACCCAGAGTTTCCAACATCTTCCTGTAATGCTGGGTACTGGATCATGTAATACTAATATTCAACACTATTAGGTATAGGTAAGGGTGGTTTGTTTAAGTTATTTTTTATTTTATTTAAACTTTATATTTTTAAAAAGGCAGTGCTTTTAAGGGGATTAAATTAGAGATGCAATTTCTCAGAGAAGTTTTTAGCATGATGCTGTGTTTCATTCATCAAAGCACTGTCTTTGTGACAGTGACTGTTACTGTTTTGGCTCCTTTAAGGACCAAAAAACATTGAAATGTTTGGAGTCAGCAAGGTTTTTTTTTTTTTTTTTTTACAAAAAATTAGGGCTGGGCAAGTTAACGCATTATTATCGCTTTAATGCATTTATTGATTAATGCCAATAATTATTTTATCGTGCATTAAGACAGTTTTCTTTATTGTTATGTAAGTCTGTTGCTCACTGGCTCTGAAGACACATAAAGACAAATCATGGGTCACAGGAGAGGATGCTCCCGATCAAATAAAACTTTACAAATGGGAAATAGGATGTTTCTAATAGCACGTGAAGACAGCAGAGAAGTGCTTGCTCAGCACAATGGAGTGCATTGTTTTGTTAACTTTGTGGTTTATTATTTTGAAGCGGTAACACACGTCCCTCTCACAATAGATTGCTTTACAGATCTATCGATTTTGCCTCTCTGAAAAATATTCACCAGTGGTGTATAAAAAGCCTGAAAGTCATACTCGGTAAAAGTACAGATATCTTATCAGAAAATTATTTGGTTGAAGTTGAAATCACCATAGAGTAATATTACTTGAGTAAAAGTCTTAAAATATGTGATATTTATTGTACTTAGGAGTGTAGTCTCAGTCTCAGAAGTCACGCCCACGGACCGTTGGCTAAACGTCTGATGCATATGGGATACAAAAGAGGAAACACTTCAGGAGTGTCGAAGTCATCATCGGATTGGATGAATTCTACAGGATTTTCGGGAGACGTGTGTGTTGCATTCTTTAACATTCGTAACAACGAGCGCTTATCAGGATCAACTAATCACAGGAGTTTCAAAAGTCTGCAAAATATTTAAAGTTTGCGGTATAGAATATTCTACACCGAAACGTGATGCTGAATGAAACGAACTGTGATTGGTTGTTTGACATGTCAGTCAAATGGCCTCATGGGCGGGCCTTGGTCAATGAAAGCTGCCATGAATTCTAGACCTTAGCCGTCTGAAGGTCTGGCCACTCGAGACTATGATTCGACCACTGATTCGACAAACCTGCTTTCCTGCAGTCTGTGTTCTTCTGACTATTTTGTAGTAAGTAACGAGTATACTTAGGGGAAATGTATCGGAGTAAAAGTATACATTTTAATCAGGAAATGTAGTGGAGTAAAAGTAAACGTTGGGTGAAATATAAAAACTCAAGTAAAGTACAGATACTCCCAAAAAATACTTAAGTACTGTAAGTATTTTTAATTTGTTACATTGCACCACTGATATTCACACAATCATGCAGCATGTATCAGAAGATCTGCCTTCCAGTGCAGTTAGCGCTCACACTCACTTATCAGTTTATAACTGAACTGCGCTCTGGCCCACCTCTTCCAACTGAGCCAGGGACTGCTAAACAAAACGATCACACTATTCAAACGAACCAGGCTTTAGGGATTAAAATTGCCTAGTGTGAGCACAGTCTAATTATTCTCTCGCATCCCGCACACACACGAGTCTCTGCACGCCCATCAAGTGTTGTCCCTCACCGCACTCTGCTGCAATGGGTCCCGTGATCGTGCAGGTCTCTACTCGGAAAATGCCTGTTGTAATGTTATGATTGAGGCTCTGGACTCTGAGTAAAACTTCTTTTTCTATATTAAATATTTTCTATAAAAATGTTAATGTCCTGGCACTGACAAATAGCTTGTTTATATTTAATTTAATTTAATTACATGAATGTTATAAGTTAAGATTCACAAGAAATATTTTAACTGCTACTATGTAAAAGGAATACTGCTCTAAAAAGCACCTTATTTATGTTTTTGTGTTCGCAAAACCAAATGATATTGCACTAGCAGTACTTTTAAATGAAAAAACTGCACAGTATACTACTTCTGAATGCATTAGTTTTGCAGCAATAAATTACTATTGAAAAATATTAAAATATAAAACCATTATCTTCATGCTGCTCTTTTCCAATTTATAGTATAAAAAAGAAATGACAAACTGTTCCTTTAAGAGCTGCTAGTCATACAGATAATCTGATGACTGGCCAGACTTATGGTCGCTGTTGGACAGTGTTTTCTCTACTTCCTGTTGGCCTTCTGTAGCAAATTGTAGCTCCGTGTAGCTGTTTTTATTTTATTTTTTTCTCTAGAATCTTTATCTTACTATCACTCTCTGTTTTTTAAAGTGTTTTTCACAAGTTCATCAAACAACCGCAGTAAGAATTTTCATCAAGCACGGTGAGTAATGGCTTCTCCTATCATTGTTTCTTGCACCTCTTGCCACATTTACAGTTTATCTATCTCTGTCGCTGATGAGGGATTCACATGTGATAAATGCAGGGAAATAGTTAGGCTGACAGAGAAGATTTCAGAATTAGAGACACGCATCCAAACTTTAATTGAGGACAGTAAGAATGTTAGGGCTCTAGATACGGCTTTGGATGCGTCTAGCTCAGGGATTCCTGTACATTGTTCGGTTCCGGAAACAGAGCCCCAGCAGCAGGGCAACTGGGTGACGGTGAGGCAGCGTAGTCGTGGGTCAAAACACCGCTCTTCTGTTCCGATCAAAACATTAAACAGGTTCTCCCCACTCAGTGATGCACCCACTGAGAAACCTGATGAAAGTGCTCTAGTTATTGGTGATTCTATTGTACGGAACGTGAATATAGAGACACCAGCCACCATAGTCAAATGTTTACCGGGAGCCAGAGCGCCTGACATCTTGGCAAATTTAAAAGTGCTGGCTAATGCTAAACGTAAATACAGTAAGATTGTTATTCATGCCGGCGCTAATGATGTTCGACTTCGCCAGTCGGAGATCACTAAAAATAACATTAAAGAGGTGTGTGAACTTGCAAGCACGATGTCAGACACTGTAATATGCTCTGGTCCCCTCCCTGCTTACCGTGGTGCTGAGATGCATAGCAGATTGTCATCACTCAATGGCTGGATGTCTAAGTGGTGCCCACAGAATAACATAGGTTTCATAGACAATTGGACGAGCTTTTGGGGCAGACCTGACCTGTTGAAAAGAGATGGTCTTCATCCCTCCTGGGGTGGCGCCACTCTTCTCTCTAGAAATATGGCAAATAGTCTTAGTGTTTATACTTGACTAACTGGGGCCCAGGTCAGGAAGCAGACAGACTGGCTAAACCGACTGTCTGCTAGCTGCCTCCCGTCACAGAGGTCAGTTAATTCTCAGCACATAGAGACTTTTTCACCTAGATATCACACTATAGAGACTGTGTCTGTTCCCCGAACTAGAAAATACAAAAAACGTCCAAACCAAGTTAAGATTAACAATTTAATTGAGGTTCAACAAATAAAAAACAGAAGCAATATGGATAAACAAATGATAAAGCTTGGCTTATTGAATATCAGATCCCTTTCTACGAAAACACTTTTTGTAAATAATATGATCACTGATCATAATATAGATGTACTCTGTTTGACAGAAACCTGGCTAAAACCTGATGATTACATTATTTTAAATGAGTCCACCCCCCAAGATTACTGTTATAAACATGAGCCACGTCTAAAAGGCAAAGGTGGAGGTCTTGCTTCAATTTATAACAACGTTTTCAGGATTTCTCAGTGGGCAGGCTTCAAGTATAACTCATTTGAAGTAATGGTACTTCATATAACATTATCCAAAGAAACAAATGTTAATGATAAATCCCCTGTTATGTTTGTACTGGCTACTGTATACAGGCCACCAGGGCACCATACAGACTTTATTAAAGAGTTTGGTGATTTTACATCCGAGTTAGTTCTGGCTGCAGATAAAGTTTTAATAGTTGGTGATTTTAATATCCATGTTGATAATGAAAACGATGCATTGGGATCAGCATTTATAGACATTCTGAACTCTATTGGTGTGAGACAACACGTTTCAGGACCTACTCATTGTCGAAATCATACTCTAGATTTAATACTGTCACATGGAATTGATGTTGATGGTGTTGAAATTATTCAGCCAAGTGATGATATCTCAGATCATTATTTAGTTCTTTGCAAAATTCATATAGCCAAAATTGTAAATTCTACTTCTTGTTACAAGTATGGAAGAACCATCACTTCTACCACAAAAGACTGCTTTTTAAGTTATCTTCCTGATGTATCCAAATTCCTTAGCATATCCAAAACCTCAGAACAACTTGATGATGTAACAGAAACTATGGACTCTCTCTTTTCTAGCACTTTAAATAAAGTTGCTCCTTTACGCTTAAGGAAGGTTAAGGAAAACAGTTTGACACCATGGTATAATTAGCATACTCGCACCCTAAAGAGAGCAGCCCGAAAAATAGAGCGCAGCTGGAGGAAAACAAAACTAGAGGTATTTCGTATTGCTTGGCGGGAAAGTAACATATCCTACAGAAAAGCATTAAAAACTGCTAGATCCGATTACTTTTCTTCTCTTTTAGAAGAAAACAAACATAACCCCAGGTATTTATTCAATACAGTGGCTAAATTAACGAAAAATAAAGCCTCAACAAGTGTTGACATTTCCCAACACCACAGCAGTAATGACTTTATGAACTACTTTACTTCTAAAATCAATACTATTAGAGATAAAATTGCAACCATTCAGCCGTCAGCTACAGTATCACATCAGACAGTGCACTATAGATCCCCTGAGGAACAGTTCCACTCATTCTCTACTATAGGAGAGGAAGAATTGTATAAACTTGTTAAATCATCTAAACCAACAACATGTATGTTAGACCCTATACCATCTAAGCTCCTGAAAGAGGTGCTTCCAGAGGTCATAGATCCTCTTCTGACTATTATTAATTCCTCATTGTCATTAGGACATGTCCCCAAAACCTTCAAACTGGCTGTTATTAAGCCTCTCATCAAAAAACCACAACTTGACCCCAAAGAACTAGTTAATTATAGACCAATCTCAAATCTCCCTTTTCTGTCCAAGATACTAGAAAAGGTGGTATCCACACAATTATATTCCTTCTTAGAGAAAAATGGTATATGTGAGTATTTCCAGTCAGGATTTAGACCGTATCATAGTACTGAGACTGCTCTTAGAGTTACAAATGATCTGCTCTTATCATCTGATCGTGGGTGTATCTCTCTATTAGTTTTATTGGATCTTAGTGCTGCGTTTGACACAATTGACCACAACATTCTTTTGCATAGACTTGAATACTTTGTTGGCATCAGTGGAAGTGCATTAGCATGGTTTAAATCGTACTTATATGACCGCCATCAGTTCGTAGCAGTGAATGAAGATGTATCCTATCGATCACAAGTGCAGTATGGAGTACCTCAAGGCTCAGTACTAGGGCCGCTACTCTTCACGCTTTATATGTTACCCTTGGGAGATATCATCAGGAAACATGGTGTTAGCTTTCACTGTTATGCTGATGATACTCAGCTCTATATTTCTTCGCAGCCCGGTGAAACACACCAATTTGAAAAACTAATGTATTGCATAGTCGATATAAAAAACTGGATGACAAGTAATTTCTTACTGCTAAATTCTGAAAAAACAGAGGTGTTAATTATAGGACCTAAAAACTCTGCTTGTAATAACCTGGAACACTGTCTAAGACTTGATGGTTGCTCTGTCAATTCTTCATCATCAGTTAGGAACCTAGGTGTGCTACTTGATCGCAATCTTTCCTTAGAAAGCCACGTTTCTAGCATTTGTAAAACTGCATTTTTCCATCTCAAAAATATATCTAAATTACGGCCTATGCTCTCAATGTCAAATGCAGAAATGTTAATCCATGCATTTATGACCTCAAGGTTAGATTATTGTAATGCTTTATTGGGTGGTTGTTCTGCACGCTTAGTAAACAAACTACAGCTAGTCCAAAATGCAGCAGCAAGAGTTCTTACTAGAACCAGGAAGTATGACCATATTAGCCCGGTCCTGTCAACACTGCACTGGCTCCCTATCAAGCATCGCATAGATTTTAAAATATTGCTTATTACTTATAAAGCCCTGAATGGTTTAGCACCTAAGTATTTGAATGAGCTCCTTTTACATTATAATCCTCTACGTCCGCTACGTTCTCAAAACTCGGGCAATTTGATAATACCTAGAATATCAAAATCAACTGCAGGCGGCAGATCCTTTTCCTATTTGGCGCCCAAACTCTGGAATAACCTACCTAACATTGTTCGGGAGGCAGACACACTCTTGCAGTTTAAATCTAGATTAAAGACCCATCTCTTTAACCTGGCATACACATAACATACTAATATGCTTTTATTATCCAAATCCGTTGAAGGATTTTTAGGCTGCATTAATTAGGTAAACCGGAACCGGAAACACTTCCCATAACAACCTATGTACTTGCTACATCATTAGAAGAATGGCATCTACGCTAATATTTGTCTGTTTCTCTCTTGTTCCGAGGTCACCGTGGCCACCAGATCCAGTCTGTGTCCAGATCAGAGGGTCACTGCAGTCACCCGGATCCAGTACGTATCCAGACCAGATGGTGGATCAGCACCTAGAAAGGACCTCTACATCCCTGAAAGACAGCGGAGACCAGGACAACTAGAGCCCCAGATACAGATCCCCTGTAAAGACCTTGTCTCAGAGGAGCACCAGGACAAGACCACAGGAAACAGATGATTCTTCTGCACAATCTGACTTTGCTGCAGCCTGGAATTGAACTACTGGTTTCGTCTGGTCAGAGGAGAACTGGCCCCCCAACTGAGCCTGGTTTCTCCCAAGGTTTTTTTCTCCATTCTGTCACCGATGGAGTTTCGGTTCCTTGCCGCTGTCGCCTCTGGCTTGCTTAGTTGGGGACACTTCATCTACAGCGATATCGTTGACTTGATTGCAAATAAATGCACAGACACTATTTAACTGAACAGAGATGACATAACTGAATCCAATGATGAACTGCCTTTAACTCTCATTTTTGCATTATTGACACTGTTTTCCTAATGAATGTTGTTCAGTTGCTTTGACGCAATGTATTTTGTTTAAAGCGCTATATAAATAAAGGTGACATTGACATTGACATAATCCACTTACAGTTTTGCACATCTCCGGTATCTATTTAGACTTTTTAATTATTCCCTCTGCACATCCTGTGTGTGATTCTGTATGTTCATCCCATCCATCAGAAACTGCACATGAGTGAAGATGTAGCAGGAGCGACCTTCATGGCAGCTGGAAGCTCCGCCCCCGAGCTGTTTGCCTCTATAATTGGTAAACCACACATACAGGTGCTTCTATGTGCATTAGTCATGTGTTAACAGATGCTGTGGATCAGAACCCTCTTGCTTTGTTTTCAGGTGTGTTCATAACTCATGGAGACGTGGGGGTGGGTACCATAGTAGGCTCAGCTGTGTTCAACATCCTGTGCATCATCGGTGTGTGTGGGATATTTGCGGGGCAGGTTAGAAACTCTCTCTGCTCTATATTACAGCTAGCCTCCTTTGAAGCTGCTGCCACTCTTGACCTTTCCATGTTTTCATCTGGCAATTGCAACGTGGAAATTACTCTTCAGGCTTGCTTTTCCTCCTTTTACACTCATTTCAAACAATGGTTTATTTTTTAAATATTCCATTTAAATCGGAGCACACCTTTTTGAGGCTTTTTCAGAATTATGAGCTTTGTAAAAGTCTATGAGTTTCAGAAAGGCTGGGCATAGAGGAGAAACAATAATGTACAGTATGTGGAAAATAATGTTTTTTTTTTTTACCTTAAACCACATAAAAACATTGAATTAAACCAAATACACAAAATAATGTTCTTTTTAGCAACATCATATGACCCCTTTAAAAGCACATTGCTGTGATATTTTTGTCTTTTGAGAAATAAAACGTTTTTTGTTTATGGCTTATGGCATAACTTGAGGGTGCAGTATACATGAGAAATTTAACGGTTGCACTTTATTTTACAGTACATGTACTAACATGTACTTATAGTGTACTTACAGTGTATTTATCTAAGAAAGTTCTGGTAATAAAAGGTAACTACATGGGGTGGGGTAGGTGTAGGGGTAGGTTCAGGGTTAGTACCTAGTTATTACATAGTTATTGTAATTACTATAATAAGTACATAGTATGTACATGAGGAACAGGACTGTAAAATAAAGTGCTACCAATTTAACAAAGCAAAAAATAGTTGCTTTTGTTGACTTCTGTTTTCTCTCTAGGTTGTTTTTCTCACCAAGTTTGCCGTGTTCAGAGACTCAATCTACTACATTTTATCCGTGGTTGCCCTTATTGCAGTAAGTGTCATTAATCTAATGAGCTCTGGTAATTAAGTGGCAAAACAGAGTAGGTTCTGGAAGTAAAAATTCCATTAACATTCTCTTAAAAGGAACTGATAGTTAGCAGTAACATAAAAACAACCTATCAAGACCAATGTACCATGAGCTTTGAGGTTGTTAAACAATGGTTTAGAAGCTTTTATGAAGAAAAGTCAGTAATACTTGTAGAAGTTGCTGCCATTATGGAGTAAAGTATTTCTAAATGGACCAGTAACCACCAAGAACACTCCAGCAACCAAGTCAAAAGTTCAAACTTTATGAAAAAGTACTTGGTTGTCACTGATAAGCTCTATAGATTGATCATGTAGTAAAGACATGCACTGAAATTCACTCATTGAATATTTACACAGACTCTTATCTTTTTTTTCCAGTTTATTTATGATGAAAAGATTTTGTGGTAAGTGTAAATCTGTATATACATTATTCTGATTGGTTGAAGGCAGACACCTGATTGTCTTCCTCCTCCTTGGTCTCTGCAGGTGGGAGAGTCTAATACTGATTCTCATGTATGTTGGCTACATTATCATCATGAAGTGAGTCCACATTCATTTTGTATACTCATTTATTTAAACATCTGATTCTTTAAAATGAAACCATTGAGGCTAAGTATTTTAAATGTATATTTTTTGCATTATTATTATTATTTTTGTTTTAATGCTTGTTGGTGTGGTATTAATAGAATTGAATAAGGCTGCACAATTAATCACATTTCTAAATGCAATTACAATTACGGATGCCACAAAGCGGCAATTAATCATTAAAGAAAAGTCCACTTATGTTATTTTGCATGCTTAATATGCCTTTTTTTCTTTGTACATGTTATCTTAAGGGTTTTTCCCATTATTTTAATTTTAGATTTAGTATAACATTGTAATACCATTAATATTTTCACTTTTTTATAATTTAAAGAAGAAACCAATTTGATGTATAGTTGAAATTTGAGGCTTAATACTATACAGGTCCTTCTCAAAAAATTATTATATTGTGATAAAGTTCATTATTTTCCATAATGTAATGATAAAAATTAAACTTTCATATATTTTAGATTCATTGCACACCAACTGAAATATTTCAGGTCTTTTATTGTTTTAATACTGATGATTTTGGCATACAGCTCATGAAAACCCAAAATTCCTATCTCAAAAAATTAGCATATCATGAAAAGGTTCTCTAAACGAGCTATTAACCTAATCATCTGAATCAACTAATTAACTCTAAACACCTGCAAAAGATTCCTGAGGCTTTTAAAAACTCCCAGCCTGGTTCATTACTCAAAACCGCAATCATGGGTAAGACTGCCGACCTGACTGCTGTCCAGAAGGCCATCATTGACACCCTCAAGCAAGAGGGTAAGACACAGAAAGAAATTTCTGAACGAATAGGCTGTTCCCAGAGTGCTGTATCAAGGCACCTCAGTGGGAAGTCTGTGGGAAGGAAAAAGTGTGGCAAAAAACGCTGCACAACGAGAAGAGGTGACCGGACCCTGAGGAAGATTGTGGAGAAGGACCGATTCCAGACCTTGGGGGACCTGCGGAAGCAGTGGACTGAGTCTGGAGTAGAAACATCCAGAGCCACCGTGCACAGGCGTGTGCAGGAAATGGGCTACAGAGAAGCAGCACTGGACTGTTGCTCAGTGGTCCAAAGTACTTTTTTCGGATGAAAGCAAATTTTGCATGTCATTCGGAAATCAAGGTGCCAGAGTCTGGAGGAAGACTGGGGAGAAGGAAATGCCAAAATACCTGAAGTCCAGTGTCAAGTACCCACAGTCAGTGATGGTCTGGGGTGCCATGTCAGCTGTTGGTGTTGGTCCACTGTATTTTATCAAGGGCAGGGTCAATGCAGCTAGTTATCAGGAGATTTTGGAGCACTTCATGCTTCCATCTGCTGAAAAGCTTTATGGAGATGAAGATTTCGTTTTTCAGCACGACCTGGCACCTGCTCACAGTGCCAAAACCACTGGTAAATGGTTTACTGACCATGGTATTACTGTGCTCAATTGGCCTGCCAACTCTCCTGACCTGAACCCCATAGAGAATCTGTGGGATATTGTGAAGAGAAAGTTGAGAGACGCAAGACCCAACACTCTGGATGAGCTTAAGGCCGCTATCGAAGCATCCTGGGCCTCCATAACACCTCAGCAGTGCCACAGGCTGATTGCCTCCATGCCACGCCGCATTGAAGCAGTCATTTCTGCAAAAGGATTCCCGACCAAGTATTGAGTGCATAACTGAACATAATTATTTGAAGGTTGACTTTTTTTGTATTAAAAACACTTTTCTTTTATTGGTTGGATGAAATATGCAAATTTTTTGAGATAGGAATTTTGGGTTTTCATGAGCTGTATGCCAAAATCATCAGTATTAAAACAATAAAAGACCTGAAATATTTCAGTTGGTGTGCAATGAATCTAAAATATATGAAAGTTTAATTTTTATCATTACATTATGGAAAATAATGAACTTTATCACAATATGCTAATTTTTTGAGAAGGACCTGTAGAAGAGCACTAAAAGTTTTCCAGTTTTCCTGTTTTCAGCTTGCTTATTTTTCTATAAAAATATGGCATGCAATTGCATCAAATAATGGTATAAACATCATTCAGTGTAAATTGTGATAATCATAATTAATAATCACAATTATTATTTTTGTCATAAGCATGCAGCCTTAGAATTGAATATTACATTTTTGCTGGTTTCACTACAGTATAATGACTACTGAAATTTCTGTAAAATTACAACATAGAACCATAGAACATAGAACCAAATGTTATTTCAATGAGCTGAATTAAGTTGTGGTTACAGTTACCGCTGTTCAGCAAATTGTCGTGGCAAAATCTAGTCATTTCAATAGGATTTTTTGTGATGAGCAAAAGATTTTGTTCAAGTTGGTCATTTGTCATGTCGACCAACAGAAACCTGCTTATATGGCAGTAGACAATTGACCTTTTTTGTGTGAGAAACATTTCACAATTTTGTATTTAGTTTAAATCAGTGTATTTTTTTTAGGTTTAACACTAGCATCCAGAACTACTTTTCAGGAAAGGAAGACAAGGGAGTTGCCAATGGTAATTCGGTCATGAGCGAGATGGAGCATGGTAATGAATATGATTCGTTATGGGATGATCCATCATGGCCATTACTCAGACCAGGTATGGGTAACTAGACAGGCTTCCTCATGGGCTAGCAACTAACCCTCTGCTGCTTGCAACAAAGTCACATTTTGTTCTCTTTAAATTAATTAAACTCTACTGTCTATATTTCTGCTGTTTGCAAAACCTACGCCAACAGCACTTACTGAAAGCGTAGCCATCTGACATCTCTTATGAGAGGCTGACACTTTGCTTCCTTGCTGAATAACTGCAGTGCGCTTTCTGTTTCAGAGCGTGATGTCCTGTAGTGTGGCTCTAACCGTTGTGCTGCGTGGTGGTCTCTGTCACCCCACCGCTGAAGCCTGTCTGTTTAGCCTTACTAAATCTGCCCTGTCTCATCCTGCAGTGCTCTGTGTGTGTGTGTGTGTGTGTGTGTGTGTGTGTTCATGTCTTACTCCCAGTACCAATGATACATCCTTCCACTCATTTACAAAATCTATCATTGTGTCTGAATGCATTTTTTTTGTTTTCATTCTTTTATTTATTAGCACTAAAAAATTGTACCTACAAGTGTACCTACATATAGACAAATGTTTGTCTATATGTAGTTATTAGTGTATTGGAAGAAGAGCTCGTCCTGTGGTGTCCAGCAGTAATCTGCGGGATGGTTGGGGATTTAATTTCTTGTCAGTTTTCTGTGTGTCAATGGTTTCTGACAGTGTCCTGAGGCACTCAGAGGTGGCCCTACAGTCGGTCCCAGCAGGAATCAGTCTCTCACTGACAAACAGGACTTTAGATTGAAAATTGTGACATCCTTTTTCTTTTGAGTGTGCATGTTTATGGTCCTGCTGGTTTCTGTGCGCATTTGTTGTGCGGATTTATTTATTTTTGGTCTCTTTGGGCAGGTTTGACAGTTATGTTGTGTGTGTTTTATGAACAAATACTGTTCATGCTGTGTGTATTGAGCATGAGTACAATGTATAGGTGCAGTTACAAAAAAATTTCCTCCGTGTCTGCAGTAAAGACCAGTAAAGGGTACACTAGGGGCTCTGTTGTGATGGTAGATGAGATGATAAATTCAAGCCCTCCACATTATCGGTTCCCCGAGGCCGGCCTCAGGGTCATGATCACCAACCACTTTGGTCCCAAGACACGTCTGCGCATGGCAAGCCGACTTATCATCAATGAGGTAAGAGTGAACAGTAATACATACAGATTTTTTGGTCTTTACATTGAAAGTCAATTGAGTTTGGTGTCGTTTTGAACCCTGCTGAGTTCCATTATATGGACAAAAACGCATTCCCTTCACAACCCAACTATCTAGAGAACTTTTTACAATGCATTCAATTCCTGATGGATAAAATTTGAATCCCCATCTTTCCCTTGGAAAATGCCCCAATGCAAACGTTAAATGGTTTGTGAACGCTGAATTCAACAGATTAGAGGTGCAGATGTGCTCAGCTATTTTACAAGCTCTTCAAATGCGGCTCATCCATTCATAATTCCACGTCTGCAATATATGGTTTATAATAGAGCATATTTAAAACTGGGAAACCAGAGACTGGATTATAAACCGGAGTTCAGAAGTGCTTATGGGTCGGTCTTTGTCGGCTAACTGTGGAGTTCTCACGTCAGGTAGCCCAGTTGTGGGTATGAGGCTGATTAAACTGTTTCTATAAATATCCACACGCTGGCGTTCAAAGAATTGTGTTAGAAATTCAAACCCTCTGCTACAAAGACTGCTGAGGAATTTAATAGAGACATGTCACCTAGTTAAGAATAGAGTTTGTTGAGAGTCTTGTCAGTATAACATTTTAAGGGAAAATATACCCATAAATGAAAAACAAATCTGTCTTTATTTACTCCTTCTCATGTTAATTCTAATGCCTAAGCATTATACTAGTGGAGACAAATTCAAATGAGCTTATTTAAAAGCATGGGTTTGAGAAGAAATGGACAAGAGTGAATCATGTAGCAGTTTTTGCTCTGTGCCCCTTATACATGCAGCAGCAGCGGCTGGGGAAGATGGCCAATGGGGTGGATGCGGTGCTGGTGGCTGATAAGAAAGCTGACACCATGGAAAATGGCAGCATAGTGGAGGACAAACTCACTGAGGAGCCGGAGAGTGAGATGTCATCTCCCTTCATCTTGCCTGGTGAGGAGGTTTCACTTTCTCACACGTTAACACTTTATTTGTGACTCTGTGACATCTGAAATCATAGAATACTGTACCTGTTCACAGTTCTTCTGCTGCGTCCTAACCAGCAAGGTCCCTGTGATGATAGATAAACTGGAAATGTCAGGGTATCTTAAAATTGGGATTTCTAGATCGGGAAAAATCATGGAATTTAATTAAAAATAAAAAGTAACAATTAACATTATGTATCATGCAGGCAATGAACAACTGTTTTCTTACTGCATTTATTGATCTAGTTTGATGTTCATTTATTAATCTACTATTGTTCACTAACAAATTGAACCTTATAGAAAAGTGTTATCTAAATATTGGTTAAAATAAAAATTAATAAATGGAAAAATTATATATAAAAATCTGTGTGTGTGTGTTTGTACACCACCGTTCAAATGTTTGGGCTCAGTGCGATTTGTATGCGATTTGTATATGATTAGGATGCAATAAATCGATCAAAATGACATTGTTTAAAAAGATTCCCATTTCAAATAAAACTTGAACTTTCTGAAAAAATGTAGCATGGTTTCCATGAAAATATTAAGCAGCACAACTGTTTTCAACATTGATAATAAGAAATGTTTCTTGAGAACCAAATTGGCCTGTTAGAATGATTTCTAAAGGAACCACAAAAGTAAAATACATGTTCAAAATATTCAAATAGAATGCTATTTTAAATTGTAATAATATTTGACAACATTTCTGAGTTATCTTTATTTCTGAGCATATAAATGTAGCCTTAGTTAAGTATAAAGGCTGGAATGCACTACACAACTTTTGACCCCATTTACATTTTTGATAGTCAGCGCTAGTTGCAGAAGGTCAGAGCCAGTCTGCAGATTTGAGTTGACAGATTTCATAGAAAATTGCATAGTGTATGATGGTCATGATTTTTTTTTTTTTTTTGCTTCAGACTTTGATTCCATCCAATTGGAGGATATCAAACGTGTTTGATTTTTTTCAGCCAGTTTTAGAACATACATTGCTTCTCCTACCAACCAGGGCGAGTTCCTTGTGATCAGAATAAGTCTAGTAGTGTATGAGACCTTATGTGTAAAAATATGTGCAGATTTTAAATCTCATGTAGTTTATTCCAGCCTTAAGACTACTTTCAAATATTTCACTCTTTGTGGGTGCAAGCTCTGGAAATGGAAAAACTGGAAGAGTCTTAGAAATGTTGAACTTCTGTGTTAATCTGTTTTTGTCTTCAGTTATGCGTGTAATAAGTTCAGCCAACAGTTAAATCACATTCACAAAAAATTTTTGTGAGTGTGAATGTGCTTGGTACTGTAGGAAAACAGTGAGTGTGAGCGCAATGCATTGTTCAGTCAGAGTAAACTATTGTGAGAAAATCACATGATAAAGGAGCTCTTATGTTGAGATTATAACTATTTTTATTATTAACTGCCTGTGTTTAGAGTGCCTTATTATTATGCATAGCATGGGGCATTTCTCATGTGTTTTTTTTGTGAGCTGTGCTTTCATCTGAGTAATGTGCTGTACTGCCCACCCAGTAAACCTCTAAGTCACCATAAATACAATGATCGGATGGTAAAATGAATGCTGTAAAGAGAAACTTTTTTTGGTGAAGGCTTAATTGGTGACTTAATGTCCCATGTGACTGTAGGGGGTGCTATGGATAAAGTGAAGTTTTTCATTTCCTGGCCCATTTTGGTGTTGCTGTACTTTACCATACCCAACTGTGCAAAGCCACGGTGGGAGCGCTGCTTCATGCTGTCCTTCTTTCTCTCTACGCTGTGGATAGCCGTCTTCTCCTACTTCATGGTGTGGATGGTGAGTTTCAGTTTCTATGTGTATGTAAGCATTTTTTATGTCTTTTTTCCGGTATTATTCCATTTAAATAATTTTTTTATGTAATAATTATTAAAGAATTGTGTTAATGCAACATATAATGCAACAAGATTTAAAATCTTAACTGTGACTGTCGTAGTTAATTTAAAAATATTAGTTTAATTTTTCCTCAAGTTTTCTTACACCCCTTGCAGCCCCTTGGGGTCCTTGGACAGTCTTTGGTTTGACAGTATTTATTTGAATTTTGGCATATATTAGGTCATTGTTCTTGCAGGCATGTTACATCACTCATTCGTGTGGGTTGCTGTGTGCAGGTCACAATTGTTGGATACACACTTGGAATCCCAGATGTCATTATGGGTATAACTTTCCTGGCTGCTGGCACTAGTGTTCCCGACTGCATAGCGAGTCTCATTGTCGCACGGCAAGGTAGAGCTCTCCTTTGTTTAATTTTCTTGGTTTTTCTACCTTCACTTATCTTTCATCCATGTTGAGCTGACTTTCCAGCTTTGGCTTTGTTTCTGTGTGCTCAGGCCTGGGGGACATGGCTGTCTCCAACACGATTGGCAGTAACGTCTTTGATATCCTGGTTGGACTCGGTGTTCCCTGGGGCATCCAGACAATGGCTGTCAACTACGGCTCTGTGGTATCTGTCTTTGTCACTCCTCAAACATACACGCATACACAATTCCACAAAGATGGTAAAATTACCTTTTTTGTGTGTGTGTCCTATTTAGGTTAAAATCAACAGTAGAGGACTGATTTACTCCGTTGTTCTGCTGCTGGGTTCAGTGGCTTTAACTGTGAGTCAATGTTAAGGACAATTCACTTTAGAAATACAATGCATGGTCAAATATATTATATGTGGACACCCTCTTTTTAGTTTTAGTTATATACCACACTTCTTTACATTTACATTTCTTACATTTCATCTCTGTATCTGATTGAAGTGGGCAGAATGCTAGATCTAATGAGCCGTAACTGAAAGAATAACCATCAATTTTACCCTTACAATTAAATATTGCTCTGCAAACATCATTAACAGCGTCGGGGGGGTCCTTGGCCTCGACGTTGTGTATTAAAATAGTTTAATGCACAGCTAGCCATGCATTATCCCTTACTTATTGGTTGACCTCTAGTCCAAACTATGCAATTGAGTAGACTGAGTAGAACACAGCAGGACTGGAAGCTCTTTACAAATACATTTTTAAACAGCCAATGAGTATAGAGTATAAGATCAATCTTGAGTTTTTTAAAAATCCATATTTAAATGAAGATCATAATAAACTGGAAACTAGCATTTTTTTTTCATCCCTACGTAATGCTATAAGGAAGAGCTCTTTTCTGTTCCAGTATAACATTGTTTAGATGTCCATACAGTGTGTAGAAGATTGTTTTCTCTGGCTGTTTACGAATAATTTTATTTGTCCACCTTCAGGTGCTGGGGATCCATGTGAACAAGTGGAGGTTAGACTTTAAGCTGGGCATGTACGTGCTTGTTCTGTATGCCATCTTCCTCTGCTTTTCCATCTTGATCGAATACAATGTCTTCACTTTTGTCAACCTGCCCATGTGCCAAGAGGGTGTCTAGGCTAGAAGATTTCCATGGGCTTTGAACCGAAATACCTCCGGGATAATCCTGCAACCAAAACCATCAATGATTCTGCTGTTTCCTCTGTTTAATATCCTTATTGAGTTGCTACTGTTGAAGAAAACCACTGTCTCCCGCTGCACATTCGCACCACTGTGTCTCAGATGGAAGCACTGCATTTCCCAGAAGACTGTTGACTCGCAACTTTCTCCATCAATTCCAGGAAATGAAATTTTCCTTGGCAGCTCTCTTTATAACTGGATACTCTTCCACTTCTGAACCTTGGACAATCACAATGCAGCCCGTAAATGTCTTGTTCAGAGCAGAAGGATTCAAACTGTACACTTTGCATCACAAACTGCACACACATAGCAATGACAAAGAATGCTTGCTCATTCCTGTCTGCATTAGCAATCTACATTTTCTAATTTCTGTCTTCCATTGAGACACCATATGGCATGAACATGAACATAATGCACTTTATATGTGGCATAAAACATCTATATCATATTAATTTATTTCCTCCGGTATGGAAAAATGAAAGTATGTCCTTGATGTGGCACAAAAAGAAGACAAAAGTGACATGGAACGACTGCCTTCAGGCAAGAAAATGATTCTCACAGCTTGTTACACAGAAGAAAACTGTTGAAAAAAGTTGTGTATGGATCACGCGGCAGGGGGCGAGCTGTTATGAAATCCTCATGAGCTGGACGATAGATTTCCTGCTGAGAGCTTCAGGCAGGTGCTCATCTGAGAGGTCAGCTCCTGACACACAGAAACAGAAGCTCTAATATTAGACACATTTCGGTTCCCCTTTATTATTCCAAACCTGCAATAACCAGTGAATGGAACCAATCATAAAGCACACATCAAAAGCTGCTCCTTACCTCTCATTCAGACCAGAACAGACGACCCTCAGGACCGCTCTTTGCTTGTTTTACAGTAAGGACAATGAGACTGAGACAGCTGTGGATGCTTTGATATTTCATACACATACTGATGATATCGCAAACAAAGATCCTAGATTTTGCAAAGATGCTACAAATCGATGCGTTTTTTTGTTTATATGTAAATATAACCTCACTGATCCTGTCTGAACCAGTGCTTCCTTACAGATGATGGGAGGTGAGGGTGAATTTACATTTGTGACCAAAGCGGCCACTTTTTCTTTATTTCCAATGCACCCTAACCTCCCTCTCTGGATCTTTATTACCGTGTGTCTGTATTGCATGATTTGACACAAAGAAGCCATTTTTAAAACAGGGCAAAAGCTTTGTGAGCTCACATCAATGTCCCTACAAGGATGAATCTCAAGAACATGTGGCCAGGTCATATTTCATCCCATGTGCAAAGAAATTAAGTTTTAAAGTTAAGCCCATTTTCAACCCTGGATTCTCTTCGCTGTAATACATGTGGACTTGATAATGTAAGATGTGCATACTGTAATAAAATATATTTAAATTAGCATTAATTAAAATAAATTAACGTATTAATATTACTCTGATTTATAAATGCTAAAAGTAATTTAGATGTCATTTAATTTGTGTGTGTGTGTGTGTGTGTGTGTGTGTGTGTGTGTGTGTGTGTGTGTGTGTGTGTGTGTGTGTGTGATGGTGTGTGTGTGATGGTGTGTGATGGTAATTATTATTATTTTTTGTAATTATTTTTTGCATTTCAGTAATCGGAGTGAGATTTTTGTTATGCAGTAAAGGAAATGTTTTGATTGTATTATTTTAATGAGATTTTTATTTTGCATTGTGGTGATTTTTATTAGTTTTTTTTTGCGTTACGGTAATGAGATTTTATTTTCCATTGCAGTAATGAAAATTACGGTAATGTTGTTGGAGGTTGAAAATGTGTTTACTGTGATATCACAATACAATAATAATAATAATAGTAATCATAGACTTTATTTTCTTTTATCTATATTCATTTATTTATTTATTTATTTTTTTTGTGGTAAAATATGACCTAAACTTGTTTCCTGAGGTTCACCCATAAATGGCAGCTACCGGACCCCCATTCACTCAGCTGTTATAGTGGGCTCAGGAGATGTGAAGTTGAGTGTAGAGGAACGTGTCTTTGTCGTTGTTAAGTGCTAGGAGGTGGTGTCGCTGTTGTCTGTGCAAAAGACAGGTGTTGCAGTGTTTGATGTACACATTATACAGTCATGGCCAAAAGTTTTGGCAGTGACATAAATTTCATGTTTTGCAAAGTTTGCTGCTTCAGCTGTTGTGGTGTTCATTCAAATTGTTTCTAGTTTATTGGGTGGAGTGATCAGATGCATTTTAAATAATTGCTAAAAGCTTCAATGGCAAAAAAAAAATGAACTTTTCACAACAACAAAAAATCTGTTTTTTGACCCTGACACAAAATGACCAGCTAACATTAGTTGACTAATCACATCACAAGTGTGAATGAGTACTAGTCAGGTGAAATCAATTTCAAATCGATTACATACAGATTCGATTGTAAGCGCAGACTGATCGGGGGAAGAAGTGCTTCCAATCATTGTGTTCTTGTTAGAAATGTTTACCTCCAAGGAAACACACGCACCCATCATGGCTTTGGCTCAAAATGGCCTCACATGCAAGGTAACTGCTACAAAGAATATTGCACCTGAAAGAACCATTTACTGGGTCATAAAGAACTTCAAGGAAAGAGGTTCGACTGCAGTGATCCTGAGACCATCCAAGTGGAGGGTTACTCTTCAACCAAGGGAGTGTGCTCTGTCATTAATCTTCCCAAAAACACTGCCATGAATAAAGAATGGTATCAAAACGTCCTGCAAGAGTGACTTCTTCCAATGATCCATGAGCAATTGGGTGATGATCTGTGCATTTTCCAGCATGATGGAGCACCATGTCACAAAGCAGGAGTGATACAGAAGTGGCTCGAAGATAATTACATTGAAATTTTGGATCAGACAATGGATCGCCGTCAGTCAGGATTTGGCCCAAAAGCTAATATCCAGCATGCCAGCGTGAACTGCACTGTAAATATTGACTAATATTTTTTTGCCAATAAAAGCCTTGTGATATGCTTATCATTGTTTTTCAGTATACCATAGACACATGGAAAAACAATCTACAAATACTGAAACAGCAAACTTCGCAAAACACAAAATGTATGTCACTGCAAAATCATTTGGCCAAGACTGTAGATGATATATGCAATCTCAGTCACTGAGGGCTGAGTACGGGGATTATATCTTCATAGATGAGCCATGTTTGTGAAAGCTGCTGAAGTCGCCCACCACTGTAACACATGCATGCAGACTCTGTCATGTAATCTCAATCATTGCTTAATTGCCATTCTGTAGAATGTCTGCTTTAGTTTATTGTGGCGATGTGCTGTGCGGAATGACGGTGGTGTCATGTGGTGATTGTCTTTCGTTCTTTGTTCTGTGGTGTTTCTCAGTGGTGATCTGTACGATTACATTCATCAGATGAAATTGATACGCCCATACGCACACTGTTGGAGGAGCTTCAAAAGCTTTTTCCTTTGCTGGTTGCCACGTTTAATAACCTAGCTATTTTTTTTTTTTTTCAGCATTTAATTAATTATTTGGTGCCAGTTTTGATAATTTCTCCCTGATTGTTTTGGGAAATCTCTTTGCCAGGGCATTCATATAGGCTACTTTATTTGAATCCGTTTGTAAGCACACTATACTTTAATGTTGGCTTTGTTGCAGATAATTTGTGCCATGCTTGATGTAAATGCTATCGTTATATTTGAACTAAGAGGAGTATTTTTTTCCATTTAATTGTATTTTATAAACTTAGGACCTCCGGAGCAGTTTGATTAATGTTTCATCAGGTCACTTCAGACGAGATGTCTTTGTTGCCAGTTGTAAAGCACTCTAACATAAATAGGCTTATATGCACTCTCCATTGTGTGCCTCTTAAGAGGCTTCAAAATGCTTCAAATGACTCTGTCACGCATGAATATGCACAAAACTAGGCTATGAGAACTTCTCAGGCGGGATCTTGATTTATTAAACACACATGCACAGATACATGTGCAACTGCTCCACGAGTGGCCTCCTTCACTGTGAGTGGACCGGCATATAGGAAACCTGCAAGGTACAGATTTAATGATTTTCAACTTAAGATGTTGGTGTGTAACTTGAATGTATTGTCTTGCAATGGATGTATCCAGCCAATGCATTTTACTGTAAAGCAATAATCTAAAAAGAATATTAAAAACAATATATAAAGCATACGAGTATTGTATTGAATTCTACAGTTTATAAATGTGTTTCTTGTTACTGTCTTGCATTTGGTCAGTGAATTAGTTTGTAGCGCCCCCGCATGTATAAAGCAGTAACTGCATGTGGGGTAAGTTGTCAGACGGAACCTGTCATTAACCTGGTCTTTTATAGGCTTTTGTAACCATACAACTTTAAATGCAGAACAATTCATAAAACAGCAAATAAATAAAGGTAAGGCCTATTATACAAACATAAAACCATAATTTTGACTAATAAAAGTAATAATTTAGTAACTGCTAAATTACTATACATGCATACTGTACATGTGTATGCAGACATTTATGTCTCTCTCTCTCTCTCTCTCTCTATATATATATATATATATATAGGTTATATATATATATATATATATATATATATAAAATATGCACACACAAATAAATGGCTGTTCCTGGCCTTGGAAAAGTCAACATTTTCAGTTTCTCTATATTTCCAGTTCAGTTTCCTGCAGTGCTTTTGAATTGTGCAAGAAATTTTTTTCGTCCTGCAAGCACGAACATGATTTGGTTCTATGCACCATCATGTATTAACGTTTACAACAGTGGTTTACATCAGCTTAAAATCATTAACCAACTGGACTTTAAAGTGTAAGGCTGTCATAGCACAGGATTTAGCATGTGGTAGTCAGAGGGTCTGTCTCCAAGTGCTCTACGGAGCATTATTCGGCTGCAGAATCACAATATTAAGAACCCCTATGGTATCGCAGCAGGTATGAAGGGTTAAATTATGATTAGATGCCATGGTATCTATAGTAAATGTACAGTAATTCTTTTAATTGCAGTATATTGGTCAGCAAATGCATTGACGGAATTTACAGTATTCACTTTCTGTAAACAAAAGAAATTAAATAAATACAAATAAAAAAAATATTTGTGACTACTGCATTATAACACAATGAACCTTCACTCATAAGTTTTCACTTTCAGACTTTGGCATCTAGATGACTTTCTCCAAAATCCCTAAAGGAATGCATCTAATGCAATTTTGAACCAACACTAAATAAATAAAACATGAGTGATGTAAGTGTCAAATATAATTGTACAGTATAACTGAAAGCTGAAATGCAGGTCCAGTTGGATCTTTTTATGGGACTCTTGAAGACTAGAATTGGTCAACATTTTTGATACCATTCAGGACATTTTTTTACATACCAAATTGTATATCCTTAATCTGCAAAACATTGTTAAGGATTGTGTTTAAGTCTGCAAGCATGCCACGGAAACAACTGCAGGATTTCATAGAGAATATTACTGTATGTTTGCTGACAGGATATCAACAGGCTAACGAGGTGATCTTGCACAAGGATCTAGCTGATGTCTTTGAGGGGTTTTGCCGAGCTAACAGCAGTCCCCTACCGCTGCTGTACAGGAGCAAATGTGGAGAATGGAGCTGCAGTCATCTCGCCACAGGATCTGACATAAGGTATTTTCACATGAGAATATTCACACCCTGGGTGCCGCCTTGGGATCTAGCACTGGTTCTGAAAGCTCTTCACCCCTGTTTGAGCCCTTGGCATCAGCTGCGATGAGGGAGCTCTCCCTCAAAACTGCTCTGCTCCTTACCCTTGCCTTGGCTAAGCTCATAGGAGAGTTGCATGCACTCTTGGTGGATGACGATTTTATTCACTTTGGGCCTGGGGACTGCAGTGTTACTCTCCGGCCGAGACCAGGCTACGTGACTATATCTCTTTCTACCCCTTTTAAAGCGCAGGTCATTTCTTTCCCCCCTTTGTCTTCCGAGCCGTTGACCTTGCGTGACGTTGAGGCTCAGAGCGCCATTTGCCCTGTCAGGGCATTAAGGAGTTATATCGTCCGCCTGGCCATCTTTCGATGGTCTTCCCAGCTTTTCGTCTGCTTTGGTGGCTGTACTAAGGGATGAGCAGTATCTAAGCAGAGGCTTTCTCACTGGATGGTGTATGCTGACTTATGCAAGCCAGGGATGCCCTCTCAATATCAAAGCTCATACGACAAGGGCTATTGCCTCTTCATGATTATAGCTCTTCATAAAATGTATGAGTTTTGTTAATATAAGAATTATTGCACAGAAAACATCTTTAAGATGATTATTTAGAATGCATGCAAAATGAGGTCGATTAGATGCTTGCACACGTCTTTCCAGGTGAAGCGATTTTTAACAGACTTCGATATGTGCATGTGATTTCACAAAGTTGTCTATTTGAAGTGCATTAATCTGAAGGATAGGCTAGACATAAAAAACATCTTTAAGATGATTAAGAAGATATTTAGTCATTTAAGATGTTTTTAGTCTTTTAAAATGAGAATGTTTCTCATTACTGTGACTTTCAGAGTCATATTTTTTACCGATCATAAATAAAAAGTTTGTAAAAACTGTGTTTGCATTTTCTTTTTCACTGTTGCCTTTTCATTTTAGTAATGGCAGTCTTGCCTCGAGATAGCAGTGCAAATGAAATGACAAATAACCAGTGTTGGGGGTAATGCATTACAAGTAACGCGAGTTACGTAATCAGATTACTTTTTTCAAGTAACTAGTAAAGTAACGCATTACTTTTTAATTTACAAGAAAATATCTGAGTTACTTTTTCAAAAAAGTAACGCCAGTTACTTTGTATTCCCATTTTTTGACTGACAAGCCTCCTGTTCCCATATTGGGAGAAATCGGAAGTATGGAGGCATTGTGTGCGCTGTGTGAACATGATGTTACTGTAGTTCTAGACTAAATGTGAATGTGCATTAAAACAAAAAACAAAACCGATTTAGCATTCATCAAAATTTATCAAAACAGTGAAATGCAAACTCAGAATATGACGCAAACCTGCAATAACTAAATATATTAAATAACACAAATGTATCTATTCCCATTTTATTAACAGTGTCTTTGCTGCTGACCTTTAATGATCCAGTTCAACCATACTAATAATTAAAAAATGACTTTAGATAAACTAACAATTGTGCTTCATTGTTTTTTTTATTGCTGAAGAGTGTTGAACCTTCTTCTCCTGTGTTCTACTGTACAGACGTGAATTTACTTTTCCTTCAGCCTGAGGTTTATTCATTACACTTTTTGGTGTGAAAGGGCTTTTACATTTGCTATAAATAGAACTTCTTATATTAAAAACAATCAAGCCCTGCTCATATTTAAAAAGTAACGTGAAAGTAACGCAAAAGTAATGTAACACATTACTTTCCATAAAAAGTAACGTATTTAGTTACTTTTTTAGGGAGTAACGCAATATTGTAAGGCATTACTTTTAAAAGTAACTTTCCCCAACACTGCAAATAACCAACTGCATTTTATTTTTCAATTCGACAGGCACAATGCATTGTGACAGGGAAAATAAAAAAAAAAAATTTAAATAAAGTATTTTGCATACAGTTTTATAATTAAATTGTTAATCTGGATTTCATTTTTATAATTGAATTGATTTAATTAAAATCCCATCCATATTGGGCACCCTAGTATGTTCTTATTTCAAAGTTTCTCACTATTCATATACCACTTATAATGATCTTAATGTGATTTTCAGTAGATCAGTTTTTCAGTTCCCCTCAAATTCATAATTAGTCATTTCCTTCCTTTTCCATAGCACTTATTTATATATCTGTTAAAACCCCAAAAACTTGATGCTTTAAAAAAGCTTTTGATTGCCTTGAGAACTTACTGAATTACAAAAAAAAAAAATTCATCTAGTATTTTATTCATCTAGTATTTTACTTTATTTCAATTAAAGTTCACCCAAAATTTTGCTGAAAATATACTCACCCTCAGGCCATCAAATATATGGATGAGTTTGTTTCCTCATCACAACAGTTTTGGAGAAATGTAGGGTGCCATCAGAATGAGAGTCCAAACAGCTGATAGAAAGTAATCCACACAGTCTGTCAATTATCTTGTGAAGCAAAAAGCTGTGTGTTTGTGAGAAATAAATCCATCATTAAGGCATTTTAACTTTGTTCTGGCCAAAAATACAGATTTTAGTTAACAATAACAAAAATGGCTTTGAAATGCTGTTATCTAACAAATGAGATTCATACGCTTAAGTGTCCAAATACTTTCTGGGACCATTGCAAATACCCAGTAGGTTCATGGAGGGTATGACTAATGGTGGAATTTGCTCCTGTGAGCCCATTTGTAATACTTAACTGTGTGTGTCGGATCAAAACATGTCTAAACATACTCAAACAGTTAACATTGTAGGGGCTTGGAGATGGAAAAATTAACACTTCAAACATCTCTTAAACACCATTGATTCTTTTACAGAGCTGCTGGGCATCCGTGATTAGTGTTAGCTCCCACAATCTCCCATAAGATAACATTAAAATCACACCATAAAAATATAGTACAAATAAGCTGTAAAAAGAATGAAATAATATTAATATTTTTAATATTTATAAAAAAAATAATATAAATGATAATGTCATAAATATATTCTCTAATAATACCAATATTTTTCTTAAATCTGTATGGCCTGGGTTACTGAGTAAATACAATAAAAACATTTTTAAAATAAATAATTTCAAATCTTACTGGTGACCCAATATTTACAATATACCATTAAAAGGTACTTTAAAATAATATCCCGCAAAACTTGAATTTCCAGAATGTCGTTGCAAACTCAAAATAATTGTGTAATGCTACATCCACGCCACTAGGTGTCAGTGTAAGTCCATAAACAACATAGCCATTTTTGTGTAGTAGTTTACACTACTTTGTACAATAAGTGTACAAATTAGTCTTTGGCATCACTGTCTGACATTGCAATTGTTTTTTTTTCTGTAATGTTTTAACAAAATGTTATACTTGGACCTTCCAACAAGAAGTATACAGTAGATCTGTTGCTAGTTCTGTTTCATCATGACTTTAAAGACACATACAGTAGTAACTCTTTGGTTTGCATGCAGGTTCAAGGGGCATCCAGGCCCTGTTCTTGCAAGATGAGCTCCTAAAGGCCTGTCTTTCTCATCACCACTGGTTTCCCCACACACTACACGCACAGCCCCCCTGAAGAGACTGATGGCCCGCCTGGGGCCATCGCCATGGCAGCTATGCTTCAAGTACTCTGCAAAGAGCTGGTCATCGTGACGGATGGGCGTGCTTTGGAGATGAATCAGCACATCATGCAGGATGCTGTGGAGAAACGTGCCTCCATCATTGCTGATTTAGTGTTGTGGAGATATTCTTGGGTTATGCTAACCTGATGTGAAAGCGACACATTACTGTTTTATTGTATTTATTACATTTGTTTGGCTATGATTTGTGTTGATTTTGTAACAGGCGTAACAAAGACTGCAGTGCCAGTAATATGTTTCCAGAGTAATGGCCCTGACTCAGCACCTCACTTCCTGTGGTGTGATGGAGATCCCACTAAGCCCAGTGTAATTCCATCCACTGCTTTCTCATGTGCAGCATCCCAATTTGCCCACAGTAAACCCTAAAAGCATGCACTATTTTTGTGAAGAAAAACATACATTTGATTATGTAGCAGAATAATGGACATACCATTATTTTTTGGAGTTTTGGGACATACTACTTTGTCATAATTGCATCTTTAACAGACCACTCTGTCACTTAGTTACGTGCAACCCGTCACCATTTAAACTGCACTTTCAATCATGTTGTCACTGTCGGGAGAAAGCAGGCTGGATTCAGATGCGGGTAAACTCAAGGCTTTATTCACAAAGCGGGGACAGAGAAGATGAGTCACGTTTCACAGGTTTCACTCGCAGTGACAGGATGAACAGCAGATGAGTCACGTTTCACAGGTTTCACTCGCAGTGACAGGATGAACAGCAGATGCTACTAGGAGCTCTGGGCTTGTAAGAAATAGAGCAGAGAAATAAGCTAAACACACTGGAGCCTGAGGACTAGACACGACAGGGTGAGTACAAAGAGCTGCTAGATGATCGGAGCTATCGGTACGAATAACAACAGTCTGACAATAGACAGAGAAACACAGGGAATAATAAAGGGGAAAAAATTAGAAGGACATAGAGAACAGGTGGCGAGCAATTACGGTTAACAACGGGGAAACAAGGGAGGCGGGGAAAACACAAACAGGCAGACGCGGTGAGCTGTCAAACCATCCCAACACACACACACCCACACCAGAAAGACAGGTGATTAGCCCCGAGACCCGACAGTACCCCCCCTCCCAGGAGCGTCACCTGGCGCTCTAGGAAGGGGCCTACCTCGATGCCGCCGGAAGTCCTCAATCAACGAGCGGTCCAGAATGTCCCGGGCGGGCACCCAACACCTCTCTTCTGGACCATACCCCTCCCAGTCCACAAGATACTGAAACCCCCTGCCGCGGCGCCGCTCATCGAGTAATCTCTTAACCGTATAGGTAGGAGATCCATCCACAAGACGAGGGGGTGGGGGGGTGGGGCGACTGCAAGCAGGATTAAGGGGGAAAGAGAACACAGGTTTGACCCTGGAAACATGAAACACCGGGTGAACCCGACCAAGAGTAGGAGGGAGCTTGAGCCTGATCGCCACCGGATTAACCACCTTGGTGATGCGGAAAGGCCCAATGAATCTGGGTGCCAGCTTACGAGAAGGCGCCCGGAGAGGCAGATCCTTGGTAGAGAGCCAAACCCGTTGACCACACACATAGGTAGGAGGAGAGGACCGGCGACGATCAGCTGCAGCCTTGGTTCTGTCAGAGGCTTGGACCAAAATCCTCCTGACTCTCTCCCAGGTGCGACGGCAGCGCTGGACGAAAGCCAGGGCGGATGGAACCGCTGCGTCGGGTTCATGTGATGGGAACAGAGGTGGATTATAACCAATAGCACACTCAAAAGGGGACATACCTGACGCGGCCGCAGGAAGGGTGTTATGGGCGTATTCTGCCCAGGAGAGCTGCTGACACCAGGAACTCGGATTGTTGGATGCTAGACAGCGGAGCATTCTTCCTAGATCCTGGTTGGCCCGCTCACACTGCCCATTGGTCTGAGGATGAAAACCAGATGACAGACTAGCAGAGGCCCCAATCTGTCTACAAAATTCCCTCCAGAACCGGGAGACGAACTGGGGACCCCTATCTGAAACCACATCCACCGGTAACCCGTGGAGACGGAAGACGTGATCCACCACCAGTTGGGCGGTCTCCCGGGCGGAGGGTAGCTTGGGCAGGGGAATAAAATGTACCGCTTTGGAAAAGCGATCCACCACCGTGAGAACTACAGTGTTTCCCTTTGACGGAGGAAGCCCAGAGACGAAATCAAGGGCAATGTGTGACCAAGGATGGGAAGGGATAGGGAGAGGATGCAGTAGACCATCAGGAGGGCGATTGACAGGCTTACTTTGGGCACATGTGGGGCAGGCCAACACAAACTGTCTAACATCTGCGGCCATAGTAGGCCACCAAAAACGCTGTCGGATGGCAGACAACGTTGTCCGAATACCTGGATGGCAGACTAACCTGGATGAATGACCCCACTCAAGGACCTCAGAGCGCAGCGTAGCCGGCACCGGCAACCTGCCCGCCGGACACTCTCCCGGCACCTGCATCCCTCGACCGGCCTCCTCAACTCGCTGCTCGATACCCCACGAAAGAGCCCCGACCACCACCCCCTCAGGAAGGATGGCCTCGGCCGCAAACTCCCCCCCCGGAGCACCGAACAGGCGAGAGAGGGCATCAGGCTTGGTGTTCTTTGATCCCGGCCGGTACGAGAGGGTAAAGTTGAATCTGGCAAAGAAGAGCGCCCAGCGGGCCTGACGCGAGCTCAGCCTCTTGGCCGAACGGATGTACTCTAGGTTCTTGTGATCCGTCCAGACCAAGAAGGGCTGCGCTGACCCCTCCAACCAATGACGCCACTCACCCAAGGCCAATCGTACCGCCAGCAGCTCTCTGTTGCCGATGTCATAGTTACGTTCTGCAAGGCTGAGACGACGAGAGAAGAATGCACAAGGATGAACCTTCCCATCATGGAGGGAACGCTGAGATAGAACTGCGCCAACCCCAACGTCCGAAGCATCAACCTTGACAATGAACTGGGCCTCGGGATCTGGAACCATCAGAACAGGTGCAGAGACAAAACGGGACTTTAAAATGTCAAAGGCTACCTGCGCTTCCCGGTTCCACCTGAAGGACACCTTAGTGGAGGTTAAGGCTGTCAGCGGTGCAGCGATCTGACCAAAATTCCGGATGTAACGCCGGTAGAAGTTGGCAAAACCCAGGAAACGCTGCAGAGCCTTCCGGGAGTCAGGGACCGGCCACTGGGCAACAGCTTCAATCTTAGCAGGATCAGGCTTGATCCCCTCCGTAGAAATAATATGGCCAAGGAACGTAACAGACTCAGCGTGGAATTCGCACTTCTCCGCCTTGACAAACAACTGGTTCTCTAGTAACCGCTGGAGAACCCGTCTGACATGCTGGGTGTGTAATTGGAGAGAAGAAGAAAAAATCAAAATATCATCCAAATACACAAAGACAAATTGATTAATCATGTCACCCAACACGCTGTTGACGAGTCCCTGGAAAACGGCTGGAGCATTGGTCAGACCAAACGGAAGAACCAAGTACTCGTAGTGTCCCGAAGGGGTGTTAAATGCCGTCTTCCACTCATCCCCATCCCGAATGCGCACCAAGTGGTAGGCGTTGCGCAGGTCTAACTTGGTGAAGACCCGAGCTCCCTGTAATAATTCAAAAGCAGAAGACATTAAAGGTAGGGGGTACCTGTTCTTGATAGTAATGTCATTAAAACCTCTGTAATCAATACAAGGGCGCAGGGAGCCGTCCTTCTTCTGAACAAAGAAAAACCCTGCACCAGCGGGAGAGGAGGAATGGCGGATGAGCCCAGCCTGAAGTGACTCACGTATGTACTTGTCCATGGCCTCTCTCTCAGGACCTGAAAGGGAATATAAACGACCCTTAGGCGGAGAAGAGCCCGGGAGGAGATCAATGGCACAGTCGTAAGGGCGATGCGGAGGTAGCGAGGTGGCCCGGGCCTTACTGAAGACCGCCCGAAGATCATGGTACTCCGCCGGAACACAAGTCAGGTCAGAGGGATCCTCCTGAGGAACACAAGACACAGAGACAGGACAAAAAGCAGCACCCAAACATGACACGTGACAAGACTGACTCTAGGCTAAAACAGAATTACTGACCCAATCAATGTGGGGATTGTGCTTGTGCAACCATGGGTGTCCCAGAACTAAAGGAGCCATAGGGGAATCAATAATAAACAGTTCAATCCACTCATGATGACTGCCAGCAATATGGAGGTCTATCTTGGGAGTGACGTGGGTGATGGTGGTAAGGGGACGGCCAACTAACGACCATGCTGAAACGGGACTAACCAAAGGAACAAGCGGGATCTTCCAACGTTGAGCAGAGGCAGCATCAAGGAAGTTCCCCTCAGCCCCTGAGTCCACAAGGGCGAGTCCAGTGTGTGAATGACTCTGGAAGGAGAGTTGGCACGGCAGCTGAGTGCGTGTTGCAGGAGAGCTTGAGCTGAGAACCGTGCCCACCAGGACTCTCCGCCTCCCTGGTGGACCCTGGCCCTTTAATGGGCACTGAAGGGCGAAGTGGCCTCCCTTGCCGCAGTATAGACACGCCCCCGACGACAGACGCTCCTGCTTCTGCCGTGGTGTAAGCCGTAGATGACCCAACTGCATGGGCTCCTCCTCCGAGGGCTGTCGGCTGGCTGAACTGGCTGAAGAGGACTCTAGGTGGCGCCACGGGGCGGGTGTTTGCCGTTGTTTGCGGCGCCGGCTGAGACGACCCTCAATGCGGAGCGCGAGACTAATGAGCCTATCCAATTCCCGCGGGAGCTCTATGGCCGCGAGTTCATCCGAAATGGCGAAATCCAACCCCTCAAGAAAACGAGCGCGCAGCGCGCTCTCATTCCAGCCGCATGCCGCAGCTAAAGTCTGGAACTGGATAGCATAGTCAGTGACGGAGCTCCTCCCCTGAGACAGTCGTGATAACTGGGCCGCCGCTTCGTCACCCTGAGCAGAGCGATCAAACAATTTGGCCATCTCTAAACTGAAATCCGCGAAGGTGGCACAACAGGGAGCCCGCGATCTCCAAACGGCGATCCCCCATTCGCGGGCACGGCCCGAGAGGAGTGTAAGGACGTAAGCCACCTTGGTCTCTTCATTTGCGTAATGCCGGGGCTACAGAGAAAACACCAGCGAGGATTGGGAGAGAAACGCTTGACAGGCGATAGGATCGCCATCGTAGACCGGAGGATTGTTGGCATGGGGTTCGGACTCGTGTGACATACCGGTGTGAGGAACGGGCCCCCGGCTCGTTGCCTCTCGCTGAAGATCGTCCACCCGTGTGAGGAGTTTGGAGACTCGGGCACTGAGAACTTCCATCTTCCGCACATCCAGCGCGGTGGTGTTGAGCTGGGTGGCAGGCTGCCCGATCAACACTCCCTGTTGAGCGAGTAATTACGGTTAACAACGGGGAAACAAGGGAAACAAGGGAAACAAGGGAGGCGGGGAAAACACAAACAGGCAGACGCGGTGAGCTGTCAAACCATCCCAACACACACACACCCACACCAAAAAGACAGGTGATTAGCCCCGAGACCCGACAGTCACAGTTAACATCCTTTACAATTACACTTCATTTCCTATCGTATTGGAGAGAAATAAAAAGACACGTTGGTCTACCAGTCATGTGTCTTTAATGCCATGAACTCTCCTCATGTGTTTGCATGATGATGCATTTAAAAGTTAATGACCAAATGTATCTTTATAAAAGTTTCAAATTGTTGTTCTAGATGAGATATATTGCAGATAACATTTAATATAGTTTTTTTTCCCTCAGGTTAGATATTATTAAGAAAATACCATTACATAAACCTCTCTATACTTAATTGTGGGTCTTGCATATCTGCCATGTCTGTAGTTTTGTAACACTTTATATTCATGTTTGTAGTTCTAATCGAATCTGCATCCAGCAATATTAAGAGTGTGCATGGATCTGCACTTCAAATTGTTAATGGAAATAGTATACCATGAGGGTACCTTTTGGATACTCATTTTAACATAATACAATTTGGGACACACTCATTTTGAATTTTGAATACTATTAAAGAGGCCAATGATGCGATTTCAAGTTTTCCTTTTTCTTTGGAGTTTTACAAGCTGTTCGTGAATAGATAAGATCTAAAAGTCTCAGCAAAAGAAATATTCTATTTAAAAGTTAAGACTTGTCCAGGCCCTCCTAAAACAACTCATTTAATTAAACAGGCCCCCACATGTCTATGTCACTGTGTGGGACGATTTGCAAAACACAGCATAATTGTTCATGCAAAGACAGAAGGAGTAACTTTTATTCTCGCTGCATGGGAAGTCGTGGCAGTCGTAATGGTTAGAGAGTCGGACTCCCAATCGAAAGGTTGTGAGTTCGAGTCCCGGGCCGGCAGGAATTGTAGGTGGGGGGAGTGCATGTACAGTTCTCTCTCCACCTTCAATACCATGACTTAGGTGCCCTTGAGCAAGGCATCGAACCCCCAACTGCTCCCCGGGTGCCGCAGCATAAATGGCTGCCCACTGCTCCGGGTGTGTGTTCACAGTGTGTGTGTGTGTTCACTGCTCTGTGTGTGTGCACTTCGGATGGGTTAAATGCAGAGCACAAATTCTGAGTATGGGTCACCATACTTGGCTGAATGTCACGTCACTTCACTTCATTATTGCTGCTGCCGCCGTCATGTCGTGGAGATGCTGTGTTTTGTTGTGAAAGCGAAACTAGTTTGTTTGGCCTTCCAAAAGAGGACACGACTAGAAATCAGTGGTTAAGTTCCAGAACAGTTTAAACCAAATATTCATGTGTTCGCATTTTACGGAGGACTGTTTCCTGAACCTCTGAGAGTAGCCTACAGTGCCTGTTGTTCTGACTCACTGTAAGCCTGAAAGCACCTAATTATGTTTTCATATTTAAAGAATTTGCCACTGACTATTCAAACGTGAGTTTTGAGCAGTGTAGAATAGCACTTGTTTGTCGTTTCTCCGATCACAAATGCAGACATGGTTTTATGTTTATACAGCGGGGCGTGATGTGATGCAATGCAATGCATAAAAAGACAGTATAAGTCATTATAATTCATGATTATGTCCCCACTGGATGCCTCGTTTACAATAAGTTTTATCATTTTTAAGTTTTATCATTTCAGCAGGACGCAGCATCACACTATGGTAAGCAGTGGTGTATAAAGTACCTTAAAGTCATACTCAAGATAAAGTACTTTATGTGATATTTATTGTACTGGAATCTGCATCTGAAATAGCATGTATTTACACAGTTTATGTATCTCAGAGGGGACATGGATTAATTTAAACTGCATACAAAGATGTATAAAAATGTCTGTTTTGTTTTTAACAAAAAACGTTATACTGACATTTGAAATAATTTAAAACATAAAAAAAAATAGTCGAAATGTGAAATTAAAACCGCCAGTTAGGTGATAGCAAGTGTATGTTAATGAGTGAGTCATTGAGATTAAACCGATTCATTCAAACAGCTGATTCATTCAGAAACAAAGCATTTGACCTGATTCACTGAATCATTTATTCAACCGATTCGTTCAAAAAACTGATTCATTCAATAAGTTGCTCCATTGCTCAGAGATGCAAAACAGTGCTGTGACCTTAGGGGAAATGTATCGGAGTAAAAGTATACATTTTAATCAGGAAATGTAGTGGAGTAAAAGCTGGCTGAAATATAAAAACTCAAGTAAAGTACAGATACTCCCAAAAAATACTTAAGTACTGTAACAAAATATTTTTACTTTGTTTCATTACACCACTGATGGTAAGGGGCGTAACATTTCCGTCACAGCTTGAGGCATTCGGCCACAACGCACTGGATAGCTGGCCAATCAGAACACACCTCGCTTTTCAGAACGATGAGCTTTGTAAAAATTTACACGTTTCAGAAAGGCAGGGTTATAGAGGAGAAACAATAATGTAAAGTATTTGGAAAATATTGTTTTTTAACCTTAAACCGCATAAACACATTTAATTATACCAAATAATGTTCTTTTTTAGCAACGTCATATGACCCCTTTAAAGACAAATACATAGTATGTGAATTAGGTCTCATTACTGCTCTAAGATCCCACATAAGTAGTATGTTAAACAGAGCACATTATGCATCAATTAACATTTTAAGCAGTATTATTATAGTTCATGACTTCATCTGTACATAATTCATGAGTGATAACTGAATTCTGAAGACAAATATTTTTGTATGACGGCTGCTATACTGTATAACTGATCATTGGTATCTTGTCACTCGGTGGTCTCTTCTGTCTCAAATTTCATGGCCATTTATGTAGTTATTTGATGATTAGCCTAATAATAAAAGTGGTAATATAATGGTCAGGTAATCATTATCATAAAATAACTAATTTCAGGGTGATGTAGTTTTTTTATGATATTGACTGTGCATTATCCCTTACTTTCAGCATTGTTAAAGGAATATTGCAAATGCAATATCTTAAGCTCAATCAATAGCATTTGTGGCAAAATATTACCACAAAAAATCATAATGACTTGTCACACCTTTTAAAAAAATATATTAAAAAAATACAAGCAAAATTTGAGGTTACAGTGAGGCTGTGAAATGCATAAATGTGAAGCTTATCATTTTATAAAATCACTTATATTAATTATTCTTCTAAACTGTATATATTATTATTTAAACTTTAAACTCTTGTCAGTTTTACAGTCGTTTTAAAGATTAACATGTTATGTTACCACTATAACTAAATTTGTTAAATCAGATACTACTTTACACAGAAAAGGTTAAGTGATTGTGTCACACTAAAATAATTTGAACAAAGATATTGTTTAGATCCTGTCGCTAAGCTATTGAAATAGTGAATATTTTAATGTTCCTGAATAGGCTACATTCACTTTCATTTTATGTGTCTCACTGTAACAGACTGTTGCATTTCTTTAAAGATAATGATAGATAAGAAAATTAGTTCAACATTGTCACAAATGCTGTCGATTGAGCTTAACTACTGAATCTGAATTATTCCCTTTAATCAAAGAAAAAGATGTTAAAAAATTACTTTGTTAATTTGTTGCACAACTAGAAATGCAAGTTGATTGACAGTCCAGGTAATTTTATGCATTCAGGAAATTTACACATTGTGCCACATTATACATACTGGACTGCAGAAAGAAGGCTTGTATGCTATTCCAAACACAGCCAATGTCTTGTTTGCCATGTAGTTGAACTGAATTTTTTTATATGTATACTAAAAAGGTTTGACCACTTGGTGGCTATAGAGCGCAGCAGTCGGGCTACTGATGGGAAATACTACAACATGAGAGGGGTGAAAATCAACCATAGACAAACTCTTCACCACTGCCAGCAATATCACAGGCATCACTACCACAAACAACACAGCCAGAGCTTCAGTGTTTCAAACCACTGTGATTAACTTACACTAAAAAATGTTACTGTATAATAAAATAGAAGTAGTTTTTGATTGGATGGTTTTATCCAAACCTTCTCTGATGTAGTCAATGTCCTTATCTCTATAACTAACACAATGCTTAAATCGCCGAGTTTGTTCCCAATTGATGATACGTTCGTTGGCACCAGGGAGTGGCTTAATGAGATCTGTCAGCCCTTTGGTACAGGATTAATTGTGTGTGTGTGTGTGTGTGTGTGTGTGTGCAGGGATCAGGGATGGAGGTAATGAGCTTGGTATGGGCAAAGTCAAAGCAGCAGTTAAAGCATACATGCCTAATGAAAATCTGATTGGGTGTGACGTGGCAGCAGGTAAGCTCTCATCACAAAGAGACTGCATAATGTGCATTCATGCTTCCTGCTGGCTGGAAGAAAAAGGATGCTGGATCTCCAACATTTAATCAACATTTAGGCATGTTTACGAGTGAAATAGAATGGAAAATATTGAGAATAATAAGAAGAATACCTTAAAATTTACTTTTTGAATAATAGTTCATTTAGATACTATATTTGAATGAATTTTTCAGATTAAATTCAAGTTAAACGGTTAGTACACCCAAATATAAAAATTATGTAATTAATAACTCACCCTCATGTCGTTCCAAACCCGTGAGACCTCCGTTCATCTTCGGGATAAAGTTTAAGATATTTTAGATTTAGTCCGAGAGCTCTCAGTCCCTCCATTGAAGCTGTGTGTACGGTCTACTTTCCATGTCCAGAAAGGTAAGAAAAACATCATCAAAGTAGTCCATGTGACATCAGAGGGTCAGTTAGAATTTTTTGAAGCATCGAAAATATATTTTGGTCCAAAAATAGCAAAAACGACGACTTTATTCAGCATTGTCTTCTCTTCCGTGTCTGTTGTGAGCGTGTTCAACTGTAGTGATATCCGGTTCGCGAACGAATCATTTGATGTAACCGGATCTTCTTGAACCAGTTCACCAAATCGAACTGAATCGTTTGAAACGTTTCACGTCTCCAGTAAGCATTAGTGATGGGAAGTTCGGATCATTTTACCGACTCAGACTTTTGAGTCTCATTCAGCAAAATGAACGAATCCTTTTTCGAGTCATTTCGTTCATTTTAGCAAAATGTAATTAAAATGTTATGTGTTACTTCCCCAACACATCTAGTACTTACGCAAACGTTGATCACACTAAAAACAATACAAAACGAAAATGCTATAAGATACAGAAAAAAATATTAATTCTTTACCTGGGTCTTCAGTCTGTGATTAGCTCACCTCTTATCTGACAAGAAGTCTTCGGGTTTAAGTCCTTCCTTAATCACATGACAGCCACATACGCAAAACTAACACAGTCTTGAGCCGGAAAGAGAATTGATTAGTTCATCTCATGAGTCTTTCGGGTCTCGGGTCGAGTTTGACTCGTTCCTTAATCACGTGACAGCCCCATACGCTATTTCTGACATTTTCTGTTACTGTGTTTTTGTTACTGTTTGTTGAGGATCTGTGGTTTGTTATTATTTTATAAATAAATAAAATCCTGTTATAAATAAAATATTGATTAATTTGTCTTTTTGACTGTCTATCGGTAAATAAACACTAGGCTATATAATAATATAATAATCCAAGCTTACAATAAAAAGTTTGTATACTAGTTTGTTCATTTTTACTCCAATTTTGAGTTTGCTGGTATAATAATTGCTTTTCCTAGGCAGACTTGACATATTGGTGTAATATATGTATAAGAAGATTGCTCAAAAAAGGACATAATGACATACATGAAAAGCAAATAACATTTTGAATTTTAATTATTAATGTTAGTTTAAAACATTAAGGTTATGATAACTTCAGCTTTAACAGTTTTAACCCAGCTCAGAGTGAAGAGGATACTTCAGATCCTGGTGCGACTGCCAGTGCAGGGGCCATGTTTTGGGAAGACTTTGACGAGAGGGTAGCAAGCTTGAGGCCTTCTGCTACCTCTTCTAAGACCTCAGATGCTATAAAGGTGCAGGCCTACCTTGCAGAGCCACTCTTACCCCGCACATCAGACCCTCTGGCCTGGTGGAGGAGATGTTCACCAGTATACAAAAGCCTTTCTGAAGTCAAAGACAAGACTTTGCATTGTGGCCACATCTGTGCCATCTGAAAGAATTTTTCTAAAACTGGGCAGATTATCTCAGATAGAAGAAACAAAACTCAGCCCATCCAAGGTCAGGGAGCCTTTTTCTTTTTAATGCAAAATATAGTCACAGTGTGTTATTTATTTTAAAGCTTATTTATTTTTATTTATTTAGAAAAAGACTAGCTTGTTGTGCAATATTTTTGTTGTTGTTGTTGTTTTAAAGGTAATTTGTTATTGTTATTGTTTAGTATCTCTTTATTTTCATTTATTTTTTATTTAAATGGTTTTAAAATTATTTTGGGAATAGTTATCCTCTTTGATATAAAGTTTTTATTTTGGCACAAAAGTGTTATTTATTTTAAAACATATTCATTTTAAATTATAATATAAAAAAGCAAAGCTTGTTGTGCAATATTTAGTTTTTATTTTTGTATATTGTACTTTTAAAGTTCATTTGTTAAGGTTATTAGACCCTCTGGCTTTATTATCTTTTAATTTTAATTTCATTTTTAATTATTTACTTTTTTATTATTTTAATTTATTTTGGAATAGTTGTCCTCTTTGTTACAAAGCTTTTCTGGCACAAAAATAAACAATAAACAACAATTCAAAAGTATGTACACAGTGTTTTTAATGTTTATAAAGTGTCATATGTTACGAAAGTATGGTTTACACAGTCAGGGGTTTATCAGTCAGTAGGGCCCGTACGCCGACACCATGACCTATTCCAGTCGAGGCAACTCGGGCCCTCCCGGTCGGGCTATACAACCACGCCGCTCCTCCTCATCTGCCGGTAGGATTCACCATTCCAACGCTGTGAGCCCCTGTTGAGCATCGGCTCGAGCCCTACCGACCAGGCGCCTCTAACCACATAGTCCAGTACATGCAGCCGGTAGGGCCTACATTCCCAACTCTTAAGTCGCTCCCATTGGAGTACGTAGGCTCTTCTGGCCCGCCAACGAGATGACTTCTCAGAAAATAAAATCAGCCCCCACCAGTACTCAATGCTATTTTGGGGGGTGTCCTTAATCTGGCGGCTGTCCTCTTGTCCATTTGCTTTTTGGGGGGTACTCTAGGTTCGGGCCATTCCCGAGCTCAGAGCCCTTCCCCAGACAGCACGCCAAATACGCATACCATACCTTGGGAGGAGCGCGTCAGATATGCATAACATACCTTGGGAGGAGCGCGTCATATACTTAGCCTAATCAATCCCACAGTATAAATATCGCTGACTTACCTCTATCCATTGACGGTTAATCAGCATCCCTCCTCCACCCCATCTCCTCACTTCAAGTTCACTTTATAATTAGACGGGGAAGGGGGGTACTCTAGGTTCGGGCCATTCCTGAGCTCGGAGCCCTTCCCCGGACAGCACACCAAATACGCATACCATACCTAAGCTAATTATATGTAAGCGTGAACTCATGAAACCAATATCCCGGAGTAATTCATTTACTCAAACAGTACACTGACTGAACTGCTGTGAAGAGAGAACTGAAGATGAACACCGAGCCGAGCCAGATAATGAACAAAAGATTGACTCGTTCTCGAGTCAAGAACCATTTCTGTCCGACGCGTCCGATTTGAAAACCGAGGAGCTGATGATACTGCGCATGCTTGATTCAGCATGAAACAGACTGACACACAGAGTGTCAGAACCGAACTGATTCTTTTGGTGATTGATTCTGAACTGATTCTGTGCTAATGTTATGAGCGCGGGTAAAATGAAGGCTTTAATCAAGGGCAATCATAGCCAATGGCGTCATTACGTCGAGCACCATTTTCTTCAACCGGTTTATTAAATCGAACTGTCCGAAAGAACCGGTTCGCGGAAAAGAACCAAACTTCCCATCACTACTGGTGATCCGAAAACCGATGCAACCGGTTCTTGACTTGTGAACGAGTCAATCTTTCGTTCGTTATCTGGCTCGGCTCTGTGTTCATCTTCAGTTCTCTCTTCACAGCAGTTCAGTCAGTGTACTGTGAGTAAATGAATTACTCCGGGATATTGGTTTGTTTGAACTCAGAGGGAGTGTCAGCCATGTTAAAAAAGTTAACAGCTTAAGTCATTTATGGATTAATGCTTATTGGAGACTAGAACTGTTTCAAACTATTCAGTACTATTTGTTGAACTGGTTCAAGAAGATCCGGTTACATCGAATGATTCGGATATCACTAAACTGCATTTCTTTACATTTCCACAGAGACTGCATTTATCTAATAAAAAATACAGTTGTGAAAGAATATTACATTCTAAAATGACTCTTTTCAGGTTTCTTTAGTGTCACATGATCTTTCAGAAATCATACTGATATGCTGATTTGGTGTTCAGTTATTAATAGTGGTTCTTAATATTAATGTTGAAAACATGCTGCTTTATTTCTATTAACATAATACACACACACACACACACACACACACATATATATATATATATAAATATATATATATATATATATATATATATATATATATATATATATATATATATATATATATATATATATTAGGATTTTTAGATGAATATAAAGTTCAGTGAACATTATTTATTTGAAATCTTTAGTAACATTATAAATATATTTACTATCACCTTTAATCAGTTTAAAGCATCCTTGCTGAATAAAAGTATTTGTTTCTTTTTCATTTTTTTCTTGTTTTAGATCTTACCCCAGACTTTTGAATGGTAGTTCATAGTGAAAAATGCTGGATTAATGGCTGCTGAAAAATTAGCTTTGCAATTACAGGATTAAATAACATTTTAAAATGTATTACAAAACAGTTTCTTTCACTTGTAATAATATTTCACAATGTAACCATTTTTATTTTGATCAAATAAGTGTAAGCTTGGTGAGCATAGAGACTTCTTTCAAAAACATTTATTCCAAACTGTTTGATTGTTTGAGTGTATTATTGAGATGTCTAGAAAAGCTTGTATTTGCACCACAATGATTGTGTACCATGAACAATCTTTTCTTAGCATACTTAATGTCCACTTCCTGTGAAGTGTCCAGCTGTGGCTATGCTGTCGCCTGTGCCCTCTATGTTCTTAAACTCTGTCCAATACACTGGCGCTACCTCCAGGGGGGCTTGGGTCTGTCAGCCAGACCTGATCAATAGAGCACACTGTAGCCAAGGTAACACATTATCAAAAATAAAAGATGATGGCTGATGATTATGATGGCTAAATTCAGTCCTACATTACATTAAAGCATCTGTTCTTCTAAAAAAAGTATTGCATTGCAGTCTAAGGGTGTCTTTGGAAGTGTTTATGCATGTCACCTCATGATATTCACCTCACACTGTTAACTTTGTATCTCATTATATATATTTTTTAGTTGAAATCCACTGGTATAAAACTTGCAAGCGCGTCGCAGTGCTGCTTCCAGTCAACACTGGCCATTTTTATATTTGCGGTGATCTGCAGACCACTTCAGAACCTCTCCCAGTATACGATATAATTATCACGGCCACGACAGCGGGAACCGGCCCGTTAACCCTGTATTCACATTCCTTTCTGTTAGCCTAAATATTTTCTGGCCTCTGTGAAGTTTCTACTCAGTGGCTGCTATGGACTGATGATTTAATAATACTTTTCCTGTTTTTAAAGTTCCCACTCCCACATGTGGCTTAAAATAAAAGACCATTACCACTGAATGCATTACCAAAGATTAAAAACAAAAAGAAAATAAATAAAAAAATCCAGCTGCAAAGACAAAGATGACTTGATGTGGTGCTTTTATTCAAATAACAGGAGGAAGAGATGCTCCACATTTTGGTGAAATATGGCATCCGTAGCGGCAAAACGGCAAACCTAGGACTGGAGGTGGGTGGATTGACCTTTCACCCTTACCATTCTGACATCATACAGTGGCTTCGAAATCTCAATCTTGCTTCATGTCAGTGTAAAGTGCATCACGGACACGTCAGACAGCCACAGGAACCAAGACACACATCTGTGACCAGAGTCAGAGCCGACTCAAACTTTACATATTCTCACAGATGAATATGAGTATGGGAACGTAATCAAAAGGGCTGCCTTTGTTAAAAAATTTGCTAAAAAAAAACAAACAATTGATTTCAAGATATTACAAACATTGTGTCCATCAAACAAGGTAACTTACACATCCTACTGATTATTCAGTCAACAATATAGCAACTACGGTATTATAACAATATTAACAATTTATAACAATATTCAGTCAACTACAGACCGGTATCCCTTCTTCCATTCATTGCAAAGACACTTGAGCGAACTGTGTTCAACCAGTTTTCTATGTTCCTTGTACAGAACAACCTCCTGGACAGCAACCAATTTGGCTTCAAAAGTGGCCACTCAACTGAGACTGCTCTGCTCTCGGTTACTGAAGCCCTGTGACTAGCAAGAGCAACTTCAAAATCCTCGGTACTCATCTTACTGGACCTTTCTGCTGCTTTTGACACTGTTAATCACCAGATTCTCCTGTCCACCCTCAGAAAGATGGGCATCTCTGGAACAGCACTCCTGTGGGTTAAGTCCTACCTCTCTGACAGATCCTTCAGTGTGTCTTGGAGGGGCGATGTTTCAAAGTCACACCACCTTGCTACTGGGGTTCCTCAAGGCTCAGTACTTGGACCACTTCTCTTCTCCATCTACATGACATCATTAGGATCTGTCATTCAGAAGCATGGTTTTTCTTATCACTGCTACGCTGATGACACCCAACTCTACCTCTCATTCCAACCAGATGACCCGACAGTAGCTGCTCGCATTTCAGCCTGTCTGAGTGACATCTCTAGCTGGATGGTTGACCATCACCTTCAGCTTAACCTTACGAAGACAGAACTCCTGGTAATTCCAGCTAACCCATTGCTTCATCGCAACTTCTCTATACAGCTGGGCTCATCAACCATTACTCCTTCGAGGACAGCTAGAAACCTAGGAGTTGTGATGGATCATCAGTTAAGCTTCACAGACCACATTGCTACAACTACCCGGTCCTGCAGGTTTGCCTTATACAACATGAGGAAGATAAGACCCTTCCTGTCAGAGCAAGCAACCCAACTTCTTGTCCAAACTCTTGTTCTCTCCAGACTGGACTATTGTAATGCTCTCCTGGCGGGCCTTCCTGCATGTACTGTCAAGCCTCTGCAATTGATCCAGAATGCAGCAGCAAGGGTTGTCTTCAATGAGCCAAAAAAAGCTCACGTTACTCCTCTCCTCATCAGGTTACACTGGCTACCAGTAGCTGCTCGCATCAAATTCAAGGTACTGATGCTAGCCTACAAGACGACCACTGGCACGGCACCAACTTATCTAAAATCATTGGTTTAATCTTATGTGCCCTCCAGAAGTTTGCACTCTGCAAGTGAACGACGCCTTGTGGTACCATCCCAAAGAAGTTCAAAATCACTCTCACGGACCTTTTCCTGGACTGTGCCCAGCTGCTGGAATGACCTCCCAATCTCAATTCGTACAGCTGAGTCTTTACTCATTTTCAAGAAACATCTAAAGACTCATCTTTTTCGCCTGCACTTAACCAATTAACACTAGCACTTTTCCTTTTCTTGTCTTTTAATTTTATAAATAAAAAAAAATAATAATAATAATAAAAAAACCTACCTATGCGTTCTAAACTAGACTAACTGAGACTTGTCATGGCACTTGTATACTGTTGTTGTTCTCTTGTTGACCTGACTGCTTCTATTGTTCTCATTTGTAAGTCGCTTTGGATAAAAGCGTCTGCTAAATGATTAAATGTAAATGTAAATGTAAATGCAATATGGGGTTTAAAGCTGCGCTATGCAAGGTTTACTTAAAAATAATGAAATTCTATGATAAAGCCAGTACATAAAAATACTGTACTACAAATAATCTTAAAATTCAATATTTTTTTTTATTTCTGTCGGGTCAGATTCGGCGGGAACCAGGTTACGTCATGTCCGTGAGTATCCGGTTAGGCACTGCGTCGGACACTCCTAGGTAATGACTTCCTCTCCAGAAAAAGCAGGTTAGGTTGGAGCAGAGGGTGAACGGCGTAGGCAAACGCCTGGATTGTGATGGACTGGTGTAAGGATGGTAGGAACTGACGTAGATTCCGGAAGTGATCCGGGAATGGAGGAAGATAGAATTGAGGAAGATAGTGGGGGAAATTCAAATTTAGGGTGGAACATAGTTAAAACAAAGAAAAGAAAGAAAAGTCGTGATTTAATTTCAGACACAGAAAGCGATAAGGGAAGTCAACTGGCACAAAGGAAGAAGGAGGAATATAAAGTAATGATAAAGTTTGCTGCCGACTCTGTGAGTAATATCAACCCTTTGAAACTTACAAAAGCAATTAAAGAAAGTGTAGGGATTGTAGAGAATATAAAAACTATGAATGATGGAAGACTGTTGTTGTTTTGTAAAGATAGGAGGCAACAAAAAGCAGCTTTGGGAATTAAATCAATGATCGGACATTAAATAGAATGCTCAATTCCAGAAGAGAGAAACTGGATTAGTGGTGTAATATCTGGAATTCCTTTGGATGTTTCAGATGAGATGATTAAAAGAAGTGTAAAGGGAGCAGCAGTTAAGGAAGTCAAACGCTTGAAATGTTTCAGAAACAATGAGAAAACGGACAGTCTTTCAGTTATGTTGGCCTTTGATGAGTCCAAATGACCAGAAAGAGTATTTTTGGGATTTGTCAGCTATGGAGTCAGATTATACATTCCTCCTCCATTAAGGTGTTTCAAATGCCAAAAATATGGACATGTGGCTGCTGTATGTAGAGGCAAACAAAGATGGAGGGGATCATGAGTATGGTAAATGCGGACGAGGTAAAACCCCAAAATGCTGTAATTGTGGGGGGGGGGAGCACAGTGCAGCTTATGGAGGTTGTGAAGTAAGGAAAGATGCAATTAAGGTTCAAAACGTGAGAATGGAAGAAGGAATATCATATGCTGAAACACTTAAAAAAGTAAAACAAACCCCCAAAGGCATAGTAGAGGAGGCCCCTGTTAGCATACAACCACAACCAAGTAAGATGCCAACACCAAGTAAAGTAATTGAATTGTTTAATACAAAGTTTCAATCATAGCTTGTGTGGCAGAAGTGGTGAATTGTTCAGCGCAGACTGAAAGTAGATCTGAAAGGATTAAGATAATCATTAGAGCTGCAGAAAAATATTTGGAACTGGAGAACATAACAGTTGACATGATAAAAGAAAGACTCTTGACACAAGCAACAAACAGTCAGACATCATGTGGGGGCTAATAATGGCTTTTGTAATCTTGCAGGTGAATGCAAGAAGTTTAATTGCTAATGGGCAAGAATTTAAGCATTTTATAGCAAATTGTGATGTGTCCCCAGATATTTGTGTTCAGGAAACGTGGCTTAAACCACAGTTAAATTTTCATATTAGTGGGTATGAGGCAATTAGGAAAGACAGGAATAAAGGAAATGGTGGTGGAGTAGCAACTTTTATTAAAAAAGGTATAGGGTTTAGGAAAGTTGAAGATAATGAGTATGAGGCTGTGGTAGTGGATGTATGGGAAGGAAATCAGAGTATTAGGATAATTAATTTCTATAATCCATGTGATAAGCTAACTAAGGATATGATAGAAAATTTTGGAGGAATTGGGGATTTTAAAATGGTGTGGTGTGGGGATTTTAATGCTCATAGTACTCTATGGGGTAGTTCTAATACTGATGAAACACTATGGATTCTCTGCTGTGTTTGGAAGCTGACATAAGAAAGGCTCAGATAAAGAAGTTTTGGTAGGTGTCTTTCTTGATGTTGAAAAGGCTTATGATATGTTGTGGAAGGAGGGACTTTTAATTAAGCTGGATATGATGGGAATAAAAGGTCAAATGTATAACTGGGTTATGAACTTTCCGTTAAATAGAACCATTTAAGTCAGAGTGGGATGTGTGTATTCTCCGATTTATTCAATCGAGAATAGAACTCCTCAAGGGAGTGTCAGTAGTCCTATTTTGTTTAACTTAATGATCAATGACATCTTTTCTGAGATAGAACCTGGGATAGGGAAATCCTTATGCTGATGATGCTGCTATATGGAAAAGAGGTAGGAATGTTAAGTTTGTACAGGCAAAGGTTCAAAATGCTGTCAACTTGATAGAAAACTGGGCAAATAAATGGGGCTTTAGGCTCTCTATGGCAAAAACACAAGTAATTTGTTTTTCAAAAAAGAAGACAAACCCTACTATAGATATCAAAATGTATAGAGAAACATTGGAGCAGACATCAGTTGTTAGGTTTTTGGGAGTATGGATGGACTATAAAATTTTATTAAATTTTAGAGTACATGTACAGAGAATAATAGATAAATGTAAAAAAGTGATAAATATAATGAGATGTCTAGCTGGAGCTGAATGGGGAGCATATCGGCAATCACTCAAAAGTATTTACGTGGCACTAATTGGAGCAAATATAGATTATGGTAGCATGGTGTATAGTGCTGCCTCAAAAACTCAACTTGCTAAGATTGAGGCAATTCAGAATCAAGCATTAAGGATATGTTGTGGAGCAATAAGATCATCACCAGTGTCATCACTTAACATTGAGACAGGAGTAATGCCACTAGGAATGAGAAGGATTAAGTTAAGAATGAGATACTGGGCAAACATATAAGGTCAGTCAGAAAATCATCCAGTTAAGAATGTTTTAAGTGACTGTTGGGAATATAATCATTAAAAACTAACAAGTTTTGGATGGTTTATTAATGAGGAAGCAAGAGACATGGGGATTAGTGATTTTAATATTGCCACCAGTGTGGTTCTGCCAGCAATTCCTCCTTGGTTTTTTCCCATGCCTTCTATTGATATCCAGTTACACAAAGACAAACAAAATGCAGAGAATATCCTGCATAGCGTAACGGTACAAGATTACATAGATCATGTACATTATGGTGCCATCCAGATATATACTGATGGGTCAAAAGATCCAGACTCTGGTACAACATCTGCAGCAGTATTTATACCTCAATTTAAAGTCAACATTTTGGAAAAAACATCAAATCACATTTCAGTATTTACATCAGAATTAATAGCAATTATATTAGCATTACAGTGGGTTGACGAAGTTCAGCCAATCCTATCAGTTATATGCACAGACTCTCTATCTGCAATTGAAAGTCTTGCAAGTGGTATTTCTTTAGCTAGACACTTAATTTATGAAATATTAATGGTCTTTTTAGAACCAGACAACTGGGAATCACTATTCATTTTCTTTGGATACCGGCTTATATGGGGGTGGTAGGAAACGAAGTGGTGGATAGTTTAGACAGACAGACCATAAAATTTACTGAGATAAAAAGTATAATAGCAAAAGAAATTAGGAAGAAATGGCAGAAGGAGTGGGACAGTGGAAATAAGAGTAGACATTTATACAACATTCAAGGAACAGTTGGTTTTTGAAAGAAGAAACATTGGAAATAGGAGGAAGGATGTTTTAATTTCAAGAATGCGCATCGGCCATTGTCTATTAAATCAAATTATGGTCAAGATTGGGAAACACCAGACTGGATATTGTGACAAATGTAGTTAAGAAAATATGGAAACAGTAGAAAATGTATTATTAAAATGTGAGGCTTATGCAAGAGAAAGATTTAAATTATTTCAAGCATTAAGAGAAATGGAAATGGAAGTTTTTTCCATCCAAGCATTATTAGGTATTGGCCCAAAGCAATTTAAAATATCTTTATTAAATTAAATTAAATTAATTATTTAATTTCTTTAAAAAAACACTCATTTAATTAACATAATTTAGGTCACTACTACCATAACGTTATCCACACTCCAATCCAGTAGGTGGCGGGAATGCACCATTTAAGTTCGGTTTGCCAAATTGCTGTTAAACTTGAAAAGAAGAAGAAGAAGAGTATCCGGTTAGACAGCCACTCTAAATGGCGTATTGCAACAATAAATAGTGTTGTTTAGATTTTATCTGGTTTGCTAGATATCATTTAACATGAGAAGTAAAACTGCAAACCTGTGGAGTTTTGTGGGTTGTACTACTTACATATATTATATTCATTTAGGCTACCGTTCACGTTGTATTCTAAGGAGTTTTAATAAAAAAATATCATGGTATTACACAACAACTCTCGTGTATTGGGAAGTACAAGCAGCTGTTTTAGTTCAGATCCGTGTTACATAACACATTCATGTAATTTGGAAATTTGTATATTATCACTGACCTTTTTAGAGATAAATGTATTTCCCTCTTCCAAAGTTCAACCAAAATCAACACTGAAGAAGACCATCCCAAAATCCCTTAATCATTAAGTAAAATAAACTGCAGACTTTTAATAAGTCTGGCTCTGGTTACACCTGAAAGTTTTAAACATTTCTCTGGGACCGGATTAACATGCATGAAAATAAAATAAATAGGCCAATCTCTCAATTTCTTCAAAAAAAATTGTGCTGTATATATGTTTGGGAATCTGGATTTTATAATAATTAATCCCATATGTTTTTAGGCTTCCGTTTATGCACTTTTGTTTAATTTCACAGCAAAGAAAGAGCAGGCTTAGCTATATCAGAGACAGTTTATAATTACTGTTGTGCTATTTTTCACAAGCAACATATACATAGAATCTGCATGCAATTTGATTATCCATTGTAAACACAGTTTGAATGAGCAGGAATGAGAGAACATTTCTGTGGGTCTGTTTCTTTCAGTTCATGTCTAACTCCTGAGTCCTGGTATTACCTGTGATCACTTCCATCGTTAAAATGTAAACCCTGCACCAAACACTCATCACCTTTATTTACCTCAGCAGTTGTAGCAAAGAGAAGATCCGTGATTTCTGTAAGCAAGCAGCAATCACTTCTTCCTCATCTATTTTCCGAGGATATGAAATCACAGTAGGAAGCTGTCCAGGTTAAAATGGTCTGTTTGGAGGGTTTGACCCTTCACACCCACACTGTGTACCTTTTCTGCTTGTCAGATGTCTTTGTGCTCCATGTCTGTCCATGAAAAAGGTGAGTATAGGCAACAAAGATAACAACTTCATTGCTTTTGTTTTCTTAGAGAAAAGGTTCACCCCGAAATAAAACATCTATTACCATTTATTTCACCTTATCAATTTCAGTGTTCCAAACTTAACGACTTAAATTCTATCGGGGAACACAAAATTTCTTCTGTTATTTTCCATAAAATAAGAGCATATAGCAACCAGCAACTGTTAAAGGGGTCGTATGATGCAATTTAAATTTTTTATTTCTCTTTGTTACAAGCTATTGGTGCATAAAGAAGATCTGTAAAGTCACAAATCCAAAGAGATATTCTTTATAAAAGTTAAGACTTGTCCACACCCCCCGAAAAGGCTTGTTCTAACATGAGTCCAGCCCGGGGTCGTCACATGTGGTTGTCGCAAGCCCAACGGATGCTCCTACGTAGAATCAGCCAGCCGCGCCGTTTGTGTGATGCTGTTTCGTTGAGAAAGCGGAACTACTTTGTTTGGCCTTCCAAAAGAGGACACAACTAGAAATCATATTTATATCACATTTATAATGGGTTTTATGTTTATGTCTCTTCGCTCAGGCCGAACAGGGCATCACAATATGTTAAGGGGCGTAACATTTCCGTCACACGCTTGAGGTATTCGGCAAATAACAACACACTGGTTAGCTGGCCAATTAAAGCACACCTCGCTTTTCAGACCTCGCTTAGATGAGCCTTGTAAAAATCGATGCATTTCATAAGGCGGGCATAGAGGAGAAACAATAATGTACAGTATGTGGAAAATAATGTGTTTTTTTTAACCTTAAACCGCATAAACACATTTATTTACACCAAATAATGTTATTTTTAGCAGCATCATATGACCCCTTTATACACCAAAAAGAACATAAAAGCACCACAACAGTATCATCACATTTGTATTGTGCCTTGTTTCACATCAATGAACCAAACGCCACTGGTTCTCATGTTTTGTAACGAAATCTGACTTGCGAAGTTTGCATCTGAAAAAAAAAAAATTTGCAGTGATAACTTCAGACTATATTCATTAGGGTAAATTATGACAAAAATTTCCTTTTTGGGTTAAGTACAGTATTAAAGAAACTGGAAACCTATGAGGTTTGAAAGCAGGTGGTGTAGCAATCCCTGAGCATTACACCACGTAACAGTAGCATGCTAGTTTAGCAAAAGCATGAAATACTACTATTAAATTTTAGAACTAAATACTGGACTGCCTCTGACAAAGTCGAATAATGTTCAAACCAGTGCAAAATAAAAAAAAATATTATGCAGCTGTACATCTATGATGCTTCCTTTGTCCACTGAAGAGCCTGTAGCTAAACTGTACGATTTCCTTTGTATGGATAATTAATACAACAAAAATGTTCAAACATCAGTTTTGATCTGCTGCAAGAATGTCACTACTGAGGTACCTGTAACATTATCATTGGCGGCTGCAAGCTCGGTAGAGTTTGTGTTGAACCTTCCATGACTTTTTGAGCAACAGCATAAGACTCGAGTACAAGCTTCCTGAGCCTTCTGGATGCTCTTTTGGGCACTCTCACTGATGAAACAATAGAGCGCTGGATCCGCCACGCAGTTAAAACTAGTAAGCAACAGAGAGAAGTGGTAGTAGTTGAAAATGTTCTCAATGAAGTCGCAGTCCCGCTCAAATATGGTGCGTACCAGCAGAAAGATGTGGTATGGTGAGAAGCAAACCAGGAAGATGACAATGGTGCTGGTCACCAGGTACTTGATGCGAGTTTTCTGGGCAGTCTGTGTGCCTGCACTCTTGCCCACTGCTCGGAGGACTCGAAAGTACGACACAGAGAGGATTCCTAAAGGGAACAGGAAACCTATGTGAAAGCGGTAGTAGTTTATTGGGTACTCCCATGTCTTCATGGGGTAGTGCTCAAAGCACACAGATTGGTTGTTCTTGTCTCTGCTGAGCTCCTTGTGCCAGAAGAACACCACTCCTACTGCAAGCTCTTTGAGCCAGACCACCGCACTGACCAGCGATGCTGCTCGTACCGATCGGAATGCCTTGAAGTGGAAGGGGTGGACCACTGCCAGGTACCGGTCAATGGAGATACAACACAGAAAACCAATGCTGACATAGATGTTCTCGTAGAGCAGGAAACCACACAGTTGGCAGAGCCACTCAGAGCTGCTCCAGTTGTCCCCTTGGAAGATATACTTGAGCCAGAGGGGCAGGGAGGCCAGGTACAGCAGATCGGATATGGTCAGGTTTAACAAGTAGACCCCCAGCTCATTTCGGGCTTTCAGTTGCAGCCAGGCATGGTAGAGCGAGTAAGTATTGGCAGGAAGACCCACTAGCAGGACAAGGATGTACGCAACCGAAAACACGTACTGGTGAATCTCGTAGCTTATAGTGCAGTTTATTTGCTCCTCAGACATGTTCATCTTTCTAACCTCATGTTCACAGAGTCTAATTCAACAAGTGTAGGTATGTTTTTGTAATCAACTGAGGTCTCCAAGTAACATTCCATGGATTCTATGGGAAGCAAACAAAATAGGATTTCAAATGATTAGTGTGTCCAAATACCACCACAGTATTTATACAACCCAGAAAATGCCATGATAAACTACAACTTCCATTGAGATTCTGATTTACATTGGATGTTATGGAAAAGTGTAAAGGTTATCTTTAAAAAAAACTAAATCAAGCTTTTGATGTCTTTATGATACTTGTCAAAAACAGTTTGGGGTTTTTCTCCTTTCAAGCAGATGGAAGTTGTTATTCTGCATCCCTGAAAATGGCTTTTTCGGGATTTCATCAAGAGACTGCCGAGTAACAAAAGTGTAATTTAAACTGAACTATTTTAAGCATAGTGGAAGAGATATGAAGTTGAATAAAGTGTGAAACTCATCTACTGAATTTGAAATATGCCATATCCAATTGCACAATACGTCTTTTGCACTTGGCTTTGATACATGCGTAGGTGGTTTTCTTTTTTGCTGGGCAGTTAAACCATCTTGAACATCTTTTATATATCCTAATTCATGTCATGAATTTGAGGTAACATACGTTGCCCTTTTCAATTTGACTGTGGCCTGGTTCGCAGAATGTCTGGCTGATGAAGGAATGATAGCTATGATAGCTGGGACTGAGACCTTGAATGCAGTGAATACTGTGGAACAGATCAATAAAGCAGCGTGAACAACATGTTTCTTCACCTATCTATTAAATGCTTTCAAATGCATCCGAGTCATACACGCCCCCTTCAATAATACAAGAATTCAAGAACAGTGTATCAAGCTCAATTCAACCTGAAAAGCTGTTTGCCATAGAATTGCTTTTCTGTTCTCAGAGGTTAATTCAGATTATGTCTTCTGTAGGCTATTTGGAGCCAGCTTCAACATCTACCTTAAAGAGAGACTTCTCTCTAGAGTTGTCATTTCCCAATAAAACTATGGAGCTAATTTTCTCTATGAAACTTTGATTAAGTCTTATACTGTATATGATAATACAAGCGATTCACTTCCTGTTCAGAACAAGAAATTGTTTGGTCAGAGTAATCTAGCATTATGAGAGAGGCACTGTGTTGCAATGCTTTTAACCTGGAAAGGGGTGCTTTTAGGCGCAACACTTCGTCTCAATAGTCTAATAAATATATTAATCATTGCGAATTATTGTAACATAATTTTCTTTTTCTTTCAGCCAAACTGTACTATGATTGCGGTTACTGAACAACATAGAAACTAGAATTCGGTTGAAGTGTGCATCGGTCTACAACAGCTTCAAAACATGCCTCATCCAATCAGAATTCAAAGTCAGATCTGTTTTATAAAGCGCAAAACTTCACGTTGATTCATCATTTATGAAAACTGACAAATAGGCACAAGTAATATTACTGTTTATTATTAATGTAGTAGTCTATTGCTCTGCGCGACTCATTACCCCATTTGGAGTATGTAATTGATCACATCATGAAATTGGAACCTTATGGGTTAAACCATGTTCATTTATATTGGTAGCACATCTTAATAAACTTGTCAGAATGATTTCAGAGTAGCCTATGTTCGCTAGATTCGCACTTGTAGTAGCCTACTCTACGTAGCGTACTTGAGAAATGATACAATTAGAAATGATATAATTATTCTAAAAGTGTGTTATAAATAGCAGTTGGAAAGCTTTAAAATAGTAAGCAGCATCATTTGTTTGCCTAGTTAACTACACAAATATCATGATAACTAGGATATATTGTAGCAAAAATACCACAGTGATTATAATTTTTATTTTATAATAAATATAGGAACTCATATCATTTTTGATATTGTAATTCCTTATGTCCTACTGCCAATAAAAAAATATTATTAATTATTAATTAGTATGACAACAATTAGGCTACCTTTTCAGATATAGGAGAATATATACTATCAGATTTAATGAAAGTACATTACCTTAAACTTGTTGGTTTTAATCGTTCGCGACTCATTCGAAGGGTACTTCTCAATGTGATGAACATCATATCCTGAAGACAGCTCCACCGACTCTGTCATAGAGATTTGAATGCGATTCTCGCAGAAATAAAATAGCTCCCGGGTTTCCGGGGTTGTCGCGTCGGAAAATAGGGGGAAAAATTAATTGCGTCAGCAGTTTTTACGTGATGATGCGTGCAATTACTCAAAGCGAAACAATCATCTCAAGTGTCTTGGACACAGGATGTGTCTCGTATCCTATGACCTGCCTGCACAGAGAGCACGTTTGGCCATCACAGCTGCGCTCCGAGTCTGATAAACCGACATGAAACGCAGCTATAATGTCCGAAGTGCTGTCTAGGTTGGCAGTGCCACAGCATAATCGCCTCATTGTTCATCTGCCTTTTGGTAATAAGGGTAATTCTATATGTGACAGATGTAGAAGTAAACATTTAAGGTTTTTTTTTTTTTAGGTGAAATTGTTCACAGCGCCTGGACCGTGCGCAATGGAAAGGATGACAAACGCGTTTCGAAGTTACATTCCTTGAATACTCACACTTTGGTGTCCATAACGTTTTTAACGTTTGTGTGTGTGTGTGTGTGATTTACTTTAGATATGTCTGATATGACTATTATTTATCACAAATTTAAACTAGCATGAAGCAAATGTCCTATATTCCCCAGATTTTGTCCAAACTGTTACTGTATGCTTTCCTCAGTTACAAAAAAACGTCATAGAACTAATTTACTGAAACCTTAAACTCCAGACATTAAAAAAAAAAAAAAAACTTTATTACAAAGAGCAGTTTTTGGAAAACAGCTGTCTCTAAACAGGCTTCTATTATTCACAATAAACTTTACATTAAGTGTAAAAGGTTGTTAGGGTATCTACTCCTTACATTAAACACACAATATTTTACAGGTACTGATATATGTTCATGTGCAGTAGTGTATAAAAACAGTTGTATAACTAAAATCATTTAACCAGTAGTTGTGCACATTTAAACAGGACACTCTCCTTATGTTCACACACCCAATGTGAATTATGAATGCCTCAGCAGACCATAAGAAGTTGGAGATGGTGACACGAGATGGCAGAACAGCACAACTGACAGGGAAAAAAAGGCTGCTTGGTTGGTGACATGATTGAGGGATCCTGGGATTCCATAGGCTTTTTTACCTGCATGCCTCATTTAGGAGAAAAACATATGTATAATGAGACCACTCCATTCTTCCAACATCATCAGACTTAAGCATCAACCACGCAAAACAAAAAAGCAATTTTGGAAAAATTTAACACAAACACAAAAACAACCACAAAAAACAAGTGTCATTAGTTGGTCCAAGGACATTAATAAATAAACCAATAAAAGAACTTCTAGTCATTATAACAGTTGTGCAGTGTTATAAAATCAGTGTGTTAAGGAAAAACAAAACAAACACCAAACTGAGCTTCAATTTCTTTTAAGTACTACTCTAAATGCTTGTGTGAAACTGGGCAATATGTCCAGTAATCCAGATCCCCCCCAAAACCCATTCTCGATACATTCTTCCACCTTATATCATAAGGTGCTATCTTATTCTCATGTCCAACAGCTTTCTGTCTGTCTCTCTCTTTCTGGCTCAGTGTTGTGTACTTCTGAAAAGAGTCTGAGCCAAGCCCAGGTCCTACAAAAAATACATGGTCACCCACAAGAAGCAGAAAAGAGTAGATTGTTTGGTATGTCAGCAGGGAGTGAATGAGAGAGGCCACTTCCCATAATGGGTTCCTATGAGGCTGTCTCGGAGATGGACCTGTCCTGCGCCTCCTAAAGATGGATGCAGTCGCTACTCAGTAATTATCCTGGGAGTGGCTCCTAGCACACAGCCCAACGTTTGTTTTCCACATTCAGAATAGAACGTGAACTGGCCTGCCATGGAGCTGCGGAGAGCTGCAGAAATCAATGGCATTTGATTGGATACGAAGGGGAAAAATACATTCAAGTGCCCCATACATTCGTTTTCAGGTCAATATGAACATGTGCAAGACCCCCAAACACAACTGGTGCCTTTGAAGCACCTGGAGAGATGGAGAGAGGAAGGACATTACCAGTCTTCCCAGAGCTGCTTGGGGCCTTTATGTGTACAGTGTAGTTTCATACGTGTTTCTTTACAGAGACTGAGGTTCTACACACAGCCGTACTCATACCAAACAGTCTGAGGGTCATCGCTGGGGTCGGGAGAAGCAGGTTTACTGGTGGGCTGCTCCTTGGTGGTGTAGCTTAAGTTCGCAGTGTCTGCTTTCTTCAACAGAGGCGACTCTGCCTGCCTTTGCTCCCGAGGTTCCTCTTCCAAATCCTTCAGCCTTAATGCTGATACGGCTCGCACCGGAGTCACCATGGCCACCTCGCCTCGATGTGAAGCAGCTCGGGTTTGAGCAGGTCCAGAATGGACTGCTCCTGCCCTGCTGCTACCACTACCACTGTATTCCCGTTCAGCCTGCAGTGACACAGACGAAGAGTGCACTGGAGGCGGACTAGCCAGGGACAACTCATCTTTCGGTTGAGCGAGAGACAGACGGCGGGGGTCCACAGACACGTGCCCTGGGTCTCCGGGCAGCGGCGAAGAACCAGCCAGCCTAGCAGACATCGGTCTTTCTCTAGCGACTACACCAGACCTCCTCACCACCACATCATTTTGGCTGGGAGAACTTGCCTCGGTGCGGTAACTGTCCGGCCCATTGGAACGGAGGAGGTCTGCGGAGGCCAGGCTGAATGTACGGCTCAGGCTGGTGCTGCCGCTCACACTTCCGTGAGGACTGGACATCTGCGGAGGTGTGGAATGCAGTCCTGCTGCTCTGTTAGGAAGGGTTTGCGACTGAGAAGGAGGTGTTGAGGTCTCAGTGAGCCGAATGCTTGGTTTGACACTGTGTCCAGGTTTAGGGGCCCGACCATCTAGTTCTGGTGGAGTAGTCTTTATGGTTGGCGTGACATAATTGGTGGGGGTTTTAGCGTCATCTCGCAGAGGGACAGGTCGAGTAGATCTGGTGAAATAATCAGTCATCAGATCCTCTCGACTTCCTGTCTGCACCTGAAAGACATTTAAATCATCTTAAATATGTTTGCAAAACCATGTGGTTTTAACTGTGCACCGATTCCAGTATCACAATGGAAATCACTTGCAGGGTTCCCACACCACTTGTGATGCCTAGGACCCCCTCTTCTTGTAAGGAACTCCCTTTAGTATAACAAAAAATGCAGCTATACATTTCCATGTATATACTGCTTAAGAACAATATTAACTGCAATAATATGGAGCCTCGTTTTTATGACTTTTCCATTGTCATCATACAAAAGTGGAAATCTTATGCATTTGAAAAGTATTAGGAGAAATTATCAAATATTTAATGAAAATTGTATGGAAAATATGTAATTTATTCCAAATTTGACACGTGATATCAACCTCAGTTTGGCAACTAGCTGAAACTGTTGTCAGTGTCTCCATCATAAACGTTTCACACAGCACTCAAAGACATTATCTTAATAATCCCCAATTAGCAAACAAAATTCCATAGTGCAGGGTCAAACAGATCAAATATCAGGCATAATTTATTTAGGAGCATTAATGTCTTTTCTGATAATGAAATAAATTTATAAAGCTCCCTTTTCCTTTCCTCACTGCACAAGCATGCACCCAGAATTTTGATATGTTGAAAAAGATACATCGTAGAATGTGTATTTTCTCACATCAGATATCCTGTATGATTCACCACGCATTTTAAGATTCTTCTAATGATATGTTATTATTCATCAAAAGGTCAAACCATCAAACAAACAAGTCTGCCAAGAAGTGTTAAAACGTTGTTAGTGTTAAAACAACTTACAGTGGGTGGGGACAGGGCATTACTCTCCTGCAAGAACTCATGCAGGGTGACCATCTCACTGCCAGGAGAGGACGGCCGTCGAGAAGTGGGCCGCTGGGAAGAACGTGAAGCAGATGGGGCATTACAGGGTAGGGTAAAGCTACGAGGAATCAGAGACGACTGACTGAGACGTGAGCCTTCATGACCCAGTCCAAAGACATCGTCGCTTGACAGACTGGCAGATCGGCCCTGCAGGCAGTCCAGAGAACCTGGAGGAAGACAGGAAATTAAAACGTGAAATGTAAAATTTAAGAGTGTGAGATGTCATATTAATGGGCACATTAAAAGGTAGCTGATGGAGGACTGTGTGTGTCAATAGTGCTATTCACACAGTAAGTATAATCACTGTCAGCATTTACATGCATTAGCCTGTGTTTTTATTTCAAATCTAAATCTGAAAAGTGTCCTTCTCTCACAACCCAGAACATAAACATCAGACTTGACAAATTAGCCTCTGCTAAGTGCTGTTAGGCTTTTAGTTGACACTTTGCATGGTAATGGAATCTAATTTACTGCAGTGTGAAAGATCCTCTTTGTCACATTTTTTTAAATCATAATACTTTAATATTTTATAATAAAACCTATGAAATTTCTAATGGTTATAGGCTCCCTGCATGTTACCGTGTCACCCTATGGTTTAAACATATTTTTTCATCTTTTGTTAGCAAGCACCACAAACCATATAGCCACACCACACTGATTGTGAGAGAAAAACAAATGTCGCTAAGTGTGTGAACGGTCTTAAAGTTCGTTATAACTGTTTTCTCAGTCAGACTGATGACTAAATGACTGACATGTAAAGTTACTACACACACACACATATATATGTTTGTTTTTATGTGCCATTGTCGTGGCAATTGTCCATTTCAATTAAAGGTATGGTAATATTTATTTTCCTGCTGGAAAAGGTCTACATTCATACGGTCATTCAGGGTTGGCTGTAGATTGCAACAAAGAGGCAACACCCAAACTCAACTTAATACATTCATCAAATCCAGATGCTTTGATCACATGCAATCATAATGCACGTTCAGCATATATGTCCATTTAAGGTGCCTAACTATGCCCCCCCCCCGATGTGTTTTTAAGAATTTAATACAAATCATTTTCTAAGTAACCAGGACGTCTAAGAAAAGAACAACATTTTTGTTATCTTGCCCGGATGGACAAATAGATTTCCTGTTATCTCTCAGCTCATCAAAAAGAGAGACAGTCTAAAGAACACTCTTTAGTACAGTGAAGCAAATAATATTAATATTTAAGATAGAAATAAAATTTCCTCCACAGCCATTTATAGTGATTGTTTAATCTGAAATATACACTGGAATTGTATTTTCTGCATCATTACTCCAGTCTTCAGTGTCACATGATTCTTCAGAAATCATTCCAATATGCTGCTGCAGTTATGCTGTTCAATATTTTTGTGGAAACCATGATCATTTTTCTTTAGGATACTTTGATTACGAACAAAAATATTTTGCAACATTATAGGCCTACATACAGTATCTTCACGGTCACTTTTGGTCAATTTCATTTCCTGATGACTTTTTCTTTATAAATAAAATCTTACAGAGCATGAAATTTTGAACAGCAGTATTGTACCGCAATACAGACCATCCTAATCACAAAATTATTTAAACTCCTTAAATAATGAACAATCTGACCAGTTAAATAATTTATTATTTGATTAATTTAAATAAATGATTTATGATAAAATAACACTTGCTCAACAACACAGCGGTCTCTGCAGATGTTCTAGTAAAGACATTTGTTTCACTCTGAGAAACAATTATCATCTCAACAGTACTTGAGAGAGAGAAAGTGTGTGCAGGGGAAGTGGTTTCCATAGCTGGCTAATGAAGTGGCTATGCATGCATATGAAATAGACCACACACACACACACACACACACACACACACACACACACACACACACACACACACACACACCTTTGGAGCTGATGGGGGCATTGCTGCTGGAGGTGAATTCGGCAGAGCTTGGCCGGTGACCTGTAAAGGAAACCACATATCACATAGAAACGCAAAGAAATAAAGCGAGGCTGTAGAGGCAACATGTATTGATTTAGTTCATTCTCTTACCTGTGTTTCCATGGACACCGCTCCCAAAGCCAGCATCTGGGGAATGATGGCGCAAGACTTCCTCAGAGACCAATCCTGCAAATAAGAGAGTGTTGCCCAACAATGAGGCACTGAATATATCAGCATATACACAGCACTCTTAGTTTATCCCTCTTTCAACATTTCATAAAGACATCTGATTAATTAGTACCACTAATTATTACTAGCATTATCTGTATTTCACACAATTCGGTTTCCTTTTAAAGATAATCTCCTAGAACATTGTCACTATGGGACAAGATGGGCCTTTGGCTGCCTCAGTCTTCCTGTGTGCGTTTGTACGAACACAAATGCTTGTTTACGCAGTGCAGTAGTTATCTGAGAAAGCTTCAAGCACTTGAAAATAAACATTCATTTAGAATGAACGCTTTGTTATTACGCTGACAGTGACTTGATGAAATGAGCTTCGGGCTTTTTGGCTGGGAGGTGAGAGTCACCGAGAGGGTCAGTGGTGTTTAAAGCCGAAGCCCTCGTGTGTACATAGTGGTACATTACACATTATATTCTGGCTAACGGCTAAATAATTGAATGTGGCAGGGAAAACGCAACAAAATCACTTAATGAAAACTTCCAAGGACTGCACTTAAATATGGAAAAAGTAGAAAGGTCGACTGAGTATGTAAGGCCATTAAACTGTGTCTACCCTACAACTAGAAATCGATTTAAAAATTTGGCTAGTGTGATGCCGCTTTAAGGTCTATCTATGGCCTGCTATTCATTACCAAAGGAAAATTATTTCAACTCATCGCTCAATCTGAAAAATTACTGATGTTTATAGTAATTAAAACTGCGACTCCCAAGGCAGGCGTTCATCTAGCTAGAAAGCTAGTTCCATTTCAAAAGGATAATTTACAGAAGACAAATTAATAGCCCTAACAAACTTTTACTGAAGAACCAAAAACTTTTTAGACATTTTCTTTTATATTGTACACTACTTCTCAAGTCTGGGGTCAGAAACTTTTATTTATTTTTTTACTTAAACTTTTACTCAGAGAACATGTATCACATGTATCAAAAGCGACAGTTAAGGCATTAACAAACGTACAAAGTATTTATATTTCAAATAAACGCTATTTTTCAAATGTTCTATTCATCAAAGAATCCTGAAAAAATATATCTACAAAAATAATAAGCATATTAATTTACCTTTATTCCACACTGCTCTGTCCGTTCCCCTTTAGAAATGGGCTAATAATTTCCTGCTTTTATGAAGCCCCTCCCTCAGAAATAGGCGATGGGCTCTGATTGGTTAGCTACCCTAGTGTGTTGTGATTGGCCAAACCGCCTCAAGCATGCATCTAAACGTCCCGCCCCTCACCTCAGCAGCACGTGCTCCAGTTGTATTCTAAACGTCATTAATATCGCTTATCAATTTGAGCCCGATTCAGAAGCAGAGAATATTATCGAAGAGGACTGTGCAGAACCTGTGCAAGCATGGCTTTTAATGGTAGGCCTGTTTTTTGTTTGTTGTTGTCTCATACTTTTAGATACGCTGGTATTTGTAAATGCTGTAGCTTATGTTAGCTTTTAATATATGGTTTTATACTGATTAAAAGTCTAATACAGTACATTCTATTAGAATCATTAGAAGACAGATCATGATTTATATATGAACAGATTTTTATGTGCACCTCTAGTTTTCTCTTCCTTTTCTCTAAAGCAGCGCAGCATGACCTTGCCCACTTTGCATTTTTTTTTTTCAGAGGGTGAGGTTTATCTGGGTTTGTGAAGTCATGAACCCAGGAAGTAACTTCTGATAGTCCCTATGAGCCATTTTTGTAGGCATTCAACTGCCAGAATTTTAAAAGATGATATCTCTGTTTGCATTGAACTTTCAGCTTCATAACTTTGCAGATATTGTTTATGTTCAAAAAGCAACATTAAACACTAACTAAAGTTAAAAAAGTGAAATTGCAATCAACCAGCCCTTTAAGAGAATTCTGAAAAAAAAAAAAAAAAAAAGGCTTTTGACAAAAATCTTACCAAAAGCAAACTATTGAATGGTTGGTTATTGTATATAATTGTAAACTGTATAGAGCTGAAACAACGAATCGATTTAATCGATTAAAATCGATTATTAAAATAGTTGTCAACTAATTTAGTCATCGATTCGTTGCTAAATAACTTTTATTTCCCGTAAGCGGCTCATTTCGTGCATATTTCAAATCTGCGGTGACCAAAGTGTGGCAGTAATGAGCCACCGGAGGTTTTACTCAGCCAGTACAACAGGAGAAGTAGCGAATAGCCAATAGCTGGCCTTGTTTTATGTCACGTGCTTCCCGAACAGCGTCTCTGCAGCCATAGACATCATATGATGTCTATGTCTGCAGCATTCAGCGTGATGTGGAAGTACTTTACATTGAGCCTTTAAAAAAGAAGAGTAACCTGTAAACTCTGCACTACTGAACTGTTTAAGGGGACGTTCACATATCGCGTCTTTTGCGCGCTCAAGTTCGTTATTTCCAACACCGCACCGCATCGAGTTAAAAACATTTAAACTTTTCAGAATGCCACAAGCGCACCGCGGGTCATGTGACAAGAACTAACCAATCAGCTTCATCCTTTCCCGTAACAACGTTAAAAGCTCAGTCAAGATGAAAGGAACAGCTGATCATAGTTGTATATGGATTTCCATTTTGAAATAAATTTAGTAGCAGAGCTACTGCAAGCGATTTTTTGAGCTGCAAATCCATTTATCCTTTGCTGAAATTTCCGCGTCTTCAAGGAGAGAGCACGTCTTGGTTGCTTAGCAAAGACAGACGCCTCAGGAGCGCAACTGCCTGAGCGCTTTGGAAAGGAGGAGAAAGCGGTGCGCCTAGCGTTTTCCACGCGTTTTTAGGCGCGATTTGAGAGCGGCCCCTAAGACTTTCATTTGTGCAGATTCTCCAGTACAATGTTGTTTGCAAATGTTTAGTCGTAAAAGCTGATAACATTGCTTTTTAACAGTTAACATTTAAAGCTTTACAAACCTGTTCTGTGATCAGTTTGTCGTTTACCAGTTCAAAATTCAGTCGTGCAGCCTAATTATGACTGATTCTAATTATGAGCATATGTTGCTCTAAAACCTTTATATACCTTTCAGCATTCACAGAGCCTTCCAAAACATGCAAGCTGCCCATACCGTATGCACTTATGCACCCCCATACCATCAATGATGCTGGCTTTTGAACTGAACGCTGATAACATGCTGGAAGGTCTCCCTCCTCTTTAGCCCGGAGGACACGGCGTCCGTGATTTCCAACAAGAATGTCACATTTGGACTCGTCTGACCATAAAACACTATTCCACTTTGAAATATCATGTTACAGACCTGATATCAATTAACTTAATTAGTCACTAGATGTTCTCCCAGCTGAATCTTTTCAAAACTGCTTGCTTTTTTAGCCATTTGTTGCCCCGGTGCCAACTTTTTTGAGACCTGTAGCAGGCATTAAATTTTAAATGAGCTAATTAAGTGGATAAAAGTGTAAAATTTCTCAGTTTAAACATTTGCTACGTTATCTATGTTCTATTGTGAATAAAATATTGGCTCATGTGATTTGAAATTCATTTTAGTTTTCATAGTTTTCATTTTATTAAAATTTAAAAAAACGTCCCAACTTTTCCGGAATTCGGGTTGTATATATCCTATGTATATTAGTTGAAATGTTTTGTATATTTAAACTTTGATACAGAATATTAATTTCCAGGGGAACTATCCCTTTGTGTTGAGACCCAAAATATTCCTTTATTAGTGAAAACTAAAAGTCTGCTGCCATTTCAATACAATAAAACACTGGTAAATCATAAAGTGTCTCCGAAGATGAATAAATTTACTAGCAAACATGGTAGAATGAACATGGTTTGTCATTTGAGGCTCAAGGCTGCTGACATGTAGCCTACTAAACTGCATAATTTAGAGTTACCCTTTGGCCGGCGTCCTGGACGCATGCTAGAGGGCGACTTGTAGCCTGGTGCACTGTGGGAGTTGTAGCTCAGTGGAGTTGAACAGGTGGCTCCTGGCTCTTGGCCCCGCCACCGGACCAGTTCTTCATACCCGTTCATGCTCTCACTACTGCCCCCTACTGAGCGATAGCCCTCTCTTCCTCTCCCTCCACTGTCGTTCAACACTTAAACAAAATTATCAAGAGAAAAGGTCAGTATCTGCGAGTGCATACAAAACATGTGCAATGCAAGCGCTGCTGCTGGGCTCCAGTGACGCTGCAGGCACCTGCATAGGAGAAGGTGTCAGGGCAAAAGCACAAGCATGTGTTAGTAAAATAAATCAACTTCAAAAACACTTAAGCAGGAGTTAGACAGTTAAACGAGCATTCCAGGTTCAATACAAAGTCAAGCTCTATCAGCAGCATCTGTGACTCATACTTGGTTTCAGTTATACTCCTACACTGAATATTTATAGGGCAAGTGTTTTCTTATTAATTGTTATTTCATACAAAAATATGTTAGTTGAGATGTAAAGGTGACAAAATTGTCTTATTATGATCCATATAAATATTACAATTATATTCAACATCCAAAGGTCACTGGACTTGTCATGCAAAAGTTGAAAGATTGTACAAAAACTTGAATGATATTGAATCATATCTTAGGGAAGATGAAAATTTCATTAGTTTACTCACCCTCATGTTGTTCCAAACCTGTATGAATTACCTTCTACTCTCTGGTCTCCACTGACTTGAATGGTACCATCTCCATACTATGGAAGCCAAATACTACAAGCATCTGGTTTGGTTATCAACATTCTTCAAAATATCTTCTTTTGTGTTCAGTTGAAGGCAGAAACTCATACAGGTTTGGGTCAGGGTGAGTGAATGATTTTATCATTTTAAGTCTTGTGGCTATAGTCTAGACATAGCCACAAGTTCACATTTCAACATACAGTCTGGTGCAATGTCTTGCCCCACAGACACAGATATAACTGTAAACATGAATTTTGTTTGCTTTTACAAATTGAAGAACAAGTCATATTCTTTTTATTATTATTATTATTATTGAACTGACATCATGCCACAAATGCTATTGATAGAGTTCAACTTGTATTGCACCCCAAACATTCCTTCAAGCTTGACTGCTGTGGCCAAACTAAAACACCAGCTGGAACTCTCTGGTGCTCCGTGAGATTCTCTTTATTAGAGTCATGCTGGAAACGATCCCTCACATGATTTATAAAAGCAGAGTTTCTATGAAAAAGTCGTTTCTGTAACTGCCTGAAAAATCATCAAGAGTGGTTCTATATGTGTTCCTTTGGCTCAGTGGTAGAGCATTGCGTTAGCAGCACAAAAGGTTGTGGGTTTGATATAATGTGTAGCCTGAATGCACTGTAAGTCAGTTTGGATAAAATCGTCTGCTAAATGTATAAGTATATATAAATAAGAAGGGAAATTTTGCAAGCCAGACTCAAAGATGCATTGTCTGTATAAACATCATGACTCAATGTAGAGTACATTTACATTGAGTGACCTTGCAATTGGTAGAACACATTTCTCAATACATAGGTCACTTTTTCAAGAGTGTTTTGTTCTTTGTTCCACTTTTAATGTCAAAATGAAATGGGAAACGTCACAAACCAGACTTTAATGTGCATCATCTACTCTATATGAGCACCATGGCTCAATGCATCAAAATGCATGTGCTAAACTACTGATAAGAGTAATTCTAGATCATTTTTTAGGCTTTACATTTGCTAGGACATTTCTCAATACTCACTTTTTCCTAAACTCTTCACACATTTCTCCACACAAACTCTCAGCTTAGCACAGCAGTTAATTACATATCCACTAGGCACGAAAACTACCAAAACACTTCTCTCAAATCAACTTCTTCCAAAACTAGCAAATATAATTCAATATATTTCAGTATTTTAATTCTATAGAAATATTGCAAGCTGCTGCCTTTTCCAGTTTTGTATTCTGTCAGGTTTTGAACTTGGATTTTAAAAAGAATTTGTAAGCATGTGCAAAAATTGGTCTGTCTTCACTGTGTGAAGAGTTTTGTGGATAACTTGCTGATGTGTCTGGGTGCAACGTGTCGGAGTGCATGTGCAAACCACTAAGTTGCTTTTGCTCCTTTAAGCAACTCTATTTTCTTTTTTAATGACAGAAATGAGAAGGGGAAATGTCAAAAGTCAGACTCAAACACACATTGTCTATATGAGCATCATACTCTAACTCAATACCAAATTAGAACAAGCATTGTGTGTGTGTGCACCACATCTCAATATGCAAACTGCTAGGCTATTCTGAGTATTTCTGCATCATTTTTAGAATATATAAAACAAAATAGATGAGGAAATACAAAACCAGTCAAAGGAAAAAAAAGTTGTGAACATCCGTTTCACATCAGAAATAATTTTCGTTTTGGCATTGAGGTTTTCCTTCTGTATGTCGCACGATAAAGGCACTTTACATCTTCATGTAAATCTAAATACAATTAAGATACCTATTGCTGTCCTAAGAATGGTGATTATAGGACAAACCAACGTCCCGATCCCCAAGAATCGGTTTTGGAAGTAATGTGCCCTACATAAAAATCAATGGATCTCAGCCAAGTCTATCTGATTTGCATATAAACACTCCAAAACAGTCGCATGCACATAACACACAGTGGACTTACAGAGAAAGAGAGCAAACCTTAAGCAATTCAAGTTCACAAGCCACACATCAATACACACAGCATAAATCTAAGTTGTCACTTCTTTCTCATTTAATCTCTGTCTGTATGCATGCACTTCATTTGATTACTATTGACTGCAGGCAGCAACTGTGGTCACATCAGCCCACCTTATTCAGCGTGAGCAATATCACACACACATTTCTCAGGGCTTGAATTTCGTTTGGAAAATGGGGGGATTCCCCCTTTAGGTTGCTCTTATGGGGTGGGGTAATTTGAGGAAGGAGTTAGGGTCATTTTTAAACATACTTTTAACTACAATCCTCCAACAAAAAGGTTTCATCACCCAGTGTAACTGTTTTACAGTTTCTAATGTTGTTGATTCATATTTGTATTGTGAGGAAGATACTTAAAAAGAACTTTGATTTCAAACTCTGAATTGAATTTATTTTAACTAAAAAAAGACCAGTAAACAGTCAGTAATAAAATAAGAATAGATAAATGACAAGCAATGGCACAAACAAAAACAATATAAAGTTAGCTGTGTTTGTCAGGTAGGTATAAATTCAGAAATACCACAGAAACGAAAAAATATTTTTAACTTTAAAATAACACTGGTTGGTCTTCAATGTATAAATAAGCAGCAGGTTTATTTGGGTTGCTGTCTCTTTAAGACCTCGAGTACGGATCTAACTGTTATACAAGTGTTGTTTCCCAACTGTTTAGTATAAATCGACTGTTTACGTGAAGACTCATCGAGATGGGCATTTTGACAATTTTGAATGTATTTGACCGTTTACACTCAATGAGACGCAACACAACTTCATTCTGTAGTCACGCGCTCTCAAGATGCGCTCTATGTGCGCACGCTTTGGGTGCGAGCTCACAGAAAGAGGTCTCAAAGAGAGCGCGCAAGTACTGAATCGAGCACTTGAGTGTTTCCAATCGTAAGACTCAGAAGCACGTGCAAACGATGCACTATGTCAGCTGTCCCGAGCGTCTTTCATGCTGAAAGATTTGTGGGAATTTCCAGTTACAAGCGTGGAAACTGTGGGAATTCAAGCACCGCTGAAATTCAAGCCCCGTTTTTCATGGCAAGCACAAAGCTGACTGCATTTTGCTCGGTTAAATACACATTACTTACTGCAGGGTTGCATTCAGAGTCCAGCAGCCTGGTCCCAGAGCATTTATATGTCTTGCAAGGTGTGTGTTGTGCGAGTGTGTGTGTGTTTCTTCATTTTGATTTAGCACTGTGGGCCTGTGGTGGTGAGAGTGACAGGAAAATCTATTGTGTTTCTTTCTTTCAGCATTTAGATCAGAGTGATATTGGTACCTAATAAGACGAGCTTGATGCTTTTTTAAAAAGAAAAATTAATAATGGTCCATGGGAAGAGCAATGATGAGGTAAGCAGCTGTGATGATGATGGAAAGGATGAAGTGTTAGAAATGGCCAATATGTGAAAAAGGCTCGGTGGGGGAACAGGGAACAAGGTTGTCAGATGAGGCCCAGAAGCGAAGGCGTCTGGTAATGGATCTTCGAGAGGGCGACGGCGTCCCCTGAACTCGCATTTTCTCCTGGCTCTTGCTCCTGAGAAAGAGGAAACGCTTCGCTGCTGGAGGGGCTGGAGTGTGTGAGGGTTAATGTACAGACAGATACACAGACAGGGAGAGAGTTCAGAGAGTCAGTGGAAGAGAAGAAATGATGGTTCAGAGATTAAAAAAATGGCTAGATTTATGATTCATGAAGAATGAAGCCCCGAGGTTCCCTTTAAAGATTATTTTGGCCATGCAATGTATAGTGAAACTAGGAAAAAAAAGTATTATTACTTGGAAAGCTGAGAAATTATAGACTGAAATTGGAAATTTACAGTGGGATTAGTTCACTGAGTGGATGTCAGGAGGAAATAAAGTTGTAATTACAGTAACCCTGTAAAAAAGAGTCTCTTGGCGCCCCCTAGTGGAAAAGACAGATAGCTGATGCACACTAAAGCTAGTTTACTGCAACTCAGATGTGTTTGATTTGTGTTTTTGTGCTGATTTCAGCTTTTAGTGAAGACCTGAAGCCATTTGGTTGGTGTGAAAGTGGTTTTCTGACCTCGGGACCAAGACCCCAAAGTCACTTTAAAATAGGCATCTTGAGTATTGAGTTTCATATGGACTCTAGTGCAATTCACTATTAATATTATAGCAATTCACCTTATTCCACTTATCTATTATGGTACAATCTCCTCAGTATATAATTTCCAAGTAAAAAACAATGCAGTGCAGACCTAAAGAGATAGTTCACACACAAAAAAACTTGTCATTTCTTGTCATTCCAAACCTGTCTGAACTTCTTTCTTCTGTGGAACACGAAAGAAGATATATGGAAGAATTTTGGTAACCAAACAGTTTTGATACCATTGTATAAGAGGGGAAAAAAAGACAAGGAATTTCTCAAAATATCTTCTCTTGTGTTCCACAGAAGAAAGACATAGAGGCAGAGTAAATGACAGTATTCTCATTTTGAAGTAAACTATGCTTTATATAATACTTTAGCTCTGTGACAGTATTTCTCACCTCGGCCGTTGAGGGCAGGTGAAAGGGTTGGGGACTGTATATGATTCTCCTCTGCGGAGTGATTGTTCATGGAGTCCACGCTGAGGCGGGACTGTCTGGGGGGCAGTGGTGGTGTGCTCTCGGGACAGTCTATACATGTGGGGATCTCCGGCAGAGGGATGTCTGGAGCGCTTCGGATTCTCTCAAGTGGTGCATCAGTCCGTTCTCGTTGACTTTCTTTCTTAGGTTTGATGAATTTCACTATTGCTTTGGCTCCAGCCCAATGCCTGCTCCTGTGTTAGAGAAAAAAGAAATGTCAAAACATCCTTTTGTATTCAAACTTCATACGAAAAAGAAGTTACACTAGACAAATAGCCCTAAAAGTGCAGTTTATTCGGGCTTGATCAGTACAGATTCCTCACTTTTTAGGAGTCGGGTCATAGAACTTATACTGGTCCATGATCTTCTCCTCCAATTTCTCCTTCTGTCGTCGTAAAGAATTCAGCTTATCTCTATAAGAGAAAACAATGAAAAACAAAAGTATGACAAATTCATCCCAATGAGCTATTCTAATCAGCTAATATTTTATTTAGAAATTTCAGTTTTATAGCTTCAACAACAGGTTATTTTTTTCCTGTGACACACTGCTCACATGTACTGTTTCTGCTCTTCGTGGTAAAGTTCTTTGCTCTCCATGGTTCTCTCTAGAAGGGTCTGATTTTGTTGGCTGAGCATCTGGATCTGACTGAGAAGATGATGGTTTTCCTCTTCCAAGTTTCCTTTCAAACGAGTTAGCAGCTAAATTGAGAGAAAGAATGATATCTTAGTGCTAGATGCGGAAAATAATCAGTATCAGGGCCAGAAATCAATATCTAGTCTCGCCTGTCGACTGTATAATACATCACGGCCATAACAGTCATAGGTTCTCGGTAGAAGCAGACTGTGTTTCCAGTTTCAGTTATTTCCTTTTACAAGGTCTCTCTCACCTCACAGTGGTTGTCCAGTTTGGTCATGGAGATGTCTAGGCCCTGATGCTGCTCTTTCAGTTGGTCATAGCGCGCCTGCCAGCGGTTCAGGTCCAGCTGGGACTCGTTCAGAGAGGTCTTCAGTTCTTTGGTCTGAAGTTGTAGGCTGTCATACTCCTGTCTCAGCTGCAAGTGTGTCTGTGTCAGTCTGCAGGCACACAGACAGAGGCTTAGACAATATCAGTTGTGTGTGTTGCTTATTTTACCCAAATAAAATGTCTAAAATACTTAGGGTACAACCGGGCTAAAGGCACACCTTAAGAAAACTTTGCTTTTTTTCACTACTCTCATAATGAAAAAAAAAAAAAAATTAATATAAATTAATAATAATAATAAAAAAAAAACTATGTGTGTATATATATATATATATATATATATATTTTTTTTTTTAATATATATATATTTTTTATATATATATACATCAGACATACATTAAAAAAACAAATATATATATATATATATATTTATGTGTGTGTGTGTGTGTGTGTTTATTTTTATATATATATATATATATATAATATGTTTTTATTGAACATACATGGAGCCACAGATTTTGTGTGAAATCGTGTAAAAACAGTAAAGATTCTGAAAAGGATTGAAGGAGATATAATTTAATATAGCTTCACAGTAGCAAACAATAAATATGATTGTTCATTAACATTATATTTTAAAACATACTGGTTTCATTATAAATATAGTGATTATCTCAGAAGTGGACACCAACTCTAACCATGTCATGTCAATAAAAATGGAAAAATCAGCCAGCTTTTTATTATTTTCTTAGTTACTGTGCCTATACTGTAGGTGATTTCTTTTGTGCCATCTAGTGGTTTAAAGGAGTAGAAAGCCAAAAGTGCCTTCAGCCCCCTTGTACCCTACAGTATAAAAGTAATTGTTTATATATGTTATATTTACATCATTTAATCTTTTAGCATTAATGAATAAAAAGAAAACAACTATTAATAGTACCAATGAACAATGTCAATAATAAATACGCAATGATGTGGTAATGACATACTGTGCATCCATTTAAGCTTTTACTTCTGCTCTAGTGTTGAATGTTGTAGTCTACTCTAGCCAGCGGAGGGCAGTACATATTTAACATGAATACTTCACCTCATGCTGACTACTGAGTGTTTGTTGTTGCTAAAAAGAGTCTCTAACCTGTCTACTTCTTCTCTCAAACTGCGGTTCTCCCCCAGGATAAGAGTGTTCTTGTGAATTTCCTCTCCCAGACTCTCCCTGTCCCTGTGTAGAGATGCCTCCAGTGCCTCCATAGCCTCCTTCTGCTTCAGGAGAACCGTGTATCTGTGCAACACAAATGTACATACAGTGATTCTTACTAAACATTTCTCTAGAACACATTCAAGTCACATGATCCAGGAAGATAAGGAAACAAGTGTAGTTCCCCACTGATCTTCAACGAGGCCAAGAAAGACTATTTTTAATTTTATACCATTGTCAATGTAAATGAGGCTGACCAGCAGTACAGCCAATGAAACACTCAAAATGTCTTTCCAAATAAAATACAAAAACACACATTTTAACAACTAAACATGGCCTAGGACCTCAAACCAGAGAGAACTACTATACAGTACCTCTATCCATCAGAATATAATTTTAATTTCCATCAAATTAAAGATGGCATCTATCATGACAAAAGAGCATCGGGGCTTCACATTCACAAACCCCTAGAGAGTACTGATGGAACTGACAATGGCAAATTAAATAATGTATTAAAAACAAACAAAACCTATATTAATATATTTTATATTATAAGAAATTATTTAAAACGACTGGAAATAAATCAAATACATTAAATTCAATATAGTAAATTATTAAAAAAAATTTTTAAATGTAAACACTAAACCAAACACACACACACACACACACACACAAAACACACTTAAGAAGACCGTTTCCAAAATGAATTTTCATTATTATCATTTCACTTTATTTGATCATTTAAATGTGCATGTGTGGTGAGCCATTTTATTAATTTTTATGAACCAGAAAAGGTTTCTCATCACTTCTCCAGAATCTATTTCTTCTTTTTAATTATTTGTGGAGATGTTACATTATTTATTGAAAGATTAACATGATTAAAATCATAGGGGGTATTTCAAGTAAGTAATAAGTCACAGGGGTTTACGCAGACAATGAGTCTGGGAACCTGTTTCATATTCCAACACTCCTCCCAAAAAGTCTGTCTTGTAAATGGATGGTGCTTATTTAAATAAATAATAGTAATTAGGAAATTAAGTGTGTGTGACATGTGGAGTGCTGGAGATTACAGCTGATTGGGGCCCTGACAGCCATCTGCTGAACCCCTCAGCTGAGGCCCCCAGAGACACACTACTGCATTATTCATGAGTACAAGAGACTGTATAAAACTATATGAAGGCAAACAGAACCATGTTTTTCCTGTCTCTAACAAAAGGCACAATTTTCCACATTGCACCATGGGAAAATGAGTGTGACAGTTGTTGTGTTTGCGCTCATTAGTATCTAATGTGAGCAGCTAAAAATAAGGGCCATTTTCCATTGTGACCCACCTCTAAAGTCCATTCAGACTCCCAGTGGGGTTGTTTCTTTAGCAACACCACTGAAACCTTACATTCAAAAACTATATTGCAGGATAAGTCAGGCCTTAATGGCTATAAATGTTATCAAAAACATTAGCGTATAGTTAAAAAAAAAAATCCTAGTCCAGAATCATCTGTTTAAGACAAAGACTATTTTTACAAATTGTGTGACTTTCTTCTGTGGATTTTTTTTAAGGAATGTTTACAACAAAGCAGTTTCAGTTCCCACTGACTTACATTTTTGTCCATACAGTTGCAGTCAATGGCAACTAAAACTGTTTGGTTACCAAAATTCTTCAAAATATTATTACGCATAATATCATTGACAGATTTTTATTTTTGGGTGAACTGTTCCTTTAAGTGCCCTCTATCTCTCAAGGTCTCTGTCACTGTCAGCGGTCCTAATAGTGTGAGGGTCACTGTGGCGACTCCACTTAGACCAGACATAGTTCATTACTCTTTATTGTTACAACCTCCTCAGGGAGACAGAAAGATATAGAAGCTGCCACATGTGGAAGGGATCAATAACTCAACAAAGGTCACGTACTGTGTCAACTACTACAGAAAAAGAGGCTAAATGTGAAGGATTCTTATTGGATATGTCCTTCATTAGTGGATATGTTTTTCATTTTGGCATTTCCAATTGATGACGACATGCTCCTTAAAAGAAGTAGGTGATATGCAATATATTACATGCTAGTTTTTATTATATATTTTTGAAGAAAATCTGGATGGCAGAGGGCTGATTGAGCTGGAGAGGAACTGACTTGCTCTCCAGTGTGCGGTGTTCTTGTTCCAGTGCTCTCTGGTTGCTCTTCAGTTCTGCGTGTCGGGTCATGAGCTGCTCGTACTCCGTCGCCTGCCTTTCGTGCACAGCAAGCAGGCGCTCGTGGTCCTGCGTGAATCGGTCACGGGCCGCACACGCCTCCTCGCGCTGTTTCTGAAGGGTCTCAGACTCGGACTCCAGAGTTTGTAGCTGGGCCTGTAAAGCTCCGTACTGAGCCATGAGAGATGAGCTCTGGGAGCTTAGTGTCGAATTTTCCACCTGACAACAAAATAAAAGTGAAAACTGGAAGTTTATTGATTTTGTTTTGTATATTTTAAGCTTTCATAATATCGCATTAAACATAAATTTAAAAAGTATATATGCAAGGTAAAAAGGTTAACTCTACCTCTATTCTCCGATAAAATAAAATAAAAGGGTTATTTAACTCTTCCTCTATTCTCCAATTAAAAAAATAAAAAATAAAAGGGCTATTTAACTCTTCTCCTGTAAAAATAAAATAAAACAAAATATATTTAATTTAATTTAAATATTTTGTATTCCTTGTAGTAAAGAATTCATTAGGGGTTTGAAATGACATGACAGTGAGTAAATAAAAACCCAAATTTATTTTTGGGCAAACAATCCCTTTAAGCGATACAAAACAGCGATGTTTTGTATACTCTACCTGTAGTTTAGCGGTTTCTTTATGAAGAGAAGTGTTGTGTTCTTGTAGAGACGCTGCCTGTTTCTGCAGAGCTAGTGTTTGTGCGTTGAGCTGTGCATTCTGGGAATCTAACTGCTTCAGTTGCTCCTTCAGAAGATCTTTCTCTGTCTGCAGGGCAGCATTCTGGGAAGGTCACAGTTGAATTATGTCAGTGCACAAATAAACTAGCAGGTATTCGAAGTTTAATTTGTAAAAAAAATTACAAATAAATCCACAAGGCTGAAAGTAAATATGCCGTCTTACATTCTTCTCAACATCGATTAGTCGGTCCTTCAGTTTGAGCAGTTCAGCTGTGGCCTCCCTATGCTCCATCTCCCACTTCTCTTTATTTAGCCCCAATCTATCCTGCCCCAAAGACTGCTGGGAAATCTCAGAGTGAGCTGCCTCTTCCTCTTGCCTTTGCTTGAGGGCCTCCAGGTTCTTTTTCACCTGGTGAGGACAGATCAGAAAAAAACGGGCCTGATTTAAGATTCAACAAATCAGACACCTCCCCAACCTTCTTTGTTTTGACATGTACATGCATAATTGTGGTTTGAGAAAGCGTGGACGTACAGTGGAGAGTTCAGTGCGAAGTTGCTGGTTTAAGCTGCTGCTCTCCTCCAGCCGGGACTCCAGGCTCTGGATCTTCTCCTCTCTCAGATCCAGAGTCTTCTTCAGTGCGGACTCAATCTTTGTCTCCAGGATTTTATATTTACTAAAGGGTGAGAAAGTGGAATCTCTGTATATTAGATTTCAATCTTCAATCTAAAAAGAGTGAGATCTTTCTTGGATAATAGCGGCAGACAACCTAGTGAGTATTAAAAGTCTTTTGAGGAAACATGCATACACACACACACACACACACACACACACACACACCCCCTCTTGGATGGTTTACTGAGCACAGTGGAATGTGTCTCTTGGTAGTAAATTTCTTTAAACATTAAGTGATCAGCAACAGCTAGCGTTTTATGACACTATAAGCTGGTGAGAAATGATTCAGTTCACATTCTGTCACGTGTGCTTCTTTTGATCTAACTTCAAAAGAATAACACTCACCACAATAAAGGCGTTAGAGGTGGGGGAGAGAGAGAGAGAGAGTCTATTTCCTTGTTGCGAAAGATGAACACTTCACTACTAATCCCTCTTTAGGGAGCATTTCAGTGAAAACAATTAAAACTGGACTACAGTATATGTTAAGAGTCAGGCCTGTAATTACTTCATACTGTGGCCTCAATATAAAAAAAAACTATTATAAACACAACACTAAACACTGCAAGGCTCCTGCTTGACCACAACACACTAAAAATAGCATGCACTTAGACTCTGATTATAAGGCAATGAACAGTGTTGGGGAAACTACTTTTTAAAATTCTTACATTAGTACTTAACTCTCCTCATAAAAGTCATTTACTACATCATTCCATTACATAGGCGAAGTATGTTCGTTTTGAATTGTGTTTTCTCAAGTCTATTTTACAGTGTACGTTCAAAAAGCAATGTGTTACTTTATCCGTCACTTATAATCTGAATGTACGCATGTTACTTATAACATGCTAACCCCAACACTTGCCATGAGAGGAAGAACAGACAGTGGAGACAAGTGGTGATGACGTACAGTATAAGAGACGGAAACAAATATGTCTACAACTTTAGCAGCACCTCACCTGCTACAGCTTTGAGAGAGCAGCGTCCAGATAAAACAAGACACTTTATAGGATCTTACAACACTTTGTACTTACTCACTACCAATGATCTCTAAAGCTGAGAAAAGATATGACAGATCATTTTCTTAAATCTCACTCACTTGTCCTCCCAGCTGTGTTCTTCCTGCAGGAGTTTCTCTCGTTTCAAGCCGATCTTCTCCAGCTCGTGGCTCAACTTCTCTAGTTCATTACACTGCTGCTGCACCCTCAATTTCTCATTCACCAGCTCCTGCACAACAAAATATGACTAGATTTTTAAATCATAATGTCATAATTTGATCTTCAAGTACTCTACATCAACAGACTTGGTGTTTGGTGACCTATGCTGAAATTTTCCAATCATTTAGTACTTTGAAATCAACTGCAAGCTTGCATTTAGATCTGCAGATCTGATAGAAAACGCCCTACTTTTTTTGAACAAGTTTCATTAATCGGTTTCATACGACATAATACAGAAGAAATTATCTGTCACTAACGATACATCGCAAATTTTAATTAATATATAAGATAATTTGACCCTTTAAAGAAAAGGCAAGGTTAGTTCAGGTTGTAAAATGTGTGATGCAACTCCTCAAAAACAAGATTTATGATATTAATTCTTAGGGCTGTCAAATCGATAATCGCAATCAATCGCATCCAAAATAAAAGTTTGTGTTTACATGCCAATGCATGTGTGCTTTGTATATGAATCTGTAATATATAAATACATATGTATATATTTAAGAAATATACGTAATATATATTTATATATAATAAAAAAAGACATATATAGGTGTAAATATTTCTTAAAAATCATGTGTATGTATGCATGTATTTATATATTACAGATAAATATACACAGCATATATCATGTAAACAAATAACTTTTATTTTGATTATCGATGTGACAGCGTACCTACTTTTAACCTACAAATACATTTATTTTTTGATTAAAAATGTAATGATTATTAATAAAATAATGATTAATTTTTACTTGATGGTTACACCACATGACATTTTAAAGTCATTTAATTTAAACTGAAACTTTTCTTGAAAATAATATGTTTTTCAAAACCATATGAATCCAAAATGAACACAAAGAGTACACTTACAAGAACTTGGTACATTTAAAATCCAATTTTTTTCATATTTATTTTTTCCTTATGGACTATCTTTTATGTAATTGAGTCATACTAACTGTGGCATACCTCTCTTAGTGTGGCCAGAGTCTTCTTATCTATGGTGGCTTGTTTCTGCAGGTCTTTGTTCTCTCTCTCCAGCTCTTTGAGTCTCCCTGAAGCCTCTTTAAGGCGAACCAGCTCTCTATTGAGAGCTGTGCTTTCTTTCTCCATGCTGGCAAGCCTGAGGCAGTTCTCTTCCAGCGCTGTCTCCTTCACCTCCAACTGCTGCTTCAACCTACGTGTCTCCTTCTCCAGCTGCTTGTTCTCCTTCTCCACCTGGCCCAATTCCTGCTCCATTCCTCTCTTCTCTTTCTCCACTGCTTCTGCCCACGTCACCGTCTGCCTCAACCCCTCTAACTCTCGCCGCAGATCTTTCATCTCTGCTTCATTCTGCTTCAGCTCGCCCTCCAGACCTTGAATCTTGGTGGCGCTGTTGTCCAGGGTCTGCTGGAGCCGTTGGTTGTCCTGGCTCAGACTGCTGTAGTTTTTCTCTAGTCTTTCACTTCTCTTGGCTTGGGAGCGGAGCTCCTCCAACGTGCGGCACATCTCCTCATGTTCCCGCTCTAGTTCGACATGTTCCTGCTGTAATTGAGCCAGGCGAGCGGCAGCAGGTCGTAGGGTTTCCAACATACGTCGCTGCTCCAGGTTCTCCTCCTCAAGTTGCTGGTGATCCTTCTGCAGAACAGCCAAGCGCAGGCTGGCATTCTGCGCTGTGTCTGCCAGCTTCTTCAGCCGCCGATTGTCTTGTTCCAGAGTAGCGTTCTCACGCTCCAGAGCCTCGGCGCGTTCGCTTCCAATCTTCAAGGAGGCGGCTTCCCTCTGAAGCTGTTCTCGGACTCGCTCCAGACGTGCTAACTCCCTTTCCAACTCCTCGCAGCGCTCTCCTCTTTCACAGAAAGAGTCAAGCTCTTTAGTCATCTGTCGTTTCTCAGCCTCCAGACGAGCTAGTTTACTGCCTGTTTCAGAGATGGTCTGGTGGAGGACCCGGTTTTCTGTCTCCACATCTCTCACACGAGCCTCACTGTTGACTTGAGCACGCTTCCGGAGGGAGTTCATAGCCTGGGTCAGGTGCTCTTTCTCCTGCTCCAATTCAGAGATCTAATAGGCCACACATACAAACAAATGACATTTATTAATAATTAATCTAATGTTATGACCATCATGCTACACCATTGGCTAGGTCATCTTTAAATTTCTCACCTGTCTGTCTTTATCTGCCTGAATTGTCTCTAGAGTTTTTTCCAGTCTTCGTTTCTCCGTCAGCAGCTCTTCTCCAAGGTTCTCCATGTCCTGAGTTGTCTGCTTCTCTTGGTCCAACTGGGACTGTAGACGCTCCAACTAAAACACACGACACAGAAAATATCTCATCAGCATTTAATATTCTGGCTCTTAGTAAATAGTCAAAGGAAATGCAGAAATTAGATGTACCTTCTTGCTGAGGCTCTGATTCTCTCTTTCCAGTTCCAATGCGTGCTGCTGACCTTCTTCCATGTGTATGGAAGCCTCTCTCAACTCCTGAATGGTGCTCTGAAGGCACTGGTTCTCCTTCTCCAGCTTCAACAGTCGGCTAGACGCGGTCTCATTCAGCTCAAACACAAATGACTTACGGGCTGTAGTAAGACACGAAAAAAAAAAAAAAACAATGTAGCTCTTTATTAGTAAGAGTCCAGCATTCTGATCAGATCAGCTGAGGGGCATCAGCCAAAAATGGTGCCTTTTTAATAGAAGCACATCAGCGCCAAGATCTACCAATAATTTATAATAATTAATAATAATAAAAAAACATGGTCTGAGATTTTAACCCCACTGTAAAGGTATTACATCAGCCATTAGCAATCCAACTGTTCTCTTTGCATATACATTTTTTAAATATATTTTTTAATCAACTATAATTTTTACTTATCTTGTTTTATATATTTTGTATAGACTGTATTTATGTAGTAAGCATTTATACTCGTTTGAGATTTGAGCAATCTGAGTGAGTGGCAAACATCAAGCAGGCATATGCTGAGTCATGCAAGCGTTACCCTCGAAACAATACATATACACACCTAACGGCTTACAAACAGCCTGAGGGTAGAGATATTTCAGAAACCACTTTTTTCCAAGACAACTAATGAACTCCAAAAAAATCTCCCATTTGTGCTTGCCTTATGTTTTTAGAAACTTCAAATTCAAAAGCTCTATTAGCAGCAAATGAGCGTTTGTTCACTTTGCATGAAAAAAACGGCAAGATTCTCTGTTGGTAATATATTTGCATTGGGATGGGTCCTTAAAACAAATAAGCAACAAGCAGAAAATAGGCCAACAGTACATGACCCAAGTTTGACTCTTTATGCTGTATTTTCTAAAGCATATTACAAACTCAAATTCTAAGTTCAAGAGTAAAGTGAATGTCTCAGAAGGTTTCAAACTGAACTTCTGTGTAAAAGTGCTGTGGTGGACTCACTCTCGTTGACTTCATTGTTCTTGGCCAGTTGCTCCAGTTCCCAGCCAAGGTGAGCTGACTCATTCATGCTTTGCTTCTGAGAGATCTCCAGCAACATGTTCTCCTCCACCAACTCCTCTAGACGTTTCTTATCACTGTCCCTGTCCTAAACCACATCCAAAACAGGAAAAATTACTTTAGGGGCTATGAAAAAATACTGATTCACAGATTCATTTTGATGCTTTCTGAAATGTTTCAACTTCAAAACAAAAATGATCGAGCTGGCGAGGAGTGTGCCGCCATGGACGCTCTAGGCGGTGGGCTGGAGCGAGTTGCCGGGGACGGGCGAGCTCGCTGCCGACCGCCCACGATATGGAGGGGCGGCTGCCGTCCGTGAGGGAGCGGAGGAGTCGGCGCCGTTCGCCAGGGGGCCGGAGCCTGCTGCCTCCGTGAAGGTATTCAGAGGAGCAGGGAACGGGGGACTCCTGCCGGCTGCCCAAAACCGGAGGAGCCGTCGCCATTTACCGGGCGGCGGAGGGGTGTCGTGCCGTACGTCGAGGGCCCCAGGTTCCCGCAGGTTCCCGTGAGCGGTCCCCCCCGGAGGGAGGGGGGGGGGGAGTAGAGCGCAGTCTCGTGGGTACCCCCCGGCCTGCAAGGGGCGATGGGGGTATGTGCCGAGTGGGGCGGGGCCGAGGGACGTGGGAACAAGGAGTGAGGCCGGCAATGATTGGGCAAATCAGTGACACCTGCGACCCACCGCCGGTCTCGAGTCCCGCGTAGGAGATGGAAGGATATAAAACTGGAGCGACGACAGTGAAGGACGAGAGAGGACCAGGCCTGGGCTTTTAGTTGTGTTTAATTTTTATTTGAGTGCACCAGTCGTCCGTGAGGGGCTGGTGCGCTGTTTTGTGTTTATTTTGTAATTAAAATATTATTTGATTGTCCGCCGGTTCCCGCCTCCTTCTTCCCGATGATTAGGAAGTTTTTATCATTACAGCATGTTTCCACACAGAGTTGAAGGAACAATGGCATTCTTGTGGACAAATCCAGAGAACCCTCAAGTATCAAAACTTCTGCATACTTTGGAAATTAGTCAACTAGGTCTACAGGATGTTTTATTGCCCCTACGTTACAAAACAATAAGATGAACCAATAATTCGTTTATAATCACATTGTGAATCGAAACCAATTCTAATTGTAAGGTACATAAAGATTCTCAACACAGATGCATATACACACCACCAAAACAATTTCCCATAACACTTACAATTTCCATATCATGCAATTTGGAGCGCAGCTGGAGGTTCTCCTTCTCCAGTTCGTGTAATTTGTCACAGCGCCCCCTGGCCCCAGAAAGCTGCTCCTCCAGCATGGACTTTGTCTCCAGCAGAGTTATATTGTCCTCTCTTAGCTCCTGTGCACAAAAGAGAGGCAAGAGAGAAAAATGAAGTGATGGGCAAAAAGAAAAGACCAAAAGGGATAGAGAGGATGACGACAGCAGACTGAGAGAGTCAGGGGGCTGTCAGTGACAGCTCAGAGGCATTATATCTGAGAATTACAAGCAACGGGGGCCCTCAGCAGGCAGCTGTTCATCAGTCACATGCCAAAGAAACCAGTTCCTACCCTTCTATTTTTTCCAGGTAATGACAAAGATGTCCAGATCAGTTTTTTATACAATGCTGAATGCTGGCATTCTTAAAATGAAAATGAAATGTAACATAGGTTGGTGCGTGGTTACCTCAATGCGCGTCTTGTAGAAATGGATATCGTTTAGCTTCTCTTTGCAGCGAGCCAGTTCAGTTTCCAGGCGATCCACTTTTCCAGCACGTTCCCTCAGAGCATCCACCTCATCACGGTACGCCCGCACCGAACGTGCCTCTGCCAGCACCTGCATGTTCTACTCGCACACAAACACAACCGATGAGAGTTCAAGTTCACTTAAGCTAGAGTAAAGTGTTTCCCAGTTTCAGTCGAATGTGTGAAGTGTGAATTTAAGAAAACAAAGGTTTTTGAAGTTATACCTCCTGCCTGAGTTTCTGAATCTCTGCATCCAGACGCTCAATCTCATTCTTGGCATCGATCAACTGCTCAGCCTTCTCTTCTCTGTAGAGAGTACATACACAATACTGATACGCTCCACTACTAGACTACCAATAAATTGCAAAGGTCGATATTTAGGATATTTAATGATCACTGATAAGTTTTTCTGTTTGGTTGATAAGTCTGGGATTTTAACAGTGCTGAGGCTGTCAGTGAAGGTTGAAACAAGGCAAAACAAAAAGTGTTAACTGTACACACTTACAATTCTTGGCGTGATCGCCGCAGTTTGGCCTTTGTGTCTGCCAGCTCCACAGTTAAATGTTGTCGATCTTCTTTAGAAAGTAGGGTGACAGGGTACATGGACATGTGCTCAGGCCTAGGAAAGCCCAAGAGACTAGGAGGCTGCTGGGTCTGAAGATAGTCCTTCTCCTGGGTCAGCTCTATGATCAGCTAAAGACACAAACCAGATCTATCAGCATCTAATCAGTCATGAGGAAGTTCCTTGTAAATAGTTGATTGTCATTGCTGCTGTTAAGATCAGCATACCTCAGCAGACTCATCTCGCTCGTCTATGAGTTTGCGTAGGTGAAAGGCCATGGTTCGAGACAGAGGGTCCAACTGCTCAGCAGGGATCTCCCTGACCTCCATCCACTGCAGGTCCAAGACATTCTCCTGGTTGTGAGTTACCTGTAATCAAGAGGGATTTTGCACTTCCAATACATGTTCTATATACATATATGATATACTTAAGAAGTTATTTGGCTGAAATCAGGGAAGCTCACTTCTTGAATATGTGTCACGATGGCAGCTTGTGTTTCAATGTCAAGCAGCTTGATCTTCTCAATCATTTCTTCTTTACGATCACACTGTTGGGAAAAATGAAGAGAATGAGGAAAAAAATGGAAGGGAAGGATAGAGAAGGGAAAAGAGACGAGAAGAGGATGGCACAGGGGAAAGGCGAAGGAAGAGAAAAGGGAAGAGAAAGCAGAAGGGGAGAGGAAATGGGAAATTGTAAGGTAATAGGAAAAAGAGATGAATTATAAAAAGGGAAGGGAAAGGGAGGAGGGAAATAAGCAAAGGAGAGTTACAGTTTAAGACTACCACAGATGCTGTACAATTCCATATCACATATTTTTATGAAATCAGCATTGCCTAAGAATTCATTAGTACGCTTTGATGGCGATTAGTCAAATAATCTGCTGGTACAGAGGAAAGAGTGGGAATTAAGTCAGAGATGGAGCCCTTCTTTGAATAAAAGAATGCAGGAGATACTTTCAAACAGGATAAAGACTGAGTTGTGTGCCTCGTGACTGGAATGCAGGATTAGACAAGCTCGAAGAGACTCTGAACAGAAAGCAAATCAGCAGGCAAATGTTACGCTGGGAAGCTTAATGCTCTAAATCAATGTGAGCTGTTTATTCTCCATTCACAGAACAAGAAAAACCAGCTAGAGACGGGGCTAAAAGTGTGAAAGTACCAGCCTGCACAGAACAGACACTCGAGATCCTCAATCCTCAGGAAAAGGAGTAGACATAAAAACATCTTAGCATATCTAACCCAATAATCTGTGCTGGCTTCTCTGGGACATATCTGGATGAATGCTTTATTTTGTAGCATAATGAACGTGTGTTCTTTTTTCTTTGGAAAAGCAGGGGCATGCCCGGGCATGGTGATGTGGATATGATTTCCTGGCGCTGGTCTTTAAATGTGGGCTGGGGATCTCTGCTAGTTCATTATGTTTACCTGAACAGCACAGCCCAGTATCAGCAACAGCAGTCTCTTCACCTCCTCCATGCTTTTACCTGAGGGAATCAAACGGTTAGAAATCACAAGAACTGAAAGTAAGATGCTATAAATAAAACAACAGAAATGACAGAAATAAGCCTTCGTTTTAACCAAAAAAGAGGACGTTTATACAAAAACTTTAGCAGATACTGCAAGTTATGCCATAGGGATTTTGAATTTTTTTATTACATTTTTTTATAGTGCCACATTCTACTGTATCAAGTACTGATTTCAGTGTTGTTAGCTAAAAATAAAGCAAATAAAAAATAAATAAATAAAATGTTGCCTTGGCAACTAAAATAATATATTAAAACAATATTTTATAATACATTTTAAGTGTTTAAATTACTAAAACTGAAATAAAAAAATAAAGCAAAACATAAATATAAAAAAAACTAATAAGAATGTCAAACGTATATACCAAAATTACTCAAGCAAAATTAAAATGAGAACACAGAATATAAAAATAAAATCGATTTCAAAATATTAATAAATACTATAATACTACATAGATAATACTAAAATAACACTGATTGTTTTATTTCTCTTGTATAAGAGAAGTATGCTTTTAGTCAATCCTCACAGCTAAAGGGTCAATGCCATCACTGTTGCTCAATGTCAAAACAACTCGCTCTAACAGTTTGATTATTAACAAAATATTACATTTCTCCTGAGCCATAAACCTTGAAAAGAGGATTTGAGAAAAAAATTCTCTTTCTTCAACCATTAAATAAAAAAACAATCATTCACATGCAGTCTTAAAATGTTACAAAACACACTAACTCTTTAACAATTACACAAACCCTTTGAGAGAAAGTTATTTTTAATAACTATTTTGAAGCGTGTGTCTGTGCGCTGGTGAGTGTGTTTGTGTCTGGCAGAGTAACAAATACTCTGGAGAGAATGGATTGGGTGAAGGGGTGCCGTCGCCATAGCATCGTCACCCCACCCTACAGCGTACCCCCTTTACACACACAGCAGAGGAGGAGCCATGGGGAAAAGACTATTGTCCATTACAAGTGAAGCTTAATGTAAAAACACAAACATCAGAGAGCACAGGTAACACAAGATAAGAAACACATTCACCAGCAGCACACACAAAACCTCTATAAAATCTTACTTCTGTGAGGGGAATATATATATTTATCATACAATCAGTTTTTCCTGACAACATTACTTCCTTACATTATTTCATGACCAGAATTGGTTAAAAGTAGCCCACTGAACCAATATGTGCAGACGTACACTATAACAGCACCCAGGAGAAACAAAGAATCACAAACATGACACCATGGCTATGATAAGGGCCAGGCTATTTTTGTATATGCAAAACCATTATGTACGTATCCAGTAGGCAGCAACAATGAGCAGAGAAGGAAATCTTGTCTATGCACACTCATAAAGGTCAACCTGAAGATCACAATCACATCTCAATACAACCCGAATTCCGGAAAAGTTGGGACGTTTTTTAAATTTTAATAAAATGAAAACTAAAGGAACTTCAAATCACATGAGCCAATATTTTATTCACAATAGAACATAGATAACGTAGCAAATGTTTAAACTGAGAAATTTTACACTTTTATCCACTTAATTAGCTCATTTAAAATTTAATGCCTGCTACAGGTCTCAAAAAAGTTGGCACGGGGGCAACAAATGGCTAAAAAGCAAGCAGTTTTGAAAAGATTCAGCTGGGAGAACATCTAGTGATTAATTAAGTTAATTGATATCAGGTCTGTAACATGATTAGCTATAAAAGCTTTGTCTTAGAGAAGCAGAGTCTCTCAGAAGTAAAGATGGGCAGAGGCTCTCCAATCTGTGAAAGACTGCGTAAAAAAAATTGTGGAAAACTTTAAAAACAATGTTCCTCAACGTCAAATTGCAAAGGCTTTGCAAATCTCATCATCTACAGGGCATAACATCATCAAAAGATTCAGAGAAACTGGAGAAATCTCTGTGCGTAAGGGACAAGGCCGGAGACCTTTATTGGATGCCCGTGGTCTTCAGGCTCTCAGACGACACTGCATCACTCATCGGCATGATTGTGTCAATGACATTACTAAATGGGCCCAGGAATACTTTCAGAAACCACTGTCGGTAAACACAATCCGCCGTGCCATCAGCAGATGCCAACTAAAGCTCTATCATGCAAAAAGGAAGCCATATGTGAACATGGTCCAGAAGCGCCGTCGTGTCCTGTGGGCCAAGGCTCATTTAAAATGGACCATTTCAAAATGGAATAGTGTTTTATGGTCAGACGAGTCCAAATTTGACATTCTTGTTGGAAATCACGGACGCCGTGTCCTCCGGGCTAAAGAGGAGGGAGACCTTCCAGCATGTTATCAGCGTTCAGTTCAAAAGCCAGCATCTCTGATGGTATGGGGGTGCATAAGTGCATACGGTATGGGCAGCTTGCATGTTTTGGAAGGCTCTGTGAATGCTGAAAGGTATATAAAGGTTTTAGAGCAACATATGCTTCCCTCCAAACAACGTCTATTTCAGGGAAGGCCTTGTTTATTTCAGCAGGACAATGCAAAACCACATACTGCAGCTATAACAACAGCATGGTTTCGTCGTAGAAGAGTCCGGGTGCTAACCTGGCCTGCCTGCAGTCCAGATCTTTCACCTATAGAGAACATTTGGCGCATCATTAAACGAAAAATACGTCAAAGACGACCACGAACTCTTCAGCAGCTGGAAATCTATATAAGGCAAGAATGGGACCAAATTCCAACAGCAAAACTCCAGCAACTCATAGCCTCAATGCCCAGACGTCTTCAAACTGTTTTGAAAAGAAAAGGAGATGCTACACCATGGTAAACATGCCCCGTCCCAACTATTTTGAGACCTGTAGCAGAAATCAAAATTGAAATGAGCTCATTTTGTGCATAAAATTGTAAACTTTCTCAGTTTAAACATTTGCTATGTTATCTATGTTCTATTGTGAATAAAATATTGGCTCATGTGATTTGAAAGTCTTTTAGTTTTCATTTTATTCAAATTTAAAAAATGTCCCAACTTTTCCGGAATTCGGGTTGTATAATAAAGGTCTGTTTTGCGTGTCTGTTGTCAATGTGTATTTTGGAGTAGAACAGCAGACGTGCAGAAGTGATCATGTGTCAGGGTCACCTAATATGAAAGTAATTTAAATGCAACCTTACAATGAAAACAGAAGTTTTGTATAACTCAGTCACATTTTAAACCATTAAAGTAGTGATACCTGAACTACTAACAACTGGCCATTCTGAGATTAATCAGCTATATATATTTTTTGTTTTCTGATAAATCCCCAAAAAAATTCTACATCTCATTTCATTGTACATGTTTATATGAATTTGACATATCTTATTATAAAGCTGTTATTTCCTACATAACTGTTCTCTACTGTCAACAGCAGGATCCAAAGTCAGTGCACAGGCCTGGGTTTGGTCTTAAAAAGCTTCCTCCTGCCATTGCAAGGTCCACAACACACATTTCCTTCCCCAGAGAGACTGAACCCTGTCCACACACCATATAACAGAAGGTGAGAGGGTGTTTATGAAGGCTGGATTGTGTGTGTGTGTGTGTGTGTGTGTGTGTGTGTGTGTGTGTGTGTGTGTGTGTGTGTGTGTGTGTGTGTGTGTGTGTGTGTGTGTGTGTGTGTGCTTGAGGTGATGAATGAGGAGGTTTGTTCATTAGGGTGTCCATTTTGCTTTGGGCCACAGTTAAACATAGTAGTAGTATGTAATCTATAGTGAATATAGTGAGGATACAGCAACTGATCAAGATAAAAAGAAACTAAAAGTATGCTGATAGTGGGGTGAATCTACAGAATGAGTGTACATACATGTGTGTAAAAAATGAGCAATAAAATGAATTAATGAATAGCTGATGCCAACGTTTACTATATTGTTCTTTTTCAATTATTTTGAGATGGCCCAGTGCATTTTATTAACACATATGTCTGATAGAATTGAAAAAAAAAATTCACTTAAAATACTGGAAAGACACCGGTTTAGTAGAATGATTGAGTGGCTTATTTATAGTATTATGAATGGGCGATACCTGATAATGGGTCCTTGGCGATGGCCAGCACATTGGGCAGGTTCATGAGGATGAGCTGCTGAAGATGCTCCTGAGAGAAAAAAGAAAACATGCTCGTTGTAAACAGGTAGAACACTGTGATGGCACCTTAAACATTCGGCCTATGTCAAAGGACAACAGTGAGGGGCGAAGTAGGTGAGGTTCAAGATGGCAGCCAGCCTGAGAGATGGACAGGTGTCAATATTTGGGGCGAGGAACTAAAACATGGTCACGGGTAACGTGGGAACAGAAAACTCCTAGTTACAACAGACAGGCAGGAAATCAAACTGGAAATGGGAAACATTAGCAGCCCCAGACGAGGCATGTTTTGGGTGGGGAACATCAAATTCCATCATACGGGCAAAATATGAGCTAGACAATATATTAAAAAAAAAACCTCATCAGAAAAAAGCGTCATCCAGACCTGAGGGCATAAATGTCTAGAGTGAACTTGACTTCAGGCACAATGGCCTCCAGGGTAACTAAGTTCAGCGAAAAGTACACAAAGAACAAGACCAAACAGATCCAATTGACCAAACCCTTCATTCCAAAACACACTTAGATAAGAGCACTGAAATCAGTGACAGAATGACATACCTGATTTATTGTTTTTGTGCAACTGACAAGAAACTATTTTCAGAATCATTTCTGAAAGCTCAACTATGCTTTCCCACAGATCATGAGGGGAATCCATACATGTATATATAGACTTTTTTCTTCACATTAAACATTACATTTTATTTTACACATTACATTACTTGTATATTTTTTAAAAAATACTACTATCCCACTATCACAAAAAACATTCCAAGTTTTAAAAACACATGCAGAGTCTATTTTTCTTTCCATTCCATTGTGGCTCATCTGGCTGTTTCTGAATGGAAAAAACACATCTTGCATAAACCAGCCTGATTATACAGGCAGTCAAAATATGTAGTTCTGCACATCCCCAGCTTCAACAAACCGAAGGCATGCTGTAAGCAAATGGACACACACTCTCACCCAAGTGCATGGCTACACAGCTAATTAGAAAGTGTGCTATCCTATTTGACATCATCAGGCCCGGACCCCCTGCTGACAACTCCATCTCAGAAGAGTGACTCCCAGGGGAGGTCTTTGTGTGTAGAGACCCTGAGATGCGAGCCTCATCCAGTAGAATAGAGCCGGCCCAGCTGAGCCAGACCACACTGTCTTTGTCAAAACTGAGGCCTGCGAGCATTCCTTTCTTTACTGCTGTCCTTCTCAAACATGCTCATTCACAAACACTGAGAATACTTCAGAAGTATAACGAGCCAAAAACTCTACTTTATCTTCTTCTTTGTCCATTAGTATACAGAGCATGTAGCCAAAGGACTTTCAATGCATCAATTTGAATGTTTTCTAGTGATAAACCCGTTAATTGGCTGAAAAAAACTTTGAATTGTTATGAGACGAGAACTAATCGATTTTGTCATTATAGACATCATAACTGGTACAAGGCGTTTTCATTTAAATGCTTCATGGTAATTGTAGCTATGATGGAGGAATTTTCAGAGAATAATGACTTAAATTCCATTCTATTCCTGATGTCACTAGCAATATTAAATTATTAGTGTTAATATGTGAATATTATATTACAATTAATATGAACTATTAACTTTTTGAGATTAAGATGATAGGTGATGGCGAATGTAATCTAAAAAACATTAAATATGAGATATGATCATGTACAATACAAATACATGTGAAATACTGGCCAATAAATATAGCATACACAATATCAACTGATACAAACCCTAACCGATGCAAAATCTACATGTGGAAATACAGTGCCCTCACATGAAACTCCAGATCAAAATTCAGATTATTAAATCAACGTGAAATTATTATTGTTTTGCCTGCGGAGCAACAGTACACTGAACCACAGGTTCAAATGTGACACGTCAGTAGATGTATGGACTATTTTTTACAGTTTGGTGTCTGCTTTGCCCTTTGAAGAGTTTGAGAGCCATGGAGACAATAGACTAACATTGTTTGGAAAAGAGCAGCATCAACATTCTGCAAAACTTTTCTGTCCACAAATGAAACAAAGTCACACGGCTTTGTAACAGCGTAAGTGTGAGTTTTCTTTTTTTGGTGAACTACTCTTTTCAGAAATTCACTCTAGTACAAGTCTATTGTATTGCAATGCATTTATATATCGCCTTTACATCAGGTAATATGGTCACTGCATATCAACATGCATGTAAAAAAAAAAAAATGTATTTTCCCTAAATGCAAGAAAACCCTTAAAATCCACTTGAGTAGTCTTGTCATTCCTGTATTTTCAGGACCACTGATGTAAGACCACTTCTGCGATAACTATGCACAATGGAATAAGCTAAGCACTCTGGCATGAAACTTAAGTGTTTCTGACTGACAGCCAGTCTGGTGTGTATAATTACAAACAAGAGCACGTTTCAACCTGAGATGAAAAAAAAATGCTCTTTACGGTGTTTGATTCGACAGCTGCACTGCGATGGGGTGCGTAAAGTTGAGTCACGTTAAGCATCTCTCCATGAACACCTCATTCTTTATTTACCAGTTAACCTGATCATTTCTGCGCTGCTAAATTCAAGCAGGCTGATTACTAGATTTGAGTCATACGCAAGACGAGGAGGCTTTCGTGCCAGCGTTAGTATCTAGTTTCAACTAACAGCTGAGGACGAAAAAAACTATGAAGGATCAGTTAACACTTCTTGTCTGACAGAGATACCATGTCAGATACATTACAACTGTAGAAACTACTGCAAATACACACAACAAAACAGAGAAGAACTGTAAATGTAATATCACCAGATAGCAGATAATAACAAGACAACACAGGCCTGTACCTGCAATTGCACCATTACTGAAAATGACTTGCCTGAAGTAAGTTATTGATGGACATGTATCCATATCACAACATGTTTGTTAAAAGACTAACCTCACATATTCTCTCTAAAGCCCTTTTAAAATAAAAGGACTATTAAAGGAACAAAAAAATTACATAAAATCTAGGAAACTCAAAAGCAAATAGAGACAATTATGATTTCACACTGAGGAAATATTGGAGTGTTGGTTTTGTCCATCCAACTTCACTTAGTATTCAAATGGCATTTTCCACTGTAAAATCATGACAGGAAAGATAACCTCAGCACCTTCATACTTTGTTACGCTACGGGAACATCCACAAAAAAGGGTGGTTTGGCATATGTCTTCATGAAGCCATTGTGCAACTGGACAGAATAATTGGAAAGTTTCATAAAACATTCCTGAGTTCATTTCCTCTGTTGCTGCTTGGAACAATGCCTGAACAGTAAATTAGGACAGGAGACCTTTGGCTCTGGGGCTGTTTTCACGGAGGTCCACACTGGTATCTGCCCAAACCCTGCTGGGTTCATGATTACAGGCCAGTGCTGTCAACTCACGATCATTATCTATACACTTGGAGTGTGAGTTGGCATTCAGAACTCTTTTGACACTAATCAGTCTAAACTGATATTTAATAAAAACTACATTAACCGTATTTACTTTCTTCATAAACGTTCCTGCTCTTATTGTCCATGTTTCATCAGCGCATGTTAATTTACAGAAAAATAAAAATAATTATTAGTTAACAAAATGTAACTTTTCACACATTTCTGCTCACATAACCAAAGCTGTATGGACTGGAAACAATAATATTAACCAATTATATCATGACCTAAGATGATTCCATCTAATCATATCCTGATTGATAAAACCAAGTCCCACCCTACATTACGTTCTGCTTAAAATGTCAAATTTGCATTGCAAATGCAGTCATGTTATGTGTGACATTTTACAGTGTTCCATTTCAAATAAATGCTGTTCTAAAGTATATTCTAAGAAATGTTTCTTGAGCAGAAAATCTGCATATTAGAATGATTTCTGAAGGTGGCACTGAAGATGGAAGTAATAGCTGCTAAAATGTATTAAAAATAGTTTTTAAATTATAATATGTCAAAATATAGTTTTTTTCCCTGTATTTGATTAATAAAATAAAGGTTGTCTAGCTGAGCATAAGAAACTTCATTGAAAAACACAATATTTTACAGTAATTATCAAAAATATTTGACATTTAGTGCACTTCTTGAAAGTACTCGGCCCAAGAGGAGAAAGAGAAATAGACAAATATAAGAAGATAATGAGAGGGGTCAGCCTTTTCAAGATGGCAGACAAGATGGCAGACTAGAACTTCAGCTCCTCTCCCTCCAAATTGTTTGATGCAAACTTGTTCACTGTTAGGCTTTTGAATTTCTTCCTAAACTTTCATCAATTGAAAACCTAAAACTTGTGCTTTATGCTATGTCAAGACAAGGTCGAAACAATAGCAAATCTAGAGACGCTTTAAAAAAACCTGTGTATGAGGATGAAGAGGAGGAATCTGAAAGCCTCACAATGGCCTCTCTTGAAGCTGTTCTTATGAAACATTTTTCAATAAAGCTGAGAAGTATGCCAACAAAAGATTTGATCGCATAGAGACTCAGCTTGATAATATGCAAGTGACTCTGAACAAACACACTGAGGAGATTGACAAAACGCATCATCTCCGTTAAACTTCAGGAGCGCATAAAGAAAGCGGAGATTACAGCTGCAATACAATGCGATTCTCTGGACCAGATACAGTCCAAACTGGCAGATCTGGAGGACAGAAGCAGAAGGGACAACCTACGGCTGATGTTCTTAAAAGGAGGAGCAGAAAAGGGCAATGCCTTGGCCTACCGGAGTGCTAACATCCCGAAATGGTTCCCGAGACTCGCCGCCAATCCTCTGGAGCTAATGCGGGCTCATCGCGTGGGTAACCTGCGCCAACCCACTTCGGCTCCTAGAGTTTTGATCATGAAATTTCTCCGGTATATAGACAGAGATTGCATCCTCAAAGAAGCCAGGCAAAATCCAATTGAAGTCGATGGGCTCACCATTCGGTTCACAGCGGACTACAGTGACCACACATCGAAGCGGAGGCGCCCCTGTTTCCCCTGTGTCATGCACCAGGCCCGACAGCAAGGATACCAGGCGTTCTTGCTCTACCCGGCTGTCATCAAACTTATCCGTGGATCAGAACAACATTTATTTCGTGATCCATCGGAGGTGGAGAAGTTTCTGTGTCCAGAGGAGGACAATCCTGCTAACTGACTGGGGTAGGGCTCATGTTTTGAGCACTTATCTACTTTACTGTACCGTTCTGTTAAGTTCCTTATATGCTGGTTTGTTTACTTCCTGGATGACGCGTCAGAACTGATGGGTCGTCACTCTGGAATGGAGGGATAATGGTTGTGTAGGACAGGACCCAAAGGATAGAACTTTACACTTTTCATTTTGCATTCAAGGTGGTAGTTTATTGGTTCACTATTTTGATATTTTTTTTCTACTCAGACACTTATGACTAGTGTCTCTTTTTTTGTCGTGGAATGGGCGGGGTTTTAATATTCCTCATAAACGTACAAGCACTCTGGACTTTTTGCGGAGGATGAAAATAGATATAGCTCTTTTTCAGGAAACCCATCTTCTGGAAAGGGATGTTTCCAGATTTCATAATAAATTTTATCATGTCATTGCTTCTTCCTCAAATTAAAAAAAAAACTGAGTAGCAGCAATTGTTGCTAAACGTAGTTTTCAGTTTACAATTTAAGACACCGGGAAAGATTCTGAGGGTAGAGTTGTCTTTATTAAAACTCTAATAAATGATAAAAAAATAGCTTTTGTTTCCGTTTATGCCCCTAATGCTTTTGATAGGAGCTTTTTTGATTATCTGACTAAACTTATACTGGATTTATCTGATTTTGGTCTAATAATAGGAGGTGACTTCAATGCGGTTTGGTCACATTCATTAGATAGAACTGGTGTGGTGGAGGGGGCAAACCAACGTCTTGCTTCCACTGCATTAAGAAAATGGGCTTTAGACTGTGCCGTAATAGATGTTTGGCGGACTGCTAATCCCTCTCTAAAGGAGTTTTCTTGTTTTTCATCACGACACTTTTTCCCGCATAGATTACATTTTCATTTCTAAACATTTATTTGGAAAAGCCTCTGATTTTGCTCTTCTTCCTATGTCTCTTTCTGACCATAGAGCTGTATCTGGCAATCTCTCCAGGCCCCAAACGAGCGGCCCGTTGGCGGTTCAATTGTACTTTATTGCAGAATGAAACTTTTCTAAGGCAAATGAAAGAACAGCTGGACCAATTTTTTAACGATAAATAGATCCTCTGTTGATGATCCCAGGGTACTCTGGTCAGCTGTAAAAGGGTTCATAAGGGACAAAACAATTGGATTTGCCTCTAATCTAAACAAAACAAGATGGAAGCATATCGTATATTTAGAAAATAGAATTTCAACTTTAGAGCGTTCTTTGTCTCTGAATGCTACCTCTTACCTTATTCTTGAGCGAGATTTGTTGATGAAAGACCTTAATCAACTACTTAGGAACAAATCTGACTTTTTCATTCATAGGACAAGGCAACTTCATTACTTGTATAGTGCTCAACCAAGTCATCTACTGGCTTTGAAACTTAAAACCAATGAACAATTGGCCAACATAACGTCTGTTAAATCTTCCACAGGTAAACTGTGTTCTGATCCAAATGAGGTTAATGATGTCTTCTGCTCATTTTATTCTAATTTATACTCATCAGAGTTAATTTATAATTAGCAGGCATGCAAAAGCTTTCCGAACCCTCTTCAACTTTCAAAGCTTTCTTATGATTCTGCTCTTGAACTTGATGCTCCAATAACTCTGAGTACAAAGCCTTATTGAGCATGAATAAGAATAAATCTCCAGGGCTTGATGGTATAACCCCCGAGTTTTATCTGGCCTTTTGGCCCCAAATCGGTCCTCTTTTACTGGAGATGATTCATTCTACAATTACTAAGGGTTCTTTTTTTAACAATTCAAATATTGCTATTATTTCTTTACTTTTAAAAAAGGGTAAGGAACCTTCTGAGTGTTCGAGTTATCGTCCTATTTCTATTCTAAATGCTGATACTAAGTCTTAGCTTCCCGATTGGAACCACAATTGTCTACTCTAATCCACGTGGATCAGACTGGTTTCATCGAGAATCGCCTTGCCTCAGATAATGTCCGTCGCCTTCTTCACATAATAGAAGCTTCCAATACCGCAGATTTTTCAAATGGTATTTTGTCTCTTGATGCAGAGAAGGCGTTTGATCGTCTTGAGTGGCATTTTCTGTGGCAGGTTTTGTATCATATGGGCTTTGGACATAATTTTTTATCTATGATTGAAACTTTATATAATGATCCTACTGCAACGGTTTTGACAGGGATCACTTGTTCTAAGCAATTTCCCATATCTAGAGGATCTCGACAGGGTTTTCCTCTCTCACCTTTGTTGTTTGTCTTATCTCTTAAGCCTATTGCTCAGGCAGTTTGGCAGTCAGTTAGTCATAACCCTATTGTTATACATAATACCAAACATTTTATATCTTTGTATGCAGATGATATCCTTCATAATGTTTCTCATAGTCTTCCTCACATTTTAAATATTTTTAAGGACTTTGGTCAGGTTTCAGGATATAAAATTAATTGGGAAAAATCTGTATTATTGCCTCTGAATTCTTCTACCGGACAGGCCCCTGCCACCGTGGCCACAATGAACATATCAGTTGTTCAGACGTTTAAATAACTAGGAATCTCAAATTTCCCTACAGTATCAGCCATAGTGACTAATAATTACAATAAAGTACTTGTCGAGGTGGAAAATAGTCTTCAAAAGTGGAGTTCTCCAACTTTGTCTTTTCATTCCCGCATTTCAGTGATTAAAATGAATATTCTCTCCCGAATAAATTTTGTTGGTTCTATGCTTCCATTGGCACCTCCCAAAGGTTATTGGAAAAAAATGTATTTACTACTTTCTAAATTTATTTTGGCGGGTAAAAGACCCAGAATTAAAATCTCTGTCCTTCAAAGGCCAAAAAAGTCTGGGGGTTTAGGACTCCCAAACTTCCAATTATACCATTGGTCCTTTGTGTTGCGCCCTCTTTCCACCTGGTTTGACACGGCATCTTGTGTATCTTGGCGTTCTATTGAGGAAAATATTGTAAAGCCCCACCGATTACAAGATCTTATTTACTCTAAAATTTCTATTAAACAATCTAAGGTTAAATTTGGGTCCATTATCACTGAGCTAATTTCCACTTGGAATGCTGCCGAAAAATATTGTAAAATATCTCCAAATTGGTGTCTCCAGTCACCTATTTTCTTTAACTCTCGTCTACAGCTGGGAGGACGCCCTATATACTTTTCTAGTTGGGCAAATAATGGTGTATTTACACTATCTGACATTTTTGGGGCTGAAGGTCTCCGCTCATTCTTAGACGTTCAGAAAATCTTTAATTTACCCGGTTCCTCCTTTTTCTTTTATCTTCAGTTACGTACAGCAATGCGCACTTATGGGGTGCCTTGGAATGGCACACTAGGATTACATCCTTTTCATAAGGTTTTGACCGGGGGTAAGGGGTTGGTCTCTATTATTTATGCTGTCTTGTTGCAGGCATCAGACAAACCATTCTCTCTGGATAGAGTTTGGAAGCAGGATTTGCCATCTGATAATAATAATCTGGACTGGCACTTGATTTGGCAAAATTTGTCTTTCTCTTCCAGAAACCCAAACCACCGAATGATTCATTACAACTTTATATACAGGTCATATTACACTCCCCGCAGTTTGTTCAGATTTAAAGCTTTGCCCTCTCCTAATTGTACTCTGTGCTTGCAAAAGAGTTTGGGCACTTTTTTTCCTATGGTGTGGGAGTGCCCAGGTGTTGTGGCTTTCTAGAAAAATGTTTGTAGTGTATTGTCCACATTATTGTCTCAGGAGATTCCTTACTCGCCTACTCTCTTATTATTGAATGACTCTTCGGGTTTGAACCTACCTGCTAAATCCAAACGCCATTTTTTGGCTGGTCTTACTGCGGCTAAAAGGCTGATAGCAGGTAGATGGAAACCCCCTCATTTATTATCCTTAAACAAATGGCTGCTAGATTACAAGGATATCACCATTATGGAACGTTGGGCAGCAAACTTGCACTTGGCCAAACCTGAAAACATCTCATGTTGGGATGATACCATCTCTACGCTAAAATCTTTATTGTAGTCATCTTTTTTTCTCTCTTGGGGTCCTGTTGGGTGGGGGGTTGGGGGATGGGGGGGATATGTGGTATTCCTTGGATATACTCGGTCTATTTGATTTCATATGCTTGGTAGTTTTGCCATTGTTACGTATTTATTTATTTATCTGTTATGCTACACTACCATGTCAATTTCTCGGTTAATCTTGCTATTACTGTTAAATTGATGCTAGCTACATCTGTTTCTTCAGTTGCTTCGTTGTTGTTTGTTTTGTTTTTGTTTTCCTAAATGGAAAAACCAATAAAAAAAAAATTTATCACAAAAAAGAAGATAATGAGAGCTCTTCATCTGAGATGAAAGGATGGACTCCTCTCCAGTGGTAATAATCAATAACACAGCAGTGATGGAGCTCTGGCATCGACACACTTCTCCCAGACTTCTGTGGAGCAGCAAATCTCCTAGTGCCTCATAAAACATCCAGCTTCATCAACAGATTCTCGTTTGCTGAATTAGGCAACACCAGAAACCAAAATGGTCTCAGAAAGTTCAGTCCTCACTGGAATAAACAGGTCAGGGTCATGGAGTATGTACTTGCTCCCTGTGAGGATGTTATTTTGGATCACAGATTCAAGGAAATACTTGGAATGATGTGTAGAAATTCAGAGCAAAATGACCGTTCATGTTTATCACAATGCAAACATAAGCGGTTGATCGATACATTGCCAAGGCCGATATATTGGCCGATATTTGGCATTTTTAAAATATCGACATTGGCTGATACATTTTTCTGCTTGGCCGATATGTTCAAGGTGCGCATTTTGACAGCACACCGGACTTTTATTTTGACGGTGCAATTTATTTATTCTGAGTGCACACAGTGCTCACACTCTCTCTCGTTTACAATTGCTTTCATTAGTAATAGAAAAGCAAACATTATAATATTTTCTCGTTTGCCATCAGCATTAAGCAAATATGCATTTATATCATAAACAAATCTTTGATTGGCTAATGAACATTTAATTTCACAAACCTTCCAAACTTAGTCGAATCCAGCTGTGAGATCTTGTGAAGTGTGCATTTTTATCCAGCATGAGTGTGTGTTCTCTGTGTGACGGTCGGCCCATGTGAATTGAATGCTTTAATGCACACAAACTTCCCAGAATACTGAGTGCCCTGTTAGTTACAGTGTTTATTTCCATTTTAATTATTTTTCTTCAATATTTATTTATTTGTGAAAAATACTTTGTCATCTAAAGTATGTTTATTGTACACATTTATTTTTAATCCATTGTTAAATTATTTAAAATGTCTTAAAATATTAATACAAATTATATAATTCACCAGACCAAGTCATGCCACATGCTCACCTTGGGCTGTGGTGAACACTCTCATATAGAAAGTGTCTATGTCAGTTTATGCCTGTTTGTGTTATTGAAAGTAAAGGTCAATTTCACCAAACGTGTGGCCCAATTTCTGTCTCTTCTCAGTGACCTGGTGTTCTATATTCACACGCTGACTACAGTTCTGTACATCAACACTCACACACCCACATGGTAGCCAGATTTAAAATAAGCCCAGTCCACAGAGTTCCTGTCCAAACACAGAAGACAACATCAGAACCTACAAAGTTCTTTATATTGTCAGAATGGTGTGTTTTCAAAAGCTCAAAAATACTATGTAGAGCCAAAAAAAATCTAAGTATACTGATGCAAAATAGTTTTAAGCCCAAGAAACAACTACAATGCAAGAGATAGGATACACAACATGGTATCATATGGTTATGAGCTGATATTACAGATTTATTGTTGTCAAAACATACATTACTAGAGAGAGAAGTCTCATTTCCACCAAAAGATCGAGTTATAACATTTTTATTAAACATTACAAGTAGGAATGTAACTATTAAGTGCAAACCGGTTGAAAATCGAATCAAATATGTGACGATTCAAATCGTTTGAGGTGATAAACAAATCACGATTCATTTAGGGATAGGAGTTTATATGAAGCATGTCTGAGGGGAACTTACTGTCTTAAGAAAAGTTTAGATGGTATTTTTTTTTTCATCTTGCCCCTGTATAATGCATATTAAAGTTCATAAGTGCAGCGCTGCTTTGTTTACAGCAGAAACCAAGGAAACGCTTTAAGTGCCACCTGCTGGTAGAGATTGAATCTGTGTCTCGTTCAGCTCGTCTGCTGTTTCAGATTCATGCAGATATTTTTTATGTATGGTTTCACAAAACTGAAGTCAAACCATTCTGTTTTTTCTTCAAATTTAATTAATAATTTAGATAAAAACTGCTCATGTTGCATTTATGCAGCATCTTTGTTTGGATCATGATTACAATGCATTGGTTGGCTCTAATTTTAAATGGAAAGAGCACAGACAAAGCCTTATTTTGTTTATATGAAGAGTTTTCTTTTATTCGTGTTATTTATTTGATTTGGGGCTTGTTTTAAAATTTCGATTTAGTATTGTTATTTACATTTACATTGTATTTAAATTTTGGCATTTAGCAGAAACTTTTATCCAAAGCGACTTACAGATGAGGACAATAGAAGCAATCAAAAACAACAAAAGAGCAATGATATACAAGTGCTATATTAGTATGTTATATACTAGTGTGTATCAGAGGTGGTTAGTAACGAGTTACATTTACTTCGTTACATTTACTTGAGTAAGTTTTGGGGGTAACTAATACTTATAATAATATATAATATATATATATATAAAATATATATATATATATACTACATATAATATAGTGTTATATTTAAATTTCACAAAGAAATGTGCAGCATTGTTGAAGCAATAATAAAAGAAAACATTTAATTTATAATTTGTCTTGTTAAAAATCTAAATCGTGAATCGAATCGTGAGTTGAGTGAATCATTACATCCCTAAAATTAATGATATACATGGATGAATCATTAACAATAAGATTTATAATAAGCATCTACAAAAAGATAAGTTGAATTTTCATTTCATGCCAAATTTTATAATATAGTGTTAAATGTAATCTTTAGCGAATTTCAAAAATAATATTCATATTTATTCAGTATATTATAATGTTGTGATGCCTAAATTGAAATTTAAAATTACTCATTTTTGCTTGTAAAGTTTCATTTTTTTTATTCATTTAACATTTGCCAATAACCAATATTTTGTGCATCCGTCTAAAAAATATTTCAAAGGAATTCTGTTGTCCTTCATGTTTAGAACTGAACCTTTGGTTCTTCTTTTTTTTTCCACTCCAACACAATATAGATGACATCGCCAGTCACATTGTTTCTGATGTAGGATTTGCAATTTGAGTCACCATTCAAATGTCTATTGTAAGAATATGGGGAGTCATAAAAGCTGGAAACCACATAAAGACCAAGACGTCAACTAGTGTCCAAACAGAAGAGCATAAAGTATAAATATCAGCTGCTAACAAGTGAGCAAACCCAACACAAAGAGCCCAGGTGAGCACTGCTGTCACGTGACACAGAGGTCATGTCGCCACTTCATGTTATCAGAAATCTTACCGCCTTTGTGATACCTCCATAAAGCTCTGTAAGATCACAAAGAACAGCAAAGCATAAGGTATACATGATGTACTCCAGAAGTTGTAGAAGTAACTTTTTAAGCTCAAAAAACCCCTAAATTCTTGTACAAAACACAAGTGGCTTAGAAATGTATGCATCTGTATGCATGCAGGGGTGTGCCCGAAGCCGAATACCTTATTTGGAAAGGCACGAATAATGGCTTCAAAAATTAATAACGGATAACGTATAATTCTGCCCGAATATTCGGCTGAGGCTGCAGCACAGTCTGGTATTTACTAATTCACAGGTGAGCCAGGGGATCACTGCAATATTTTACACAAACCTTTGAATTCACTCAATAAGTGTGTGAAGTCAATGAACGTAAACTTTATGAATGAAAAGAGCGCAAAGCAAACACCGCATTGCTGTTGCCACACGGTACATCTCTCCGAAATCAGAGCTTGGCAAGAGTAGGGCTGATATTACCTAAAATATTACATCATACACGTTCTACTATTTGTTCTATTTAAACCTTATAGGCTACGGTATGATACACGAATGAATAAGCACAGCGCTATTGCATTATGACTGTTAAAAGATACTTTTAGATACTCATTAAATAGGCTAAATGTTATAATCATAAAATAATAATAATAATATTTTAGTTAAACACTGCATATTTGTTCAGTAATAACTATGAAAAAAAGATAAACCGTAAATCAAAACCATAAATCAAATACTGTGGGAAGTTCTGGCTCAAGCCCCACCTACTTCCGGTTTTATCTGAAAACAGATACAGATCCGAATAGTTTTGTGATTGATACAGATACAAATACAGATACAAATACTGGCTCCGCTGCACTCCCCTATTATGCACCAGCTTTCACTTCCTATTGACTCTAAGGGCAGCAGCAAGGACAGAAGGGGGAGAGAGAGGCATTCCAGACTCCCTGGTGACTCAAATTGACCTACAGTGCCACACCACCACCCCTTTTTCCCCCAATTCTCCATTAAATAAAAGCAGCCTAGTGGAACCTCCTCCCACTTCTGTCCCATCCCAAAGAGATAGAGTGACCACCAAAGCAGCTTGACCAAATCTGTGTAGATGTTCAGATGCTGAGATCTCGGTCTCCAAGAAGCCTAGACAAACAATACAACCCAGCGGTGGAGAAAGAGATTCTTGGCTTGACCAAGAGGATCTTGGTTAGGGGGCCTTCAGTCATTACCTTTTAAAAACAGCTTGATCTTTGACCAGAGGCCCACAGAGGAGATGTTTGCTACATGTGTCA